>NC_134865.1:7105000-7424642 GCF_049852395.1 Peromyscus maniculatus bairdii | reverse complement strand
TGCCATGTAGAACTTGTGAAATATGTTTTTTTAATTCAACAAACATTGGCAGAACATGAAGTCCATAAAATTAATGAAAATCAAATAATTTTTCACGGGTGATCATGAACGGAAGAGTGATTCACCATGATAAATTATTTGTCACTAAGGCTGAATATGTAAGTCTCGCTGTCTGCTACCCAACCACACACTATGAGGAGCTTCTGAGAAGACACTGTGTGAAGACAAGGTGAAGTTCAAGTTTTCTTGGAGAACCCAGGATATTGGAAATGCTAGAGCCATCAGACACATAAAGGACGCTGCAGGCAATAAGTGAAGCCTGGACGATACAGAGAGGGTATCTGTGTTTAAGATAGCAACACTGGAAGGGAAGCTTTGTCCGACACCATTGGAGTTTAGATGATGTTACAAGCCCCAGATGACACATATTCATCTCAGGATTTGGGTTTAAATAATTCTAGGTTTCTATGTTGATCTTTCTATGCCATCAGAACATTCCTCCCTTTTAAGTAAGAATGCTTGCTGCATACCATTGTGTATTAGAGGTCTGTGATTCTTTTTTAATTCTACAGAGGCTCATAGGGAAAAATTTCTTGCCTCAGAGGGTATGTTGGGCTCTGGATTTTGAATGGTGTTGGAATTACTCAATACTATTTTACATTAAAATGCTTATTATTTTAATGGTAAATATATTCATAATCAGAACATTGTAACAATAAAATGAGGAAAGACTATATATGAAAAAAGTGACCACATACTTATTTTAACCAATTGATTGGTCCCTAAGCATTCTACCTCTCAAAGCAAGTAGCTATTGTTACAAATTTATTTTATTTCCAACATGAATATTTAAATTATGAACATGAATTTAAATATGCTTTTCTTTCACATTCGATTTTATTAAGCATGAATATCACAGGCATATTTTTAGTTTATATCAAATGTTATAAACAAATGATTATATTTCCCATTAAAAATAAACATTTTAGTGATATGATCATTATGATTTTGTAATTAATTCTTAATGCTACAATGTGTACCATACAAAATTCAAACATAGCGTGATGTATTACTCTATTTCCACATATTACTTGTTGATATTTGCTATCTTCTCTCACAGGAATAAATACTTCAAGATTATCATCAAAAATTTATTGCCAGAAGAGCTTAGGTAATTTCAGCAAAGCAGAAGTATTCACAGACTATTGAAAAAAAAATGAAAGAAGTCAATATTTTCCTGAATACCTGAGGTGAGAACATGTTATTAGTAATGGGCCAGTGAGAGTTGTAACTAGCCTTCAAAGGGCTTCATCAGGACCTCTTTGGAATTTTTTATATTGGTTGAAATAATTGTTTTCCTAGTACCTTGAAAATTCCTTATTTTTGCTTCATCTCCAAAATCTGCTCTTCATAAGCAATGTGACTACTGCTTCTGACTCAACTTCAGTCATGTCAGCAAATAGCTAAATCCTATTGTCTCTGTTCCACACTATTCAATGGAGGCTTGAAGTTGCATCCCCATGTTCTCCATCACTTACTGTCTGTGTTATTCTTTTTATGTGAGCCAATATAAACAAAAGAATGCCTAAAGAGATTACAAATTATCAACATTATAGGAAAAGGCTCCCTATCATATCATAAAAACTCGGAGCTTCTTCTTATGTGAAGCATAAACAGATTAACTTATATAGTCCTCTGTATAAATTTCTGACAATATTAATTTGTTATAACTCATTCAAAGATACACATTTTATTACTAGGAGTTTTATGAGGTCAACCTAACATAATACATGAATATTAAATAATACAGCAGTTGATATTTTATGTGAGTCAAGAAAAATAAGATGAGTAAAAATCATTTTGAATATTTAAAATAACTAAAAGAGAAATTTTCTTGTTTATAATTACTGATTGTTTTAAATCTCAAACTTTCATTGGAAGATGTACAATCTTAGGCATATTGCAGTGATCATCTTTTCATTAATACTGAAAAAAAGAAATTTGCCCATTTGGAACAATGTGTCGGTGACAGAGTATTCTATTATCTATTGTATGCAAATTATCAGAAATGGGGTTCCTCCCAAAGGTATGATGCATATTCCATTTCTGTAGTCTTATACTGCCATTTTGGACTTTAAAATGTTAATTATCTTCTCAGTTTTGCATGTTTTCTTTGTATTTTATCAATAAATTTAAATTTTTTTCTTGAATAAACTCAAGAATATTAAAGACTTGTATAGCACAAGTCTCACTTAAAACTGAGTACTTGTCCTGAAAAATCTTGCCTTTGAAACCTGACAACATATTTGTAACCTTATTTCTAGATCACTGTATTTTTTACTCAGTATCATAGGCATTCTTTTTATTCTCACCACTACTGCAAATGCACACAAAATCTTTACCTTTTCCACTATGACACATTAAGTGTTTAACCTTCATTAATTTCTTATCTAAAAGAACTCCACTTTGTTCTCTTATTTGCCAAATTTTCTTGGATTTCTTTTTTTTATGATTATGATACAGTTATAGCATTTCTTCCTTTCTTTCTCTCCCTTCAAACCCTTCCCCCATATACACCTCCCCACTATCCTTCAAATTCATGGCCCCTTTTTTCACTAGTTGTTATTGCATGAGTGTGTGTGTGTGTGTGTGTGTATGTTTGTATGTTCCAAAATATAATCCTTTCATTACATGTAATGTTATTTGTATATATGTTTCCATGGCTGCCCATTTGGTATTGGACAATCAATTGGTAAGCTCTTTCCTGGGGAAGAACCCTTCTTCCATTCCTACCTATTCTCATTTGCCTATAGTTCTTTGTATAATTTTGGGGGTCTTGTGGGCTTTTCTCCATGCCCTTTGGCATGTTCATTGATGTCGTTCTTTTTCAGCTCATGTTTGGACTGTCATGCTGGTGATAATTTATGGTTGAGTCTCTGACTCTTACAATTCTTCTGCTTCCTCCTCTGCAATGTTTCCTGAGCCTTACATGCAGGAGTTGTTTTGTAGATGTATCCATTGGGACTGGGCTCCACAACTATGCACTTTAATTGGTTGTGGTTTTCTGTAGTGATATCTCTTACAAAAGAAAGTTTCTTTGATGGCAGGTGAGGACTACACTTAACTATAGGTACGAGGACAAATGTGTATATTGTTGTCGGGGATTATACTGGTTTAGTAAATTAGTGGTTGTAGCTTTCGTAAGCATTGCAAGAGGAGAGGCTCTCTAAAGTAAGAACAATCTACACTGAAAATGTTTATTATGCATTTGCATCCATTCTTTTATTTTCCTGTACTCCTGAAAAGTCCAACCTCTCAGTTACCAGAAAAAAATAATTATGATACATAGGAATTCTTCTTTGCCTTGTGAATATAGCATTAATCCGAAGCAACATTGTTTAGGGGTAAGCAAGTCTATACAAAATTCTTCAAATGATAACATTCAAATGTCTTCAACATTTTTCTTTCATTCCAAGATTTAAACATTTTCAGAACCCCTAAATCCATCCAAATGTATTGTGTAAAATTCAAATTGTCCCTTGTGAGAGCTTATCACTAAACCACTATGACTGTTCCTAAAACACAGCCCTGATAATCATCCTAGAAAGAAAATGAAAGAGAACTTTATACTTCAAAATATGTTGATTCAATCTATGCAGAGTACAATACATATGCAGAGTAATTAGTAAGAAATCATGACTGTGATTACACACAACCAGGTAATTACAGACTGATATTAGGTAAGACAAAAGATATTAGCAGAAGGAAATAAGGAAGTAGTTTCCTTTCTGCCTGATCTCTATATATACTGTGTAACAGTGAGTGTAGAAAAGACATGGCTAAATCTTAACATTTTTTTTCTTTCTAAAGTGCTTCCTCTTGCTTCATCCTGAGTATAGCTATACTTCACTAAGAATATATGGATTTGAAAACAATGATTTTGGTTTAAATAAATTAATTGATCATTCAGAAGGATTCTGGAAAACCTGCCAATCATTATACATGAGGATTATATTTGTCATTCATCTTTTGTCAAACACTTTAAAGGATACTATAAGTCTTTTCAAGAAGATATACTTAAATGCCAGTGATAGTTTGGAAAAGTCCTTTCAGCAATCTTACACGGCAGATTTTAAAAGAGCATTTTCAAGTGATACTTGCCTCATTGTCAATAAGATATTTGAACATATGTGTGGCCTGTCTGTATTAGATTCACTTTATTTTCATCCTGATTCTATTTTCAATTTCTTAGCCCCAAAGCATGTCTATTTTCAGATTATCTATTCCTCCTGGTTATATTTTGTTTCCTTTGGGTCTTTAAACAATAGTTCTTTGCTTTCCATTTGGGATGCTTTGTATTTATTGTCCCTCTCTTCAGCATCTCCTAGTGCTGGCTTTAAAGGCATGCACCACTACTGCCTGGCTCTGTTTCTCTTTTAGACTGGTTCAATAGGTGTAACCCAGGGTGGCCTTCAATTCCCAATTTTCCTGCTTCCTCCTCCCAAGTGATGGGATTAAAGGTGTGCGCCACCATTACCTGTCCTCTATGGTTAACTAGTGTCTAGTTCCACCCTCTGATCTCCAGGCAAGAACACAAACAAAATATCACACAACAACCTGCTTCATTTATTTTCTAACACAAATTAAATAGAGCTTCAACTAGAGTTTGTATAATATTAATATTCTTTGGATTTCTTACCAGGAGTTTAGAAAAAGTAATCCACTGAGCTATAAAATCAGAGAATATTTGAAAGAAGTAACTACTAATAAGTATACAACAGTAATTAAGGTGTTAAGGCATTATCTGTCTTTCTTGAAAAATATAGCCTGTTTTTTATCATGGGCAATAAGGTGAAGTCATTAGACATTTTATGGGATACATTCATCAAAAACAGTTATAAATTATTAAAATGTTGTATTTACTATGTGTTAATCATTTTATTGTGTTTGTGAATGATTATGCACTTGTTTTTTTCCCTTCTTATTCTTGTCCATGCCTGACATAAGAAGTGGTTTCATACTTCACCAAGTAGAGTACGTGCTGTTTCAGGTTATATGTTTTTCCATTTCTGTTGACCTCCATGTCCTTTGACTGCAGGATACAAATTAATTATACATACCTCAAAGAATAGTTTCCAAGAAAGATGATAATCAAAAAAATAAATCATGAAAACTTTAAAAGATTTGTATAATTCATGTATGTGGGAACCACTGAAATGCTTAAATAGATTTAGAAAGCCTTTGAAAATCTGTTTTTTTACCTATTTGATAAAAACTTTAAAGTAAGAGTTATAGGCTAGGGCAAATATTATAAGAATGCAATCCAAAAACACTGAAATTATCTTCCTTACTTGACATAAAAAAATCTACAAGTTAGTACTTGGTAACTTGATGGAGACATGAGACTTAATGAATAGCCATATCAGGTGAAATTGATGTATCATCATGTCAATGTAAGAATCTTAGCTCTCATCTTAAAGGGAATAAGAGATAGTTTTATTTGTGAGCTATTTTGAGTGACCATGGCCTCAAACACAGATTTAGGTTACACCAACTTCCATGCTCCAACATTAAAGCAGTTTCACAGGGATTTTATATTTCACATAACAAAGGATGTCACAAATCAAAGCAACTTTAAGATACGTTGGTGGGTATACCAGAGTGGCAGCTGCACTGAGATGGGGAGGGCTGTTTTATAGGTCCAAGATGCTATCTGATGACATTCTTAGCTCATGGATTGGTGGAAGCTGATGGTCTGCTAAGTTAAAAGCATCCGAGGGGATGCTATTTATTATCATGAAGTGTTAATTCAGATGCATAGTGAGGCAAAGAATGGCTGTTCGAGAAGGCTAAAACTAGCTCAAGATAAAGTGCTTAGATTCTGAGTCTACAAAATTCCAATTTATCCATGATACTGAGATTCCAGTCAGTTCTCAGAGTCGCAGAAACTCCTTCCAGGAGTCTTTTGTTCTCAGAGAACAGCTGTTTTTTCAGGAGTTTTCATTCACAATCAAGAAAATGGAGGCAGCCTGTGTATGCTGTATTGGCATGCACCGTACATTCATGAACAACACTTCATATGTATATATTTCTGGTAGTTTTCTCTTTAATCTCCTCCTCCTACCCAGAGTCTCAACTCTTGGGGATCTACAGGAACATAAAAGTACTTGATTAGCTGCTGCCAATAACTTCTATCTATTCACAAACATCAAACAAAAGAAGACAAAGTTGCTCAGTGTAAGCAGAAGAGCTGTGGTCTCTGTCTCAAAGGACAGATCTATGATGTTAAGCTAATGAGGAAGAAAAGAGTTGCAGTACTGACTGACAATTCAAATTCTGCTACATAATCTATAAAATTGGTGGATATCTATGCTGGATGCTAAAATTAACATATCTATGAACTTATATTTGGGTATTTTAGATATAAAGCAGAATTGGGCTGAGAAAGGCTCTATGAAACACATTAAATACTCTTAACATCTTAGTTCTGATATCAAAGCATTTCATTATACCTTTCAAATTATGGTTTACTTGAGGTGATATGATATGGACTAACAAGATATTCAGAACACAATGTTTATACACATAAAAGTTACATTAGTTACAGTTACTGTCTTTGTTTCTGTCTGAATTATTGCCAGCTGAATTACTGAATTTGAGTATTGTGGATAAATTGGAATTTTGTAGACTCAGAATGTAAGTACTTTATCTTGAGCTGGTTTTAGCCTTCTGGGACAGCCATTCCTTGCCTCACTATGCATCTGAATTAACACTTCATGATAATAAATAGAACCCCTTAGATGCTTTTAACTTAGCACAATATCAGCTTCCACCAATCCAACTCAAATTAACTTTCCTGTTTATCCCAAAAGCAATTTTTTGAACATTTCTGAGATGTTCATAAATAAACTCATATTAAGGAAAGAAAAATTTACATGAACTATTTTTAAGGTCACTCATGATAAAAACATAAAAAATTAATTTTCAATATGTTTTGCAAAAAATATAGCAAAAAATATTTTCAAATATTTTGTCTGTTTCTCATTCATCTGTATATTTTATTTACCATGTCCTTTACAATTGTTGTGATGAAATGTCCTGCAGCTTGTAGAGGAAAATGTTCATTTTAGCTCACAATTCAAGGTTACATCCATGATTGTGGGGAAGTCAAAATATTAGGAGGTTGAGATAAATACTCACATTACTTTCTTAGACAGAAGAACAGAGTTATATGATGCATGCATTCATTCAAGTGCTCAGCTAGCTCTTCATTCATTAATGGTCCACTGAATGGAATGAAGCTGTCCCCCTTCAGGGTAGGTCTTCTCACTACAATTAACCTAGTTAAAAAAAAAAAAAAAAAAAAAAAAAAAAAAAAAAAAGCTCTTATTGGTATGCCTACAGAACAGCTTAGTGCTTTGATTTCCCAAAATAAAATAAAATAAAATAAAGACTATGGAAAATTTTTTCAACTTCTGCTCAGAAAAGAAGTGTAAATAGCTTCAGACTACCCTATGGACAAAGAAAAGTCTTTGTGAAACTGAATTGTATGTGTCAGTTTGACTGGAAGAAACCAAGACAATCCCAGTTAGAAGTGCATTTGGATGCCAAGTGTTATGAAAAGGCAGACATCTTATACCATGTTGCCAAAGGAGTAATTGATAACATAAGACATCTGCCAAAGGCAAAAGACAGTGTTTGATGAGTGAGCTCAGTCAACACATGGATCTCACAGAATTAAGTGAATATTCTATGTATGCAACTAGGAATAGGTTCACCATTAGGGTTGGTTAGAGTTAGAGTTAGGATCAGGTTTAGGCCACCTACTCTCAGGTTGAGTCTTCCATATCTTTTAAGACTACAAGATAAATCTTCTTCAGACATGCCTATTGGCCAATCTGAAGATAATTCCTCGTCAAGATTCCTTCCTAGGTGATTCTAAGTTGGGTCAAATTGATAATTAAAATTAACCATGACCACTCAACACCATGCCAACTTAATACACATCTCTTTAAGGCATAATCTTCTTCTCATTGTCCCAAAAGTTTCATGTTTATTTAAAAACATAACTTATAGTCAACTTTAAAAGTCCACAAACTTCTTAATAATTCTAATGCTTAAAAGCCTGAGGAGGGCTTTTAATTGAGATCTTTAAAATCACAAATGAGTTATGGTACACTATTAGCACTTTTATTCAAAATAGAATAACTGTTATATCAAAGCAAAACCAAACTCCAGCAGGAAATTATCGAATTCTGTAACTCCTATGTTTAGTAATTGGAACACCTTCTGTGCTCGAACCACTTGGAAAAGCTCATATCTCCAGATTTTCCACCTGCTGCTATAGCCACTCCCAGAGTGCATGCACTGCATTCTGTTATAAAAGGCACGTCCCTCCCATGTCTCTCTCTCTCCCCTCTGCTTTTGTCTCCAGAGTTTGACTCTGCATCCCCTCTCTTCCCCCAATAAACTGCCCACATGAGTTCTGTTGTATGGTGTGACTTCTCTGCCCCTGGCCTGTAAACTACAACCTGTATGAGATTATCTGAAATAATAAAATAAATGTAAAAAAGGAGCAATATTCTAGAATATATTATATAAATTATGAGATGGATTTTCAGATCATGTAGTAAGAAGAAGACTGTTTACAAAAATATCCCGAAAGTCAAACTAATACTGAAGCCAAGGACAAAAGGGGAAGAATATTAAACAAATATTATGTACCACCAAACTTAAAATTTATGATACTATTTATTTTGTATTCTACAGATATGTCAAAATATGTAAGTGGGGCTTACACAGGAAGAAAGTTAAGCAGTCCACATAGCATGAGAAAAAAGACACATTGGTGAAAAGATAAAACCAAACCAAAAAAATAAAATACATAAAAAAGCATTTGTGAAAATGTCACTGCATTGACCATGTTTTTAACAAAATTTAGACTATGTTAAAATACATTCAGAATGGAATATATTTTGGAAAAAATATCTAAATTGTAAGCAAAAAATCCTAAAATACATGCCAAAAATAGAAATTGCTCAGGACAGCAAAAAATACTATGCTGAATATACATTTTTCCTCTACTATACTGATCTCAGAGCATAGTAGATCAATATCTATAAAACCTTACATAAATGGTCACAAAACTACTGTGGCTGTGCTAAGATTTAGAAAAAAAAAAGACTAAACTCATTTTTAATAAAAATTATATTTCAACTGATTAAACTAAATAAACAATTGAAACAGTTTGCTAAAGAGGAACAGATATGAAAATACAGAAAACAACAAAGTTTTTAACTGTCTTCAATTAACACACATAGTAAATACTCTCATAAGGCATGTTTGCTTCCAAAAGTATGGCAGTTAATAAATGTTTAATACTATTGCCTCCCTTAGAATAACAGGAAAGAATACACCTAGTATGAATTGAAGGCACAGATGATGATGATGATGATGATGATGATTATTATTATTATTATTTTACGTGTGTGTGTGTGTGTGTGTGTGTGTGTGTGTGTGTGTGTGTTGATTTGTGTCCCTCTAAGGGATAAGCATCAACAAAAGAAGCTACACAGCAGAGCAGATATCTCTGGTGAATGTCTTCCTGTTTAATAATTCCTACCCTCTCATCCAGTCTACAAGAGTACTTATCCCATTGTTTATTCAAGTGGGGTGACATATAAATAATAGATAGACATGCTTAATTGCAACTTCTACTTTATGAGTGTCCAGGCAGGGAAAATTCTGGGATTGTGTTTAACACTAAAAATGAGAGAAAAGTATCTGAACCTGTAAGGTTGACTCAGAAATTACTGTCTTGAAATTTGAATAACCACTTCCCATATGTCTAAGACATGAATTACATTACAGTTGTGATATTTCAAAAAATAAATGTCAAGAAAACAAGTGCTTAGATATCATTGTTGAATGGATAATAAAATAATAATGAGAAGATGAAAACTGACTCCAGCCATAGTCATAGTTTCTTTGTACCTTCCTGAATGCAGATACTGTGTTGTTGGCCTCAGCTTACCATCAACTACAATGAGATCTTATTACTTCATTTTGGTTTTGCAGTAATGAAGACATATATGATAACCAAACCCTAATGTTGAGCTACAACTCCAGCCCTTTACTCATTTTTACTTTCAATCTTGAGATAGGATCCTGCTAATCATTCCAGCCAGCCTTCCAAGATGACCTGCAACTTACTCTGTAGTCCAGTCAGACAAGAACTTTCCTTCATCCTGTCTCAGCTTCTCACACACCTGGGATTATAGGCCTGCACCACTCACCAGTAAACCTGAATTATTTTAATTCTTAGTACAGTATGTATAGTACACAGCTCTTTAGCCTCAAGTGCAGAGTTCTTACGTTATTTTTATTATTTAACAATATCAGAGAATGTGTTCTACTTTATCTTTGTACAAGGGGTAATTCTTTATGAGAAAATTAAATGCTCAACTCTAGTTATTATAATATGAATAACATACAAGATTTAAAGAGTATTCTTTGGTCTATGAATAAATGAATAAAATTATTTCATAGAATTCCTGAACCACCTTAGTGCTGTGTACCCTTAGTCATTGAGCTGTTAGATAAAAAATATATCTAGATATTCCATCTATTTTTATCAAAATCAAAAGGAAAGGAAAGAAATACTAAAATATGATCTCTATAAGATCATTAAAATAAAACAATCTTGTTATGTTTACACAGTATTGTAGATGTAACCAACTGTCTTATTAAATAAGAAACACAGAAACAATGTAAAAGAGAAAGCCGAGAAGTCAGAGCTCAGAGCTAAAATCTCACCCTTCCTCCTGCTGTCCCAGCTTCGCGAAAAGAGACCTACTTCCTGTCGGTTCGTTTTTTTAAAGTATGTTGTTCTGCCTTCTCATTGGTTGTAAACCCAAACACATGACTGCCTCGTCACTGTCTGAATGTACAGCCCCCTAGGTCTTAAAGGCATATGTCTCCAATGCTGGCTGTATCCCTGAACACACAGAGATCTTATGGGATTAAAGGCGTGTGCCACCACCGCCACACTCTTGCTATGGCTCTAATAGCTCTGACCCTGAACACACAGATATCTATGGGATTAAAGGCGTGTGCCACCACCGCCACACTCTTGCTATGGCTCTAATAGCTCTGACTCCCAGACAACTTTATTTATTAACATACAATCAAAATAATAATTCAGTACAATTAGATTATCACCACACAGTATAGAAATTCTGAAATAAAATCTAACATGCCTAGTCCTAATGTTATTAAAACATACCGAATGAAATGTTTTATAAAATGAGAATTATTGCTATATTAATCTAATTTTCAAAGTTATAAAGCAAAATATCTAGAAATGCAGAAAAAGTTTTTTCTAGCATTTTCACAAATTTTGAGAACTTTTATATTCCAAATTCATATTAAGGATTTTTTTTGTTTTACCCTCCTGTTTTCTTTCAATAATTTTTTTGATTAAAGTATAATTTATAAATGTAAGGCTATTTTGCTAAATGTTTATAAAAAATTTGAAACTTAAAAAAAGTTTGCAAACATAATCAGGACAAATGTTAGTTACAGTATAGCCTAACAGAAAACAACAAATGCACAACAAAAAACACCTTTTTTTATTCATTTACATTCATTTTCTTCCCACTCTCCAGTCAATGGCAAGCTCGTTTTCTGTTAACAATAATTTTATCTTTTCAAACTGCCATAGAGGTAGAATAACTAATTTTTAATATTTCTATGGTTACTTTCTTTCATTTTCAAATTATACTTTAGACTCAAACATAGTGTTTCCTAGTTTACAGTTTTTAGTATTTTTTCTTATGTTTTGTTGTGGCTGTATCCAAGTTTGAAAACTAGCTGTTAGTTTGGTGTTTTTGTGGGACTCCTAACAGTAGGAGCTCATTTGTCTCTGGCTCTTTTGTCTGCTCTTGAGACACTTTCTTCCTCTTGGGTTGCTTTGTCCAGCCCTGGTATGAGGGTTTCCATCTGGTCTTATTGTATCTTGTTTTTGTTTTTTGTTTTTTTCCTGTTTGGCTGTTGTCTTTTGGAGGCCTGCTCTTTTCTGAATTGGAAATGGAGGGGAAGTTAATCTGTGGGAGAGGGGAGGTGAGTGGGGTCTGGGAGGAGTGGAGGGAAAGGAAAATGTGGTTCAGATGTACTGTATGAGAGAACTATCTATTTTCAATAAACATGAAAAAAAGAGAAAAAGAAAAACTCAGGCTTCCTTTTCACCCTTAATACTTTTATAGATCACATATAAATATTTACATGTAAGTGTTTAATCTCAGCTTGGCAGTATTGCTCAGGAGGCAAAAAGTGACTCAGAAGAGAAGAAAGTGAGACAGGAATATGAAAACTATGCATAGGTTTGTGCCTAATGAGTCTCTGCTATTCAGCATGGAGTTGTGCTGTTGAGATGTCCTCTATGCTGTGAATATATGTTGCCATGATTGATTGATAAGTAAAACACTGATTCGCCAGTAGCCAAGCAGGAAGGATAGTGTAGGCAGGACAAGGAGAGAGGAGAATGCTGGATGGAAGATGGCAGAGTCAGAGAGAAGCCGCCAGCTGCCATGATGAGAAGCAGATGTTAAGATACCGGTAAGCCACAAGCCACGTGGCAACTTATAGATAAATACAAATGGCTTAATTTAAGATATAAGAACAGATAGCAAGAAGCCTGTGGTGGCCATGCAGTTTATAAGTAATATAAATCTCTGTGTGTGTACTTGGTTGGGTCTGAGTGGCTGCGGGACTGGCAGGTGAGAGAGATTTGTCCTGATGTTGGCCCAGGCAAGACCAGGAAAACTTTGGCAATAGAGTTGTAAGGTGTGACCTGTAGTGATATTTTGTTTGTGCCCGAACAAATAAAGCTTGCCTAAAAATCAGAGGGTAGAGCTAGCAATTAGCTAACCATAGAGGTCTGGAGGTCTGTATAGACACGAGACAAGAAGTGATATGACTAAACAGGGGAATAAAAGACAGGCAGAGACAGAAGCAAGCCCCCTTTTTGGCTGCGGAATCAAAGAGGTAAGAAGTCTCTGTTGGCTGGCTGCTCTGATTCTCTGATCTTTCAGCATTTACCCAGATATCAGACACTGGGATTTTATTATTAAGACCAATTAGTATTTGCACTACAGTAACCTACATATCAAAATGTCCTTAATGAGTATCCTGGTCACATTTACTGGATTGTGGATTACTATGCAACAAGTGATATAAATAATACATGTATAATTATGTTTCATTATCAAATCATTTTGTTATTTATTATTTTTTATTTATTTAGTCTAGCTCTTGAGACAAAGCCTTGCTATGTAGGTCATGTTGCCTACACCTCATTATGTAGCTCACATTGATCTCAAACTCATGGTAATCCTGTTGCATCATATTTCAGAGTACAGTGATTAAAAGAATAAATTACTGCTATAGACTATTTTAATTGACATTTTTTAACAACATTCACAAAACACATTCTAGTTATAAATTTAAACCTTGGGCTTTGAATGACTGAATTTTTAGTAATGCAGTTCTCAGATTGTCGCTATTTCCTACTCTATGTAAAGTTCCTTTGCCAAGTATAAAATTTTATATGCATATTTTATATAGTAATATTACATAACAAATATACTTGGGTTTTTAAAAACAGTGACATCATCAAATACACAGGCAAATGAACTGAACTAGAAAAAAATCATCCTCAGTGTGGTAATACAGGCCCAGAGAGTCAAATATGGTATGTACTTACTTATAAGTGGATATTAGTCATAAAGGATAAGCTTGCTACAATCCACAGACTCAAAGAAGCTAAGTGACAAGGAGGATTCCAGGTGGAGACACATACATTTCACTGTGAAGGGAAAATAAAACAGAGAACACAGGTGGATGGGTAGTGGGTAGTGTCTTGATGGAGGGTGGGTCTGGGAACTGGAGGGATGAGTTTGGGAGAGGATGGAAGGAGAGAGTTCTGGAAGAAAGGGGGCATTTTAGGAAGAGTTTGAAACCTAGTGTAATGGAAACTCCCATGAGTCTATGAGGGTGACCCTAGCTAATACTCCTAGCAAAGGAAAATATGGAACCTAACCTGGCCATCTCCTATAACCATGTAAGACTTCCACTGGAGGGATTGGGACCCCAATCCAGCCATATAACCTTGGACCTAGAATTTGTTCTATATACAAGATATGTTAGGATAAAGGTATGAAAAAATTATGGGAATGGGCAACCAATGACTGATCCATGTGGTGATATATTGTGTACTCCAATAAAGCTTGCCTGGGGATCAGAGGAGAAAGCCAGGTACTATATTAAACATACAGGTCAGGCAGTGGTAGCACACACCTTTAATCCTAGCATTTGGGAGGCAGAGATCCATCCAGATCTCTGTGAGATCAAGGCCACACTGGGAACAGAGCCAAGCATGATAGCACATGCCTTTAATCCCAGCACTAGGAAGGAAGGAAGATGGCAGGGCACAGAAAGGTATTCAAGGCATGAGTAAACAGGAAGTCTCTCTCTTGAGGCTGAGGAATTTTTAGAGGTAAGAACATGGCTTACTTGTTCTGCTTCTTTGATCTTTCAGCTTTCCCCCCAATATCTGGCTCTGAGGTTTTTTTAAATTATTATTATTAATAAGACTGTTTAGCAATTCATGTTACAGGTCCAGTTTCATACTCATGCCATAAGAGTGAGCTTACTCCTGACACTGCTTAGAGGGCCAGGACCCAGAGGCTAGATAGCCCAGAGACCTAGGGACATGACTAGCAATAAAAAAAGTCAATGCAATGGTTCCTAATGATATTCTGCTGTACTCATAGGTTGGTGCCTAGCTGTATTGTCATCAGAGAGGTTTCACCCAACAACTGATGGAAAGAGATACCAAGATCCAGAGACAGATATTAGGCAGAGCTGGATGAATCCTGTGGAAGAGAGGGAGGAAGTATTGCAGGAGTCAGAGGGGTCAAGGACACCACAAGAAAACCGCAGAATCAACTATTCTGGGCTCATAGGGGAATCACACAGACTGGACTGAATCACCAACCAGAGACCTTGTGAAACACTGACCTAGGCTCTCTGCATATATGTTAAAGTTGTGTTGCTTGGTCTTCTTGTGGAATTCCTAACAGTGGAAAACAGGAGCTGTCTCTGACTCTGTTACCTGTTTGGGGGACCCTTTCCCTCATACTGGGTTGCCTTAACCAACCTTAATAGGAGAGGAGGCATCTAGTTTATTGCAACTTGATATCTCATGGCTGGCTGATATACATGGAAGGCCTTCACTATTCTGAAGAGAGAGGAGAAGTGGATGGAGGCCTATGGTGGAGGTTGGTGACGAACTGGAAGGAGAGGAGGCAAGGAGGGAAAACTGTTTTAATTTAATTTAAAAAAGAAAAAATATAAAGTAATTTTTAAAGAAATAGCCTAATATTTTTTTTATTAAGTGTAAGGACTAGAATATAAAACAATAATAGAGATGCTTTCAAAATAAAACCAAATTATCTTTTAATGAAAGTAGGCTCATAGATATAGACATAGACACAGACAATGATATAGACATAGACATAGATATAGACATAGACAGACATAGATATAGACACAGACAGACATAGATATAGACACAGACACAGACACAGACACAGACAGACACAGACATAGATATTTCTTTCATACGTTACATAGCTACAGCAGTTTCCTCTCCCTCCACTCCTCCTATTCCTCTCACAAACCTCCCCTGTTCCCCATATCCTCCATTTTCCTTCAACAACAACAACAACAACAACAACAACAACAACAACAAAAGAGCAGGTCTCCCAGTGATATCCACTGAGCATGACAACAAGTTACAGTAAGACTAGGCACAAACCCCAATACCAAGGCTGGACAAGGCAACCCAGTATGAGGAAAAGGGTCCGAGTGCAGGCAGAACACTCAGGAACACCCTCCAATTCCACTGTTATGAGTCCTACAAGAACACCAAATTCCACAACTATAAGGTATACGCAGAGGACCTGCTTCAGACCCTACAGGGTCAATGATTATTGTGCATTCTGTGTGAGTCTATAAGATCCCTGCTTAGTTGGCTCTGTGAGCCATGTTCTTATGGTGTCCTTGATCTCTCTGGCTCCTGCAATCTTCCTGTCCCCTTCTCTGGGGGGTTCCCAGAGGTCTGCCTAATGTTTGACCGTGGCTCTCTGCATCTGCTCCCATCAGTTACTGAGTGGTGACTGATGAGAGTTGGGCTAGGCTCCAATCTATGAGTATAGCAGAACACCATTAGCAGTCATTTCACTGATTTGTTTATTTATTTCATTGCCAGTTGTGTTTGGTTTTATCCTAGGTCTCTATCCAGGGTCTCTGGGCTGTCCAGCCTCTAGTTCTGCCCATATTTTAACTAATATATGTTAAAATAAAAAGTCCATGAAAACAATCATATGATTAATCGCTAGCTAAATAGTTATTAATAAGGTGTATTTAGTTCATTAATTAATATTTGGAAACATTAAAATATTAAATTTTAAATTAATTAGAAAGCAATTGGCTCATGTTCTTTCTATTCTTTTGTAGTTTGTGAATGTTTAATAGGCTTGTTATATCTGGAATTCTATTTTAGTTTGCCAAGATTTTCTTTTCTTAAGCAGAATGTAAAACTCTAGTTTACTAAAGCAAATATTCAGTTGAAATGTTTCTTTTTATTGTTGTACGACTTTCTCTCTCTCTCTCTCTCTCTCTCTCTCTCTCTCTCTCTCTCTCTCTCTCTCTCTCTTTTTTGCTTAATTCCTAACTATTTGAGATGTCAGTAAATGGTTTCTTGCTATTAATATTTGTCTACTATTAACACATCTGGAGTTTTATAATTAAAAGTTAAGAGTAGTCAGTAATGTTTTCTTAATCAGTATTGTGATATTTCAAAGACCATAATATTAAAACAAAAAAGCAGTATGAAAAACAAATTATGAGAGATCAAAACAAATAATGGAAATGTAAACTAACTTTTTCTTATAACATTGTAAAAAAGTTCATCAATGCCGGGCGGTGGTGCCACACGCCTTTAGTCCAAGCACTTGGGAGACAGAGGCAGGCGGATCTCTGTGAGTTCGAGGCCAGCCTGGTCTCCAAAGCGAGTTCCAGGAAAGGCGCAAAGCTACACAGAGAAACCCTGTCTCGAAAAACCAAAAAAGAAAAAAAAAGTTCATCAACACTTCTGGGCTTGGGTGATAAATGGACAGACATGAATAAATATTTATCAGAGGATGCTGGTTTTGGCCAATTTGGGTAGATCTTCTTGGGGATTTTGTGAATTAGTTTGGGCATGTATGTGGCAGAAAGAACACAGCCAAAGGTTATTTGATTGACACTGTCTCTTCTCTAAGATACTATACCTACTGGGTGATTTTTTTCCCTCTCACTGAGTCACATCAATAGTTTGAATGAATTTCATTGCTTTAGAGACATCCAAATTGATAGAGGAAGCATATAAAATCTTACTTTTCAAATTTTTTAAATTGAAAATACATTTTCTTCATACACTATATTCTTACCACAGTTTTCTTTCCCCCAAAGCCTCTCAGAGCTTTCCCACTTCCCTGCCTATCAAAATCCACACCATTTCTTCATTTTTATCACTAGAATACATACAAACAAGCATCTAAATAATAAGAGTAAAATAAAATAAGTTACACATAAACAAACAAGAATAGGGTAAAACAAACAAACAGAAAAAAAGAGCCAAAGAGCCAAAAAGAAAAAAAAAAAGAAGAAATACATACAGATACTGATACTGAGACACACATTCACACACACAAAATAAGAAGCTATAATATATAAGAAAAAGATCTGTAAGAAAAGAAAACATGCCTAGCCAAAGCACTGCCAGCTCGAAAAGCTGCCAAAATATCAGGGTTTTTTTTTTTTTTTTTTTTTTTTTTTGTGTGTGTGTGTGTAGTATCTACTGCTGGGTATGGGGCCTGCCCTAGAATATGTTTTATAACCTCAGTGGTATTGTTTCTTGAAAACTAATTTTTACCTTTCAAATGTAATCATCCCGGACCTAATCAAGTGAAAGCAGGAACCTCAAGTGCTGCCTCAGTGTCTCCTACTCTCTTATAGCCTCAGGTAAATACTGTCACTACAGAATTAATGGGTAGGGCAACCTGCCAGTTTGCAGGGACTTAAGTACAGAGCCTCAGAATACCAGTTCTCATGGGGCTTTAATGGGAAATGCAAAGATGATGAGTCACAAGTCAACTAGAGACTACCCAAAGCAGTCATGGTCTCTGCAGACTCAGAGAAGTGACAAAACAGTCTTTAAGATATCAAGAAAAAGTGAAGACACTCAGAAGGGCTGCTGGTGAGTGATGTGCAGAGAGGATCCGCTAGTCCCTAGGAAGAGGTGATGTTGCCTCATAGACTTGTAAATGCCTGTTTATCAAAATGCTAGACACACCTGCAAGTACACAGTGTTGCGGGCAGCCACAAGACAGTTTTTGCTATAAATAAAATGCTCCTTCATTTCATGTTCAATAAATTATTTGTTAAGCTCCAAGAAGGCAAGATTTCTGACAGTCTGCTGATACAGGTAAACATCAAACAGAAAACACAAGTCTTCAGAAACAACTTTGCCTTGCTGACCTCACTTTGTAGGATGACAGTCAAACTCCCTTTCACAATCAAAAAGTGAAAGACGCCACTCTGAAAGCTTTCAGTGTGAGTAACAAGAGTAACAACAGCTTTACTAGAGCACTAGGTACTAACTTTAAACATGTACATTGAAAAACCTATTGGAAAATAACAGAAAATATGAGAATACAAACTCCCAACACAGATGGTAATCCCTTGCTACCACCTACTTCTGAACAGTGGAGATCATAAATTACCGAAGTCCTTTTCTACATGAAATGGATGAAAATGACTGTGGCCTGGGCCACATCCAAATAGTTATTCTGCATAGTTAGGAAAAACTTTTGTTCCTCCTAAAATACACAACCTGACAGAATTTTAGAGAATTTAGGTAGTTAAAAAAAATCAATGAAATCAAAAGCCAAAGATGTAGTGAATCTTTGCATAGTGTATTTCATGATCATAACAAGGTGCCAGTTGATGCATGATTGAGAATGGTAGCTCATAAACAGGAAGAAAATCTGATTATGTACAATTTATTTCTATTTTCCCCATTTGCTTTTTTTTTTTGAGACAAGGTTTCTCTGTGTAGCTCACTCTGTAGTCCAGGCTGGCCTCAAACTAACAGAGATCTGCCTGCCTCTGCCTCCCGAGTGCTGGGATTAAAGGCATGTGCCACCACCGCCCAGCTCCATTTGTCTTTTAAAAGTTACCACAGTTGGGTTTATTCTGTCTAGTAGTTACACAACCTTCCCTTGAACTGGTTTGAAAATCATGTAGAAACTGGATCTACAGCAGCATCAGTAGAACTACTTAATAAATATATTTGATGTCTCTTATTGTAGGATTGTTATGGAATTAGAAGCGGTGGGTTTCACTGAACTCTTTTAAAGTAACTATCCATCACATGACATTGATGAGTGTTGATGGCTGGGATGAAGAGTTTGATTTACATTTCTGTGGCAATACCATAAGCAAAAACACTTTTAGGGGGCAAAAGATTTATTTGCCTTTGAAGAAAAAAGATGATAGACTGAAAGAGCCAGTGGTTGGGGGTGATTCCAAGAAACAGTGTCTTTTAGACAATACAGGACTACGACACATATGAACTCAAAGGAAATTTTGACAGTATGTACAAGACTTATGTTCAAAGCAGACAACATCCCAGTCTTGAGAAGAAACCACAAATTCCTACCCTTAACCAAGAAGCTAATTGTAATAGAAATTGGTTAGAAAGGGAAAAATCATTATTCCATGGTAGAGTGTTTCTGGATACATGTATCAGCTACAGTCCAGGGCAGGCCCTATGCCCAAGAGCAGTTGACCAATATATAGACCGCAGGCATTTGGGGAGTAGGTGAGTTCTTTCGTTTTGGTATTTTGTGTCTAGTATTTTATTTTTATTTGTTTTTGTTTTGATTTTCGTTTTGATTTGATTTTTTGTTTTGTTTCTTGGTTTTTTTGTTTTAGAGATAGAATATTCAATAGGGTGAGTAGGGATGTGGAGATGGTCGGGAATAGTTGGGATAGGGGAAATACTATGAATAAAATATATTGTATGAAAAGCATTTTAAATGAAATAAATAAAATGATAAATCAATAATTATTACTAGTTTTTATAAAATTAAAGAGAACATGCATTGTTAATATGATATTGAAGAAAATTAAATTATTATTCAAATTAGTGTCCTCACAAATCTATGTCAAGGAAATATGAAGTTCAGATGGTGTTTAAATGTAGCCTGTTCTTCTTACTTTTCTATCTTATAGGTGGAGGGACAAGTTATACAATGGCCATGAATCTCTGTCATGTGTATATTTTTGGAAAGGTCAACTAAATTACTTATTGAAAATTTTGCATTCTCTCAATAGCTGATTGTGTAGATTGAGATTTTGCATATCTGAAACCCATCAATATTTCCATATTGGCAAGTTATTGTTTTATGTTAATAGTAAATATTAACATATTAGAGCTAGTATACTTTTAATCATTTTTAATAATGTAACATATATAGTATCCAGAGTTCTTCCAGGTTCATATAGAACTCTAAATAACTTTTATAATGAAGTAAGCACATCGGTAAAAAATATTTTAAATTGACAGTAATAAAATGCTAAACAGCAGAATTAATTATTCTCTCCATGATCTCTATAATGATGATCATTTCGTGTAGAGTTAATTTGCATATTTAAACTGCAAGGGAACCTTGAGATATGGCTTCCTAATGTCTAACAACCACGATTTCCCAATAGGTGTCAAAGAGGTTCATTTGAAGTGACAGTCCATTTGCGTTTACAGTTCTATCCTTGTATCATTTCTTCAGTCTTGCTACATAAACTTTAATATTACCAAAAAAGTTGGAATTTATTCTTCCTTTTAGTATTTTCCTCTTGTTATTTTTTAAGACAATATATTTTGATCACATTATTTCTACTCTACAATTCCTCTGAGACTATCTCTATCTCCCAACCCACCTAATACCATATTCTCACTCTCTCTCTCTTTCGCTACCCCTCTCAAATTCAAAAACAAACATCATATCAAAACAAGTAAAAAAATAAAAAACATACAATGTGACAAGAAATAAACAAATGTCCCAAACAAAAGGAATACAAAGTAGCTCAGGGTCCATATTGTGTTGGCCAACTACTGCTGGGCATGGGGCCTGCCCTGGGTTATTGTTGATATACCTATAATTGGATACACTTCATTGAAGACAACTGATTTTCCCTTTCCCAGCTGGTATCAATCACAATTAGCTTCTTTATTAGGAGTGGGAATTTGTGTCCATTTCCCCTTCTGTAGGACATCTCACTGGGATTTTATCTGGTTTGTACCTGGATAGGTCTTACACATGCTGTCAATATTTCCTTTCGGTTCACATGTGTAGTAATCCTATTGCATTTGGAAGACACTATTTCTTTGCAGTCATCTCTCACCTTTCTACCACCTCTTGTGCATAGATCTTTGAGCCATGATGGGAGGGGCTTGATAAAGACACTCCATTTAAGGCTGAGTACTCCATAATCTGTCATTCTCTTCACGTTGCCCAGGGTGTTTCCCTTTGTTAATTACCATTTACTACAAGAAGAAGCTTATCTAAAGAGGGTTGAGCTATGCTCTGATCCATAGGTTTAGTTATATGTCATTAGCAATCATTTTGTTACATTCCTTTAGCAGAAAAATGCCATTTTAAATGTTTTTTTATTAATTCTATGATAAATTCATGCAATGTATTTTGATTTTCCGCAAAGGTTTCTGAGACTTGAGGGGAGGGGTGTGATAAAGATATTCCATTCTGATCTATATCTGCTAGATGACCAAATGTGAACCTCTATATCAGTTGCCATCTACTGAAGGATGAAGTTTGAAAGTGGCACTGATCTGCGGGTATAACAAAATGTTGTGAGAAATCAAACAATTCAATAAAACAATGACTATGGTCATTTAGCAGCATGCTAGTCATAGGTTCTTTCTAAGTCCTATGACCTATTGTGATACCAGTTCTTGCTAACAGTATTAGGTATGGGTGTCCTCTCAAGAAGCAAGCCTTAAAACCAATCAAAAAAGTATTCTTTACTCCTTATCATTCATACTCCTAGTGCATGAGTATGCCTATTTTCCCAGACAAATGGGTATTGTAGACTATCGATAGGATTTATATCTTGGTGAGACTGATAAAGAGACCAGGTTATGACACAGAAGCATTTTTACAATTGCTAAAATTTAATATTAGGGATTTTAATAACTTCCTGGATAAAATTGTAGAACTCTTTTAATTCAGTGACAACTTAGTGAAAATAAATGACAACAAAAAACAAACCTTTCAATGATTTACACATGTATACGGGTATTAAAGAAACACATGTGGGTGCTAAAATGGAGAGGATTCAAAGTTAATTCTGAATGAGAGTTCCAGAGTTTACTCATGCCGTCTATAACCTATCTAAATGTATCAATTGTATAAGTGATTTTAGGTCTTATGTTATCCCTTTCAGAGTGGAAATACTGACAATTTACTCTGGAATGTAGAGTGTTGAATAAAAATAAATCCAAAATTTAAACTCTGAAGCCCTCCAATCTGTAAATGCTTAAAAAGTTTTAATAGAAAGTCACAGAAAACCTGTAGTATTACGTATCTCCTGGAAGTTGAATATGTATGTAATTATTATTTCTTATCGCTGACTCTTTGAGAAAATAAATGTGGATCACATCAGCACAGGTGATTCACATTTATAAAATATACACACATTTGGTCATTAAGTTGTTGGTATTTGTTTTAAAATTAATTAATATTATGTTTATTTACTTATGAGGGTATTTGGAAGGTGTGTACATGCAGAGGTATGCCCACAGAACAAATGTAGAGCTCAGAACACCACTTGTGGAAATTTGTCATCTTCTTCCACACTGTGGTTCCCTGGGATCAAAGGCTTATCTTTAGTCTTGGATATATATTCCTTTACTCCCTGAGACATCTTGGTGGCCTTTTACACAATTTTGCAATTAGAGAGCTACTAGAAGGGTGACAGCACTTCCTTACACTTCCCAAATGCTTGAAAATCTTCATGTCAATTTAAAAATTTGAGCGTTCCATAGAATAGTGTTAATTATCTTCCAATTAATGATAAGAAAAAAATTAGACAAATGATGAGCTCTATGAATGCTTTGGGAAGAGAGACCCTCTTAGAGGTATTGGGCATGACAATGATTATTTATATTATATTATATATTTAGGAATGGTCATTTAATATGGGACACGATTTATTTAATACTAAAATTAGAGAAGTATCTTCCACTGATTTTCAAATAATAAACAAAACCAAAACATTTTACACAAAAGAAAAGCATGTGTCCTCTGGGAAATCTTTTGAAGACAGGATTAAAGGAAATTGTATCAGGTCTCTAAAATTTATCTGTATGTATCTGATTTTTGGATCAATACACATATAGCTTTTGTATTAGTTCTCTGGTAAGGTGTGATTGTTAAGAAAGTATTTGAAATATTTTCATAAATTGAATGAAAAACTGTTTCAGAGAAATTTATGTTCTTTTTATTTTTACCAACTTGCAACTTTTAGAAATGGATGTGAAAATTTATAAATTATGTGATACTTTAAGGCAGTTCATCAATTACACTTTCCTCCACAGAATAAAATATTAAGGCTCAAAGAAGAGCACTATCAATTCCTAGCAAGCTGCCTGCATGTTATTTATCTGTCTTTCTGTCAGCCCAGTGTGGATTGCTTTAAAGATAGTTTTATAGAGGCAAACAAACAAACAGCAGAAAACTTTCCTCTCCTGCTTACACATGGGGCATCACAAAAACTATAAGCTAACAAATTGTCACACAGACACTAAAAATAAAAATAAAGACGGAATTGAAGACCAGGTAAGTTGAGCTCAACGTATTTTAAATTTCAGAATAACAACAATAATAATAGTATTAGTAATAGGTAGACTATGAAGCATATTCTGTATTTTAAACATTCACTTTGTCTAATCTAAGTAAATGTGCAATTTATAATTCTAACATAAGATCCTTAGTCACAACCTGATTATATAGACACAAATTTTTTATCACTACAGCTAAAATGATTTTTCAGTCTCATTCATCTTATTGAAAAAAAATAAATGAACTATTCCCACTAAATTTTGTTCTTCCTATTTATGAGAAACAGTGACACATGGATCTTATTAAATCAGTTTGTTATTATTTACCTTTGAAAAATAATTCAATGCTAATTATTTAACAATTTGCAAAATTTAAAAGAATTGACCAACACTGTTGAATAACAATATAATAAGAATCAATGTATTGAACAAAATGTGAAAAATCCAAAAACTTAATAGAATTTTAGACACAAAACAACAGGTGGGCATGTGGGGTGGCTCGGGAAAGAGGGCTGGGGGGTGTGAGGGGGCAGGAACTGTGAGGGGTCTGTGGATAGCATGTGGAGTTAGTAGAAAATTTCTTAATAAAGAAAGAGGAAAAAAACAACAACAGGTGGCTATATAAAAAGGCTTTGCCCATATTTTTGGATGTTGAAAGTGTGCTCATATAATTAATTTTAATTCTAGGTAAACAAATAAACTGATAAAAACAATACCCATTTATTACATTGTTATATCCATTCACCTTCTATATCACTTTTAACATTCTTACAGTTTTGATTAAATCCAACTCTAATAAACACACATTACAGTTGACTTCATGTGGCAATACCCTTTTGCAGTTTTTAAAGTATGCAAATATCTGTGATTGTAAAGGGGATTGTGTTCACAATGTAGTTTCTCCATTGCGGGGTCACTGGGTAGTGGCATGAGTTGGTTCCAGTACAGAACTCTATTCACTCTGCCACTGGACAAAGTGGGAGACAGGTTGTTTGTTGGATTAAAATTCTACTGGGAGCTAATAACCTAAAGTTGGTGTAAAGTGGTGGAGAAGAAAAAATATAAAACTTTCTCACATCTTAAATCAAGAATTTATTTTTATAGAAATGTATTAAAACAAAACTAGAAGGTTTCATGGAGAAATTCAAAAAAAATAAAAAATAAAAAGAAATTCAACCAAGTTTAATAGGAATTTTTCATACTGAAAGCTCAGAGGTTGAGAAATCTTATTCCTGTAGATCCTGGATTACAAAAAAGAAGCTTTGCCAAAGAGGGGAAATAACAGTTTTGCCCTTTTTAAAAGGGCACGTTCTTTAGCTAGAGGAAATAACCATTGTGAATTGGAATTTTGTTTTTCTTTTCTTTGTTTGTTTCTTTCTTTTTAGGAAGGGGGAGAGTCTCAAGACAGAGTTTCTCTGTGTAATTTTGGTGCCTATCCTGGATCTCACTCTGTAGACCAGGCTGACCTCAAACACACAGAGATCCTCCGGGCTCTGCCTCCTAAGTGCTGGGATTAAAGGCATGTGCCACCACCGCCTGGCTGTTTATCTTTTCTTTATAAAAGCAAAACAAAACAAAACAAAATCTAGCCTTATGACTGATAAATACTGGGGAAGTAAAAAAAATCAAATTCAATAATATTTCATAGGAAAATTGGAATGATTTGTAGGTAGACCAGCAGGCCAAATTAGAGATCTGAAACATTTCTGGGAGACATGTAATGACATCCACAGAAACCATAGAGACATGTATGAAAAATATTCACAATATACATAATTATAACATATATGCAATTAATATTATATTTCTTCTTCCAAACTAAATAGTAAATTAAAAATACACACATGCATACACACACACACACACACACACACACACACACACACACACACACACATACACACACACATTGACAAATACAAGCTAATTTGTCCCATAATTTGCCAATGGATTTGTTCATAGGAAAAAAAGAAGAAATGATACAATATTAAAAACTAGTACTCTAGTGAGGAGCATGAGGCAGTTTCTGACTGCTGACCCTGTATATCACTGTAATTTCTTATAACATTTTCTATCAAACTTTTATTCAATGGAATTTTATTTTTTCTGCAGTCTTCCTGATGATTAAATAATAGATTGTGAGACAACCAAGGATAAATTTAGATAACTATTTTAGATTTAAAGCACCCTGAATTAATCCTTATATCACAGGGAAACTTATACAATGAAAGGGAGAAAATCTTTCAGGGGTTTTTGGTCATTCACAGATTGGCTCTTAGAGTTCCATCTTATTGGACAATGCAGAGGTCAATCTCACAGATATCTGGAAGACTGGAGCTTGACATTTTGGAGACATGATGGCCTTTTTCACAAGCAGTTTCCAATAGCAATACTCACTCCATTAAACAAATGAGAGGCTTATCCTAAAATGTTGAAGGAAACCTCACAGGACTGACAAACATCCTTTCTAAAACTTACAAAGAAAAATAAAACTCTGAGCTCTCCTCCTTAAGAAACTAATGAGTGGTTCAACCCACGTAAAAGTGGTTAGAGTTCACTAATAACCCTATTCAGACTTCACTGGATGCCTTGGAGAAGGTGAGAAGAGCATTGTTTCAATATTTAGTCTCTTCCTCTAGGTTTAAATAACTGCATTCTATAGACCACTAATGATATTCATATTTTACATAGAAAATTGACTATGTCTTGAATATTGCAAATAAATTCATATCTATATCTATATCTATATCTATATCTATAGATATAGATATAGATATAGATATAGATATAGATATAGATATAGATATATATGATACATACACTCCACTGCCAAGATAAACTTCCTTTATATTATTCCAAATTCTTAATATTGAAAAATGCAAGGATATCTTTAAGCCAGGTCTCTGAATTTAGCCGTAGATGTGTTCATTGTATATACTAGCCACTATTCTCAATCATTTTTTTGCCTCCTGCCAAGACACAATTTTTGGCATATGGGAAAAAATCTGTCAATTTAGATCAGAGCAAGAAGTGAGCAGAGATTATTGGATGACTCACTGAAGTGGAAATGGCTGGTGTTTCTCAAGTAAAGCAAAAGTGAGTTATGGCAGTCCAAGAAAACATGGTAGAGGATATTTTTATTAAGATAATTGATCTTCTATTTATATTTTAAGATATATATATATATATATATATATATATATATAAAATGTATATAGATAGATACATGTATACAGATAGATAGATATATGAATTTATTTTAAGTTATGGGCAATAGCCACCCCATGAAGATATGATGTTTTGTCTTTCTTTTGAGGGTCAAATTGACATTGTTTTAATTTAGTGAACTATTTTGTTTTTTAGATAAGAGCCTACTTTGCAACTCAGACTGGCCTCAAACCTGTAATCACCTTGCATTGGTTTTTCTAGTGCTGGGATTACACACATACATCATAAATATCAATTAAAGAAATGTTATATTCATTAGTTTTATTTGAAACATAATAATTATCAATATGGGGTAAAATAGTCAAAGCACCTCCTTTGTGTGAAACAACAGGATGTGGTAATGTTTGAGAAAAACTTTACAGGTATTTTGAAATGAACGTTTGTATTCAGACATGGTTTGTATTGTATCCTACTTTGGTATAGGACTTTACAAATATGTTCTCCTTCATATTTACAGGCAAGGAATTTAAATGATAAAAGAAGTTACATCAAATGAAAACACTTACTCTTAGTTAATAAAATGATAAAGTTAAGATGCTCCATATGGAAAGAGTTAAAATATTTGCCAATTATTCATTATAGAAAGGTATTAGGAATTAGTACCCAATAATTAAAATTTAATGGTCTTTACTCCTAGGAACTTTAAGTCCCTTATTTCTCAACATTGAT
The DNA here is from genome assembly GCF_049852395.1 of Peromyscus maniculatus bairdii. Classification (NCBI taxonomy): domain Eukaryota; kingdom Metazoa; phylum Chordata; class Mammalia; order Rodentia; family Cricetidae; genus Peromyscus; species Peromyscus maniculatus. The sequence goes on along the minus strand of NC_134865.1, from coordinate 7,396,720 downwards.
ATTTATACACTCAGTCTACAAATGAATATCAGTGTCAATATTGTTGGCTTGCAATTGTCTTCCAACTTGATATACACAGGTGAACTTATAATTGGGCAAAACAAAAATGCTGTGAATTTTAAGGTAAATTATTCTCAATATTTGTTAAAATAATAAATATGCATTGCTTACTTTGTATTGTAACAACTTACAATTTATAGGTGCTTCATCCTATCTCTTGAAATCTGTTATAATGTTAATATATCAACATTTGATTGAACTCTGTTCATTAAATAATATTATGTCATCTAAATTTTCTCACTCTTTCTTTTTGACCCTTATCATTTCCTTCCTTCTTTTAAAAATATATAGAGGAACAACAAGAAAAAAGAGGAGGAGGAGGGGAAGGAGTATGGAAGCTTGCCCTGTTAAATATAAATCTCTTCTCCAGTTGTCTATAAGCTGTATTTTTAAAAATGATACTATAACACCTCAAAGCACTTGGTTTTTCAAGAAACAAAAATGCATTGTTAGACCAGCTATCATTTAGATACCCGACTTCCAGAGAACATATTGTTATGTTACTAATTTTCATTACTAATACTTAGACTATGAGATTTTTATTTTATTCGATCCTATTTGTCACCCTTTACATTTATAAAAATAGTCCTGGCCTACTGTCTTTTCCAGAAAAAAACTTCATGATATTATCCCATGCTCTTTTCCAATATTTGATCTAGCATAATTTTGGTATTATGACATAAAAATAGGAGAGTTAAATTTAGTCCCATGTACTTTCTGTGATTTAGTGATTTTTTTTTATTTGTTTGTTTTTGAGACAGGGTCACCCTATACAGCCCTGCTTGTCCTGGAATTTACTATGTAGATTATTTCCTTTAAAAGCATCTGTCTCTCCCTGCCGAGGGGTAGAATGAAAGGTGGTACCACCTCCTCAGTGAAAATAGATTTTCATGCATGGAAATGCTGTCAGCACTGAGTAGATAGCTGTTTTTAGCCCATTGTTCATCAATAACAGATTTTGAGGGGTGATGATAGTTTAATCTTATCATGAATATTTTCCTACCTGGTGTTACCAAATTCTCAAGAAATTGCCATGTTATCTCTTCCTCTACAGCTCACTGCATAGCTCTGTAGCACAGAAGCTCATGTACATTTCAAGCCTATCAGCAGAGATCCGTTCATAAAGTATAAAAAGTTGCATGACTGATACCTTGCTGTAGGTTTCCTTGGAACAATCCTTCATTAAATGCATGCAAATATGATGCCTGCCCTGTGAGTAATCTATAGCTCAGAGTAAGGATTCTCTTCTGAAAAATATTTTATATTTCAGCTAAAAGATGCCCCTACCTCTAGGGCTTTAGGAGAAAAGCTAATTCCCTGCTCCTACCTCCAAGATGGAAACTACTTCTTTACCAAGAGAAGAAACTCAGCAAATGATAGGATCGTAATACACTCCACTGCCAAGATAAACTTCCTTTATATTATTCCAAATTCTTAATACTGAAAAATGCAAGGACATCTTTAAGCCAGGTCTCTGAATTTAGCCGTAGATGTGTTCATGGTATATACTAGCCACTATTCTCAATCATATTTTTGCCTCCTGCCAAGACACAGTTTTTGGCATATGGAAAAAAATTTGTCAATTTAGATCAGAGCAAGAAGTGAGCAGGGATTATTGGGTAACTCACTGAAGTGGAAATGGCTGGTGTTTCTCAAGTAAAGCAAAAGTGAGTTATGGCAGTCCAAGAAAACATGGTAGAGGATATTTTTATGAAGATAATTGATCTTCTATTCATGTTTTAAGTATGTAAGCCTTGTAGAAATATGTTCTCATGATTAAGATGAATGGAAATATTAACCATGTAGACACAGTTTATCATTAAAAAGCAGTTTTAATGGACAAATCAAAGAAATTGCTTGATCAAGAAGTATATTCTCAGAGGACGATGTTGCTGTTCAGGCAATGGGCCTGACCAATCTTACCTCCATGAGATAAACAGAAATGTAACTGACCCAAAATTTGCTACTGAGACTCAGGAAATCCAAATGAAGACAGACAACTAAACCAACTCAAAGTTGACAAAGTGGATAAACCACTGAGTCACAGAAGAGGGTTTACAGTTATGTGTCCCAGCATGCTTGATTTTTGGGTGTTTGTTTTGCTTTTCATTGAGTAACTAAAGAAATACAATATGTCCATAACTTTGTTTAGTAATATTCTATGAGTAATGATGCATTTTCATAGGTATAGAAGGAAACATGTCCAGATACACATATTAAGATATATGTCAGTGTTTCTCACAAAGTGCCCCAACTAACACCCAAACTGGGATCGTAAATTAGCACTAAAAATTCCAAAGCAAGACAGGTGAGTCATATGTGTCTTCCCAACACCAGACTGAATCATGAGTGTCACAAGTTCAGCATGGACTTCTAAACAAGACCCTATTTCAAAACCCACACAAACCAATCATTTTGGAGAGAATAACTCTGAAAAAACACTCCTCTTTCAAATATCACAAAAGCTACTTGGACAGATAACACTTGAAAAATAAAAGTATATGTTATCAATTGCTCTTTTTTTTCATGTAAAAACTTAGTGAAGGAAACATAAACAAAATATTTGTATTTCAGATTGATTCAACATAAACAGACGTTGGGATGATTGCAAGTTAAATACTGTCATCTCTCCATTCATACACAAAGGATCTCCTTATGGACCTATGTCAGCATTCAATATCATCCCCCAGCTTCATCTTCCAAGGGCTGGGTTATTTTATTAATATAAACAATAAATTGTACCCAAATAATTATTGTAAAAATGTATATATCTTCAGTTGAATACTATGCCTAATAATATTTTACACTATCCAATTAATTATATGTTTTATTTAAAACTTAATTTTAATAGTCCAAAATTTATTAAAATCCAATACTTGGCTATGAAGCAATTGACTTAATGTTATTTTATAAATAAGGTATAATTTAATTAAATCATACTGAATGAAACTACTTCAACTTTCAGGTACTGCAGAATTTACCTATTCGTGTTTTTCTTCCTCAAATCTACTATATGAAACTAAATACTCAGCAAATACCATGTGATTGCCAGCTTCCATTGTGCTATGAATTTCCAGTACTTTACAATCTGTTTTGGATACAGTGAAACATCTATCACCTTTCATTGATCTTATGCATGTGACTTGCCATTTAAAAAGCATTTGTCCTCAGTCCATGAGGGATTGTAAAGTGTCTTGATGAAGCACAATTCAACAACATAATTCAAACTGGCGAGACCTTTATGCATCCCCGGTGGATGTGGTAAAAGAAAATCTTACATTTACTTTGAAGCAGTTATCGATTCCTGAGAATTAATTTTAAGAAGAGTTAAAAATACTATCTTAAAGACAGACAGCAGCCCCTTACAATCTATTTGTATAAGTCTCCCAGGACCATTATCATACCTTAATGGTTTACATGAAATGTGTTTTACACAATTAATATGTTGTTGCAGATACCAACTTCAGATAATATTTTCAAAAACATGTATTTTAATGAGCATTGGATTCCAGTGCTATTACAGTTTCACTTGGAAATGAGCTAAAATATTTTTCAGAATCCTCAATTAAAATCATTCCAGCATTTTCTAGTTTAATAAGTGAATTTAAGTCTTTTACTCACTCTCTAATGCCATCTGCATTGATTTTTCTTTCCTTTAAGTTATTTTTCTCAGTTATTTTATTACAATGATTTTTTTTATATTTTATTTTTACTTTAAGAATTGTTTTCTTGTCCTCTTTTTATAGTCTCTTTCCCCATTAAAATCTTTATACTTACTCAGCCTCAGTGCCTAAAGCATTCAAGGAAGGCTATAATACTAAAGCAAGTGTTTTGGTGAATGTTTCTCTTAGCTCCAATTTGTATTGTAAAAATCACAATCCTTGCTTATCTGTGTACAGAGGGTACTTTTTATCAGTGTCTTGCAGGCCAATTGGTTTGTAGTCTTATTTAGAAGAATGGAAATGGCAGGTGTCATGTTGAAGTTTTGGGGGTTTCTTAGTTATTGCTTTTGGGGTTTTGTGTTTTTTTTTTCACTGTGGGAAATAATCATCTCTCCATAATACAATCTACATAGAAATGAAAATTATCTGTTCATTACATGTATTAAATGAGCAAGTGGATGGAAGGTATCAAAATACAAAATAAGAAGGCTGTGTGGTGCAGAGAGAGCAATCAACATACACATTCAAACACAGTATCTATTTTGATGACAAAGGATGTGACGATTTCTTTACATGTGCACAAATCAAAAAGCAACAATTGTGTGGCTCATCTGAGATGCCAACTCCTCACAACTACCCAGACCCTCACTGAAATGCCCAGCAGCCTAAGAGCTGGCACATATGGAATGGAATTGTGCCATGTGCACAAACATAAGGAAACAACTCTGTTCTTACTCTTCATACTCTCTTGCTTCTGCCCTCAAGACCTCTCTTGCCTTCTCTAATCTACCTGCTTACCATATGTAATTCTAAATAAAGCTCTGAGTGTCTAATGAAAAGAAGAGAGTCCTGTAACAACTTCTGAAACATTCATAAATTCTTACCATTCCTGAGCAAGCATAGCCTTCGTCCTGCTTCAGGCCACATGAAAGTTTTAAACACATTGACACATTTTGATATGCTGGATAGTATTCTTTGATGTTAGCCCTAAAGTATTGGCTCAGTGAAAATAAATTTTAAACTGAACGGGGTACAGTAAAAAAGAAATAAGTGTGACTTAATTTGAAAATGAACTTTATATCTTTCTACAATTTGTTTATTTGGCATTTGCTATGCCATGACAAGAACTTAAGTTAGAATAGTTTGTATGTGGATGCTTTCAATTCTGAAAGGAAATAAGAGGAGAGGTAGTAATTGCAAAATTACTTGGGTCTAAGATTTTCAACTATTTTTTATCTCTTTTAAATTAAATTATGTATAAAGATATACTAATGTAAATTAATGTCCAAAGCATGCAGGCATGACTGAGAGGTGTAATTGAACATTCCGAAACTTGTTTGAACGCATGGCTTTAGGAAGCAAAATTAGAAATATTACACCTTTACAACATTATCCATACACCTAGTATCATGTACCTTGTTTCTTTTCCTCAAGTTATACAACCAGGACTTCATTATTTCTACTTTGGAAGAGGACATACTTTGAAAAAAAAAACTGCATCAGGATAAAGTTGTATTTGGTGTATAAGCCCCCACTCGTGGATTTTTAGGGAGATTAGCCAAAGGTTCAGGGTCTTACAAATATTTGCAGTGTCTTCAACTTCAATATTTATGCTAAACTCCAGTGATCTAAAATAAGCAATATTAGGAAGGCAAAATAAATGAATCAAAGTTACAAGCCCTAATAATATATTTTTTTGTGCAGTACTGGGCTTCACCAAATAAACTCATTCAGCAAAATAAAATTTATCACCCTGTAGTTCATTGAAATGAACAGAGGTTTTTCTTTAAACTAAATCAGACAATCATAAATTGTATGTGGTATACTCTTTGTGGATAAGAGTAAATTTTCATTAAGCTTTATTCAGCATTATTGACTATGGAAAGGTTTTCATCTTTGATTGAGTTGTATTTCCAATTTGCTTTTCCAAGACCTATAATGCAAGTAAAATCTTGAGTAGATCTGCTGTGATGTTTCCCTAAAATGCTGGCTGCTCTTGAACCATACAGATAATTCTAAAAGCAGATTTCCCATGGTGGCTAGACAAGAACCTATAACTTCTTAGTTTATTCATTATGGTAAAGAGTGATAGAGCTAGGCTTCATGGAATGGATGGGAAGTAAAATTTTTTAAAAAAAGGAATTAGTCTATAAAAAAGGAGCCAATACTGAAGGGACTTCCTAATAATTTGAAATACTATATCAAGACCAACAATAACTTAAAGGAATATTCATTACTTCCAAAGGAAAAGAAGCTTGCCAGTTTCTTATTGGAAGAAAAGTTCCCAATTTCTGCTTTCTTCTATGCTTTTCTTTATGGAAATGCCTTTAGGACATGCCATTAGTGCATCGGCAAGCAGGTTTCTATTTAGTAACTCTCTGCAGCAGTGCCATTATGTGTCAGCAGAAATGGACAGTCTGAACAAGGTTAATTTTTAGAAACCTGCTAATGTAAGAACAATGAGTAAAAAGAAAATGGAATGCATTGCAGTAGGAAAGCCCCTGGGACTGGGAAACCTAAATCTCTTACAGTAGTAGTACACCATGCATATAAAGAAATATATTAACAGAAAGAAGAAGAGGGCCATATATATATCACTCAGCATATACTTGGGGAAACCATTGCTTTTAAAGAAAATAGACAAAGTCATACATATGGAAATGTCCACGAGCTTTTTACAAATGTTCCTAAGAAATCTTAGGTTGCTTCAAATCATTTCAACTTTTGAGTCTCAGTCTGGTCCTAGGTTTATAGCTAACTTTCAATCTTGAGCATTTCTTCCTTTTAGTTTTTCTATTTCTGCTTAGAACTGTTTAAGGGATATTTCATTAAGAAATTCATTTTTTGTAAACAAAAATCAATGAAAGACACTGTTGAAGTCCCTATTGTGAAAATTAATAAGATATGCATAAAGGTCCCTAATTTTAAATCAACTTATCATAAACAAGTATTTTTGTATTTCTCTCACTAAAAAAAAATAATAATAAATAAAATCAAAGGCTGGACACCAGGGCCAGGATGATCTGAAAAGCCTGTGTTGCCACCTGGGGCCATAGTGACTTCTGGCTCAAACTGCAGCTGAGTGCCATGTCTGGATCCTTGACCCTATCACAGCCAGGGTCTGAGTTGATGTCCATGGTTCTTATTACCACGCAGGTCTTTGTGGATGTTTGGGTTCTGATCAACCACCTGAGACCATGTTGGTGCCGAAGGGCCATTCTGAAGCCAGGGCCATGCTGATCTGGGTGGCCTATACCATCACTGGGGCCATAGTGATGTCTGGGACTGAGCTGCTGCCAAGGGCCATGTCTGGATCCATGGTCCTGTGCAAGCTGGGGTCTGTGTTGATCTCTGTGGCCCAGGTTAACACAGAGGGCCATAGAAACTATGCCTGTGCTGGGAAAGCTGCACCCCTGCATGCCCATGGCAAGGGCATAGAAGAGGTGCTCTACCCCTTGCCTGAGGGGATGGTCCCAGCTGCAGGACTGACCAAACCAACCATCTCTCAGACCCACATCCATGACTTTGAGTTGACCCATTCCGATATCTACCCAATCTGTAACCTGCCCAAGTGAATGATGGGACTGGTCTTATAAAACCATAGCCACAGGATTTTCATGACTCTGAGCAACAGCAGGCTATCCAAGAGGATTTTCAATGAGGACCCAGTGATAACAGTCGGTGTTTGAGAGGTCCGAGGCGAACCTGACCAACAACTTATTGCAATGAACATTTGCAAGTAAGGCTGAGTAGACAGAAGGGTGCACTGTGTGACACACAGCAACTCTTAATGCCACTAAGATGACTGAAGAGGCAATGGAGAGGCAGAAAAGACTGAGGAGCGATAAGATTTTTTTTGTTTATTTTTAATTAATATTTTAAAATTTTCTTTTTGAGGGTAACGCTGCAGGGGTGAGGGGCAGATATGGATGGACTGGGAAATATGGAAGGACTAGGAAAGGGATTATGTTGCATGATGTGAAATTCCCAAAGAATCAACAAAAAAAATGTTTTTGTTTTGTTTTGTTTTGTTTTTTTTCAAAAGGCTGGAGTAATAGTAAAAAAAATAAACCTTCCACTTTTCAAAAGAGTGGTAAAATCGGGCTGGAGAGATGGCTCAGCCGTTAAAGACTAGGCTCACAACCAAAAATATAAAAGAGTGGTTAGTGGTATTTACTGCTTTGCAGAGGGCCAGGGTTTGCTTCCCTTCACACACATTGGGTGGCTCACAAGTTATCTATGTCCAGCTCCAGAAGATACGACACCCTCTTCTGTTAAAAGTTGTTATGTCTTGGTCATTCAGGGAGATTGAAGTTGACCTGTGAGTGTTGTGTGTCAGTGTCTGTCTGTCTGTCTATCTGTCTGTCTGTCTGTCTGTCTCTCTCTCTCTCTCTCTCTCTCTCTCTCTCTCTCTCTCTCTGTGTGTGTGTGTGTGTGTGTGTGTGTGTGTGTGTGTGTGTGTGTGTGTGTGTGTGATGTGTGTGTGTACACTCCTGTGAATATGTCTACAGCAGAAGAGGACATAGAGTGTCCTGTTGTTTCATACTCTCCAGTATTCCTTTGAGACAAAGTTTCACACTGATCATGGAGGTAGGTTAGTGGCTGGTAAACCCCAGAACTGTTCCTGGCTCCACCCAAACAACACTGGCAGCACAGGCACACATGACTATATGCAGGCATTAACAGAGGTTTTGGAGTATTCAACTCAGGCCCTCATGGTTGCACAGAAAATCCTCTTATTGACTAAGCCATCTTCCTAGCTCCCAGAATTTATTTTGGATTATTTGTTTTTGTGTAAGAGAATATCTATGAGCATTTTTTTGATGTCAAAGGGAAGAGCCTCAGATGTCCATATTTCTAGTATACATAAAAATTTCATAGAATTATGTATAAAAACAAAGTAATATTTCTTATAAATGTGGACCACTTTTATTTTTCCTACTTCTACCTTAAATTTTTATGATATATTTCATCAACAAGTCCATGTTTTTTATAAACAAATATCAATAGAGGAAATTATTGGAGTCCACTTTGTGGAAATTAATTAAATGTGTGTGAAATATACTATTTTTATAAAAATTTACCCTAACCAAGTATTTCTAATGAGCAACAAATAATATTTAATGAATCAGAGTTTGGCTACAGGCCCATGGAAAATGAAAGTGTAGCCTTATGTTTTAATCACTTCGTATTAAAGCTTACTCTCATTTAATAATATGATTTCCCTTGATACAGTTTTTGCCCGATGAGTGCAAGGCCCTGGGTTGATTCTCAGTACTACAAAAATGAAAAAACAAGTAAGAGCACTACAAAGAAAAGGAATTTGTACACAGAAAGCAGATTGCCTGAAAGAGGAATCTAGCATTTGGAACTCAAGGTGAAAACTGTGGGGAATTACAGATGGAATCTGGAGGAACTCCAGGTGAGATCTGTGGGAACTCCAGGTGAAATCTGTGGGAACTCCAGGTGAGATCTGTGGGAACTCCAGGTGAGATCTGTGGGAACTCCAGGTGAAATCTGTGGGAACTCCAGGTGAAATCTGTGGGAACTACAGGTGAAATCTGTGGGAACTACAGGTGAAATCTGTGGGAACTACAGGTGAGATCTGTGGAGGAACTCCAGGTTAAATCTGTGGGAAACTTCAGGTGAGATCTGTGGAGGAACTCCAGGTGAATTCTGTGGGAACTCCAGGCCAAATCTATGTTCTTGAGAAAGAAGTCAGGTTCTGTGTCCCCCAGGCAATAGAGGTATATCTTAAACAATGAGAACTTTTCTATATGTGTCTACTGATCAGATCAGTGTCTTAAACTCTAGATCTGTTTACTCTTCACCTAATCAAAATCTCTAAATTAATGGCTGTTCTTGACATGATTAAGTGCAATCACTATACTTCTCTATAACACCTTTCTTTTCTCTTTCCTCTGGAGTACAAACCTGTGAAAGCATACATCATAAATCTGGTTACCAACAACTATCATGAAAATCCACTATAAATTCCTTTTCCTCAGTATACTGCATACTAAATTGTTAATGAAGGTTTAATATTTGACTTTTTACCATTTCTTAAATAAACCTTTGACTAACCACCTTTTTTGAGTTGATCCCAAATTACTATTCCATGTCAGACATCAAAAATGTAAATATTTTCCATACCTATCCTCTCTGTCCCTCCTCTTCCCACCACCTTTCTGCCCCCTCAATCTAGTTCCTTTCATTATTTGAAACAATCTCATTTTGACTTTCATGCTATATATGTACAAATAATCTAATGTCTGAACTGAGGAAATACATGATTATTTTGGGTGCAATTTATTTAACTTAATATGATATTCAACATTTGTATTCATTTTACCTGAAACTATATAATGTCATTCTTCTCTATGGCTGATTTGTGTAACACACACACACACACACACACACACACACACACACACACACAAATTCTTTATTTATTCATTTGTTGATGGACACTCATGTTATATCTACATCGTGGCTATTATGATATAAAATGAAATGGTATAGGTCCACACTGATTCCTTAGTTTTTTAAGTATTTTTCATCCCCACCAAGAGTTTATAAGGGTTGCTTTTTCTTTCCACATCATTGGTTGCTATTCTCTTAATGATAGTCATTTTGACTGGTATGACAGACATGCTTAATGTAGTATCATTTTTTATTTCACTGATGACTAATTTTGTAGAACACCTTTTTATATGTGTGCTGGTTATTTGTGTTTCATCTTTTGAGAATTGGTAATTAATTTTATCAGTCTTTTTCTTGATTGTTTTTACATATTGTGAATATAAGCCCTCTGTCAGATTTATAGCCTATTTTTCCATTCTAAGATTGTTCCTTAATTAATTAATCATTTCTGGGTACTTTGTTTTTAGATTTCCCTTTAAGTTATTCATTCACAGCAATAATTTCAAATAGAAATATACCATGACATGTTTTATTCACAGTATTTGCACCTCAATATTAAAACATATATCTGCTAAGCATACTAAACTTTAATAATATTGAGTCCACTTATCTGTCTAAAGATATCTATTGTTATGGATTAGAACAATGTCTACTATATCAGTACCATGCTAGATGTAGTCTCTGTATATTGCCCTTCATTACACCCTCAGTTTTACAGTCACCATCTGTGCTGGCTAGCTTTATGTCAACTTGACACAAGCCAGAGTTATCAGAGAGGAGGAGGCCTCAATGAAAAACATGCCTCTGTAATATCAAGCGCATCTTTGGGGCATTTTCTTAATTACTGGTTGATGTGGGATCACCCAGCCCATTGTGAGTGGTGCCTTTCCCAACTGGTGCTTCTGGACTTTAGAAAAGCAGACTGTGCAAGCCATTGGGAGGCAGCTAGTTAGCAGTACTCTTCCATATAAGAATAAGTCTCCCTGTCATTATTTGGGGACCGGCAGTCCAAGAAAGCCTGGTAAAGATTGTGTGACATGGGTGGTAAAAATGGCATTTCCCAGACACAAAAGAAAAGTTGCAGACATCAAATCATAGTGTCTGGCACTACTCACACACATATGCAAATGAAAAGAGTCCAGCCAGAAAAAATCTTGACAAGGATGGGGAAACTGGCTCATCTAATCCTATCCCTGGAGGAGGAACTATTGTCAACTGATGGTCTTTAAGAACTGGACAGTCAGTTTCCTCCAGGGATGCCGACTCTAAGATGCTAAACATGCTCCAGTAGATGATCCTAACACCAAGCACACAGTGGCAACACTAAGGAACTCAGTGAGTTTTTAAAAGTAACAGGTGAAATTGGGAGAGAATAGTGTGGAAGGGTAAGGCAGGCAGGCATTAGAGGTAATGGTTTCGAGAGTGAATTTAATTCATAAATTGTATGCACATGTGAAATTCTCAAACCATTAAAAGTATGTGGGTTTTTTTTAAAGCAACAAATGGAAATGTGTGAAACTTAAAGGTTTTGCACAACAAAGGAAGCAGTCCATAGAGTGAAAAAGTAAATTTCATAATGGTAGAAAACCTTTCGCAGCTACCCATTTGGTGCAACTCATAGCTACAAAACAGTACAACGAAGCCAAGATGGTACTCACCTGCAATCTTCATTCCTACTGGTTAACAATTCACGGTGCTGAGAGGTGCTATGCACACTGCCATAAGTTAAAAGTAATCCTGGATATCACCGTGATATGAATGCTGAAATCAACTGCAGTGATTGGCTTGACAAGATAGGCTGACTTACAACAGTAGTATAAAAGTTATGTACAAAAAGAAACATTTTCTGGTTGGATCAAAAGTCCACTCATTGAGATGGGAACCATTTCTGGCACTACTAAAGGAATAAATAATCCGGGACCAGATATATCATAACCTAATACTATTACTCTGCTAGATGTACATAGTATTCAAATGACTGAAAATGACTTATTTCTATAACCATAGATCAGACCATCCCTCCACATTCCCCAGAGTAGTTTCTCCTTGATGAAGAGGGTAACTAAATCAGAAATCACCTAACTGGTCAATGTGCAGTGAACAAAAGGCTGTAAAGTGGTTAGCCCCAAACTGATGATTCATATTTCACCCCAAGATTCAGGGATCTTTGAGGAAAATAAGGAAGGAAAAACGTAAGACGACAGAAGTGGTTGATAACTTTATGGAAGCATCACGACAGATGCACATATGATGTCACAACAAATGAGATGACATGCATAAGGCCTACATAAGCTCCAGCCAGGAAAAATTCCAGCAGAGAGGAAAATAAATACATATTCCAACCACAAACAACAATCTATTAACATTAGGTGGCTGCTGGTGGAGGGAAAGTCATATTTTTAAAAGTGATGTGACCACACACCAAAGCAGGTACAAACACAATACTAGCTGAGCAACACCAACTGGAATTGATGGGAAATGACAAAGAAAAGAGGAGGAAGAGGGGAAGAAGAACAATAATCATAAGAAGACATCAAAGTTGAGTGGGATGGGATGGGGAGTGTGGAGAGGGTGGTAAGGGGAGGAATGGAAGGGAATAAGTACATGGCAAATATATTATAGGAAATTATCAAAGAATTAAGAAAAATATTTTACATACAATAAATGGGCATGTGAACCACACAGATGTCACAAAAAGAGAAAGAGAGACATTGAGAGAGATAGAGAGGGAGGGAGTGGGAGAGAGATAAAGAAAGGGGGAGAAAGAGGGACAGAGAGGGGGGAACCAACAAATATTTGAAAATATGCTCAACATCCATAGCTTTCAGATAAAAGCAAATAAAACTTAGAGGTTTTTTTTTTTTTTTTTTTTTTTTTTTTTTTTTTTTTTTTTTTTTTTTTTTATTTCAGGTAGACTAGAATATTCCAGCTTGAGACTTGACAAAATAAATACATTTTGCTCCTGGGCAGCAACAGCTGAAGTCTACTGCTGGGTGGAGTTCATAAGCAGCAAGAAGCATCATTTAGCAGGCTCTTGAAGCATGACCTCACATGTGAATCTATACTGTCATGTTAGGAACAGCAATATTAAGAAATTCTGCCATTAAGAAAGCGTATTAAAGCCAGGCAGCGGTGACACATGTCTTTAATCCCAGCATTCGGAAGGATCTCTGTGAGTTTGAAGCCAGCCTAGTCTACAGAGCAAGATCCAGGACAGGCACCAAAGCTACACATTGGTCAATGTGCCAAAGAAAAGAACTTTACAGTGATCAACTCTAAAGTGGACGTTTATATCTCACCTCAAGGCTCATCACTCTTTAAAGAAGATACAGCACAAAAGCTCAGAAAATAAAAGAAAAAAATTTAAAAGTGAGTATAGAAGTGTTTTGGTGAGTTAGGGCCTCAGAAAACAAGACCAAGGGATGACCTAAGGCACTTTGCAATTAAAACCATTAGTATCTAAATTCAATCTTTTGAATTTGAGAAGGTAGAGAGACTTCCTAGAGGTGGACTTGGAGGCAGGTAATTTGTATGATTATTGTGTTTCCCCATATGCCCTGAGGGAGGAGCTTTCCTGATACGCACTCAAATTTATAGTGTTCTGGAGACTTTAAACTATAATAAAAGTATATTGACATGCTGGGATACTATGATATGATAAATACTTATTTTAATCCACAGAATAAAAGGTGCATTGAAATTCCATCCCATTCTGCTCTGAATGACTATCATCCAGAAGACAAACAACAGAAAATACTGACAAGGATGCAGGGGAAAGAAATTATTATATACTGCGAGTAGAGATTTACAGTGATCCAGTAACTATGACAATCTGTGTGGCATTCTAACATTAGAAGAGTTTTATGATCCAACTCTAGCACTCCCAGTAAACCTGAAAAGGCATGTGCATATCGATGTTTATTGTGACACTATCTGCATTAGCTAAATTTTAATGTCTATCCAGATGCCATCAGCAAATAAAGGAATAAAGAAAATGTGGTTTGTTTATGTAATGAAGCTTGTTCATCCATAATGAAGAACAAAATTATGTCATTTCTATAAAATAAAGGACCTGGAGACTTCATACTAAGCAAAAGAAGTCAGACTCCCAAAGGATACATTCCCATATATAATACATATGTTGAAGAGATATGTACATACCACAAAGATAAAAGGAAGAATATTTGAAAAATGAAGTTAGTGGATAGATGCAAAAATGTGGGAGGAGAATATTATCAACAATGTACATGGTATAAATGCTAGAAAAATATAAGGAAACACATCATTTATACCATGAACATACTTTTTAAGAAAATGAACCAAGTTGGGTGGTGGTGGTGCACACCATTAATCTCAGCACCCAGGAGGCAGAGGCAGGCAGATCTCAATCTGTTCGAGGCCAGCCTGGTCTATAGAGCGAGATCCAGGACAGACACCAAAGCTATACAGAAAAACAGATGACAGTGATACCCTACTTTTGTGAGGGTAGCCCATGAGAAGGTGGATACTCTGCATCCAGTAGTGAATAAAACTTTGAATATCAAAACAAGTCATGTAAGACACCCAATTGAAGCAATTTGAAGATTAAAACCGACATGAAAAGACAGAAAAACATACAGTTGGGAGATCTTGTGAACAATTATGAAGATTAGACTAGACAAATTATAGGTGGGCACCACAGTGATGTTGGGGAATCCTGACATTATTAAATTAATAATCATCACTGTGAATGAAGTTATTAAAGTCATGTCATCAGAAAACAAATATGTAGTGAGGCATCACTTTAAAATTATAAACTTACAAACATAATATTTCTGTTTAAGACATTTTAATTAATAGAATTAAGACATTAAAATTAATAGAAATGGTATAATAAGAATTATAAAACAACTGAAAGACCACAAATTTAGTAGAGTCTTAACTATATTTTACTAATTTTATTTGGAGTCCTGAAGATTGAACCTATGGTCTTTATATGTCATGAGAGTACTCTATCACTAACCTAAAAACTAGACTCACAATGCTTTCCCTTCTTCCTTCCTTCCTTCCTTCCTTCCTTCCTTCCTTCCTTCCTTCCTTCCTTCCTTCCTTCCTTCCTTCCTTCCTTCCTTCCTTCCTTCCTGCTTTCCTTCCTTCCTGCCTTCCTTCATTCCTTCCTTCCTTCTTTCCTCCCTCCCTCTCTCCCTTCCTTCCTTCTTCCTTTCCTTCCTTCCACCCCCCATCTCTGTCTCTGCCTCTCTCTGTCTGTCTCTGTCTCTGTCTCTCTCTCCTTCACATTTTGAAACAGGATCTTACGAAGTTTCTTTGAATGGACTTGAACTCGTTCTACATTCAAGCAGTCCATATGACTTGTAATTTCTTATCTCTTCCTCTTTAGTAGTCTTATCACCAGGCCTAGCTTTGCTATGTATCACTATGTAGTTGCTTTCTATGGGTGGTACATACCTTTGCCACCTGGAATTCCAGTACTTGTCCTCACCACTACAAGATCCTCACAAGACTGCACCCACTAATTCACCTTTGTGGGAGTAGGGGAAGGCCGGTGACACTCAGGAGGCCCATACAGATCTTAAGTCTAAGATGTCTCGAGAGTAACCTTCTGTCTCCAAGGACAGATGAGAAACTGACACTGGAAAAGAGAATTTTTTGATGATACAGCAACCGATATGCTGCTCCTTCAAATGATGGCAATATACCCACAAGTTTATCAAGTCAAGATGGTTTCTTTGATCTGTTATTGCCTTTTCTCTGTCTGGAGTGAATAGATATTGACTCCCCAGTAATGGAGTAATTCATGTAAAATCTAGAAAGTTTTGCTAAATGATGAGTAATATTAGGAAACCTATAATTATGGAAGTAATTAGAAAATATTCTAGAGATTGCTAGAAGCCACCAGTGAAAGAAATAGTAAAAAGTAGGTATGCAACACAAACAATAAGGGAAATGGCAGTTAGCACACAGTAGATATGGTGGAATCAAAGCAAACCCAGTTGCTTTCCAAAGTCAGGAATATTAAAAGTATACCAGAACAGAGAGTGTCACAACTAATGTGAGATAAATATTGAAGTTTTAAAGATATAATATATGTGCAGAATACTGAAATGGGATGAGTAAAAGGAGGGGGAAACATACCAGGATACATGGTATAGAGAAAGAATCTATTTTCAATAAAAGGAAAAATGAAAAAAAAAGGGAAAATGATATCTATTTCTGATAAGGTTGCAATTAGGAGTAACTCCATAAGTGCAATGGAATCACATTTACATGCACTTTATATTTACTTTCAGGGATCATATCTATAGTTCGATACACTAAACCAAAGCATGTTGAAACCATAAACAACCATTAAAATCTCCTAATTTGCTATTAAAACCTGTATTTTCTATTATGAGATACAAAGACATCCTATTCTATTTTCTTCCTCAAATTCCTATCACTTATTTTAACTTAGCTTCCAGCATCCTAAACAATCATACACACTTGGATAAATCAAATGGTCCTTCCACAGAGAGAACACAATTTTAAGTAAAGTTTGAGGTTTAAACCTGCCTGGAATCACAACAATCCAACCCTTGTTGTTAGAAGTTATTTACATTCAGCACCATGTAGGTCATTAGCAACAGTAATCACACTGTACGCTGTTACAGAATCTTCAAATGCCAGTCACCTGCATCTTCCAGTTCACTATCAACCAACAGAAATAAGTGGTTACTAAGATAATTAACAAATAAATCTTATTACAATATTGAATATGTTAGAAAATAGGTTTAATTACAAATGGTATTTACTTACAAATTTCAGGAAATATCTCATTATATGTTACAAAGTTAATAAGAAAATAGCATTTTAAATAGACCTACTCATTTAATTAGGGACTATCACAAGTAGTACAATTGAGTTTTATCTTTTTAAAGATACATTTGGTAATTATCAGCAGCACAATACAGTTTCTAAATAGACTTCAAAGGCAACTTTGCCGTTGTCAAGAAATCACTGCATTTCTTAATTATTCAGTACATATTTAAGTCCTTATCATGTTACTAACTCAATGATAGTTGTCAGAGATATAAAGATAAAAATAAGGAATAATTAGTTTCACTTACAGAAAATTGTAGACATTTTTAAATTGTATTTGTAATATAGAATATAGCTGTCAGTAAGAATGCATTTATAAAGTTTGAAATATAACCTTAATTATTAGTGCAAATAGTTGTGTCTTTTTTAAGGCATTCAATGTTAGCAGCTAAGTGCACTACTTAAATACATGTAATTTCTTACTGTTATGATTTAACACAATGAATAATTTCTAAATATGAACAAAATATAGCAATGTATATTTTTCCACTCACGTATTGGTGCATTGACTAGTGTACCTCTACTTGATATGTGTTGTCTGAAGCTTGTAATGAAGGACCAACACATACCAGGATTATGTTTTTCTCCAGTAAAGGAGTCCAGAAGTTAGATATAAAAGGTAGAATACAGTTTCTCTAACTGCCCAGAAAGGTACTGTCACATCATCACTTCGGACAGCATTTTGACAGTCCAAGTATATGCTATTATTAAAGCCAACCACTGGGGCAGGAACATATTTTACATCTTATACAAATGGCAAAAACTGTAGATTCAGGATGAAGAAGCAGATGAGAACAGTGTCTACTACATGGAAATGAACTGCTATGTAGAGAAATATGGTACAAGTTAACTCTGGGTGTTCAATAAAGCAAGTAAAATTTTAAAAAATGTATAAAATATAAAAATGAGAGGATCACAAAAGTTACATTATACAAATTGACTGTTTAAATAAAAAAACTCATGTCACATATTATTATTCTGATATGCTCATTTCTTTATTTCATGGCAAAAATAGTTGGAGAAGTTATCTAAATAATTCAAAATTAAAAATAAATGTTACTGTCAAAATAACTTATTTGACCTTATTTAAAAACTCCAGATTATCTTTTATTTAATTATTTTCATTTAGTATTCAACTATTTTTCTTGACAAGCACTCTTAAAACTTGGTTTTAACCAGCTTAATTTAGTCTTTTTCTTGTTTTTTTAATACATTCATAGATGAGTATTGTATTTATATCATATCAAAACCCTTCCCCTACCACTT
The DNA here is from genome assembly GCF_049852395.1 of Peromyscus maniculatus bairdii. Taxonomy (NCBI): domain Eukaryota; kingdom Metazoa; phylum Chordata; class Mammalia; order Rodentia; family Cricetidae; genus Peromyscus; species Peromyscus maniculatus. Next base: position 7,378,454 of record NC_134865.1, on the reverse strand, counting down.
CCAACTCCTTTCTGGTATCATCATTATGATATCTTCGGTAATTATTACACACACACAAAAAAAACCAACACACATATGTGTATATATGTATGTATGCATGTATGTATAGACACACATATATACATAAAATACATTTAGCACTGTACATATGTACACATGTTTATGGCTGGGCACTTGACATTGTATCTTTAAGGACTCATCTCTTACTTTCTTAGTAATGCTAGATGCCTGGTAGCTCTTTATCTATGTGTGGGGACCTGTGAAGTTTCCCCATCCACATTAACGTGGACTGGGGCTGTCATTATACAGTTCTGATATAGGTAAGCATATTGATGAGAATTTATGGGTGTACTTTTTCTATTATTCTGTAGGACACTATCTAGTAGCATGTCCTTGCTCCTCTGGATCTTACAGTCTCCCTGCCCTGACATTTACTGAGCCTTGGGTCTAAGGGTTGTGCTTTATTGCAATTTTATTCAGTGTATGTGTGTGTGTGTGTGTGTGTGTGTGTGTGTGTGTGTGTGTGTATGTGTGTGTGTGTTCGTGCACGTGCACACATCTCTATGAATGTCCCAGTTTGCATTGAAATAAAAACTCAAATTTCAGTCTTTTTACTCTTCCTACCATGTTGGTTTCAGGGTCAAATTTAGGGTCACAGGCTTGTATGGCAGCAGGCACCCTTAGCTACTGATCCATCTCACCGACACCTTGACAAGTTTTGTAGAATCACTTATGAATGACTTAAGAGGAGCTGGACAACAGTGACAGGTCATAAAAAGACAAGTAATAAATTTAGACTACTTTCAAGAGTTCATTGAATAAGATTAATTTTATCGCCTGGCAGTGGTAGCACACGCCTTTAATCCCAGCACTCAGGAGGTAGAGGCAGGCAGATCTCTGTGAGTTTGAGGCCAGCCTGGTCTACAGAGTGAGGAAAGGCACCAAAGCTACACAGAGAAACCCTGTCTCGAAAAAAGCCCCCCCAAAAATTTGTTATCATGATAGAAATGTTAGTGCTTTTCAGAAAAAGGTACTATATGTTGGATGCCACTTCACTCTGTGGGCATGTCATTTTCTAGAAAGCATATCACCTCATGCATTTAAAATTCTGTAGAAAAAAATGTCACAGATAACAACACCTATGTTGTCAAACAAGGTCGGCAGTACATAATGTGCAGGATCACATCTTCAGGGTTTGAGTATTATTTAGTCCCACACATTTTGAACTTAGAAGTTACTGTTATAAGACCATGTTATTCTGGCTGTCCTCTTATATTGAGAACATGTCCCTTTTGATGACTTTTGCAATAAAGAACAAAAAATTAGGTTGAATTTAATTTTTTGTTTCAAGTTTGTTTTAATGTAAAGTGGCAAAAGTAATTAGTAGACAACATTAGGAATAAAAATATTTTATGAATAAAACATTGGTGGCTTGATGGCCTTATTTGGAATCAGGTGTTTCAAAGCCATTATTGTGACTATATGCTTTTTTAAAAATTTTATAATTTAATTTAATTTTACATATCAGCAACGGATTCCCTTGTTCTCACCCCTCACACTCCCCCCACCCCACCTTCCCCCCAGGCCACCCCACATTCCTATCTCCTCCAGGACAAAGACTCCCCTTGGGATTGAGTTCAACCTTGTAGATTCAGTCCAGGCATGTCCAGACCCCTCCTCCCAGGCAGAGCCAAGTGTCCCTGTGTAAGCCCCAGGTTCCAAACAGCCAGCTCATGCACTGAAGACAGGTGCCTGTCCCAGTGCCTGGATGCCTCCCAAACAGATTAAGCTAACCAACTGTCTCATGTATCCAGAAGGCCTGATCCAGTTGGGGGCTCCTCGGGCCCAAGGTTGAGCTCCAGGAGTCCAATTGGCAAGAAAGTGGAGGGTTTATATGAGCGAGAATTGTTGAGACCAAGATTGGAAAAAGCACAGGGACAAATAGCCAAATGAATGGAAACACATGTACTATATGCTTTTATAATGAATTTCATGTATATCCCATATTGGACTTGAACTCCTGAATTCCTTCTCTGTCCATGAATGATTTTATAACACATATAGGCAAATAAAATATTAATATTTTGTGACTTTGAAAAACATATTTTAAGGATATTTTATAGATTGCAGGTATGTACTGTGGATCTGCTAAAATTATTTTTTCTTGATTAGGAAATATTTTATACTCATTTCCTTCTGTTTGACTAAATCCTTAAAAGTATACATGAAAAGTTAAAGTAAAGTCAAGATTGGATTTGATTCTTTACAATTATCAAGTCTTTAACATTATTATATTATATAAAAGCTATATAATTTATTTAATAATATATAATGCATAATATATAATATTAATAATATATTTGATAATGTATAATGTCATTTATACAACATAATAATATTAACATATTTTATTATTGATAATAATATTATTAATTTTACAATTAGGAGTAAGTCTCTGCTCTGTTAACAGTCACTTATACATCATAGTAATAGAGCACATATGTACAGCTGATGGGCTGCACCTCACTGTGGTAAGCATTCCGGCAACAAGTGGACCCACCTGAGAGGTTATTCACAGAAATACATGTCTTAAAATATTTCTGCATCCTGAAAACCACTAGGACAATTTAAGAGTAGGAATGTTTATCTAAATCCTAAGAAGAGATGAGTGAAGATATAAATGTTGGCTTTCCATGACCATCCTTACTACATCTGGACAGGTACTGCATAATTTTCTCATAAGAACTGATAGATTTTCCCTAACGATTTTGTACATTTATGATCAGAGTTTAAAGAGAATGAGTTATATTTTAACTATCAAAGATGTCTATAGAGATTTAAAATAACCATTTATTTGCTTAGAATTTTGGAAAGAACTTGTTTTTATTATTTTATGTACTACTCTTTCTTTTCTTTATTAGTTAGTTCATAGCAAACATGCTATTACCTAGGGAAGCTGAACAGATATTTCTATTCACTTTCAATCATTGGGTAAATGTCTTTTGTATTGAATAACAGAGAATTCCATGAATTTACCCGTATTTTGTAGGTCAAAATGTATCTTTATTTTTACTCAAAGCATACCATGTCTTAAAAAAACATTAAATAAGGAAGAAATTTTACATATATAGTATATGCCAAAACCTGTTTCTATTTTTCTAGATCACTTCATGAATTTTGTACGGAAGAATAACTGAAAAAATTCTATTGAAAAGGAGAAAACTTTCTCAAGGAATATCTCTAGACCTTCTTGTTTAGTGGGTGTGTCTGGCTTACAAACACAGAAACAGTATAGCAAAAAAATATTCCAGAGAATAGTGTCATTGCATTAATAATAATATTGATTTTTAAAAGTCACAAAAGCTCAAAAGTAAATAAAAGGTAATAATTTTGAGTTCATTTAGCTGTAAGCCAAAAATTAGATTTGTATGTGAAGCAAGTGACTTGGATATTTTAACTCTAAAGATGAAACTGTTAATGTGATGTTAAGCATACGGCATGATGAGATTTACAATTATGGCATTTCATAGTAAGCCTAAACAATGTAAGACTAAATAAACCTGATAGAATGCAGAATTGTTTGTCATGATGTTGCATACTTTTATGTAAATACATAACTCATAGATTAAATAGTGAATGAAAGATGCTTAAATGAGACCACCCTGTCCTGTCTCCTCATCCCCAACCTTCTCACACACTGTACTCTAAGCAACATGAATTTTTCCCTTCCTCTTATTTTGATAAAGGGTTTCATGACCGCAAACATGGCTATATCTTTACCTTCCTCTATAGACCTTAAATTATCTTCTAGTCAACTGCTAGATAAATATTGTTTTACATTGATCTTTAATGGTTTTTTGAAATCCTTCCTCTCCCAAAGTAAACAGTTTCACTTATTTCAGTGAGTAAATCCACTTATTTTGATAAGAAAACCCTACTCTAACATTTGGTACATCTACCCATCTACATCTCCTTCTTAGTGGAGCTTCTAAAGAGAAATATTTATCAGCTTATCTCATTACTACTTGAGTAGACAACTTCTAGGCACTCTAGAAGTTCCCAAAGACACAGCAATGAGATTGATCCTGACATATTAGAGCAATAGTATGTAACCGGAGATGACAGGAAACATAGATTGGTCTTAGACTATTATAATAAATTACTTTAAGATTTGGTAACCTTTATCATAAGTAAAAGAAAATACATTGAACTATTTTAATATTTGAAATGAACACTCAGATTTTCATAAGAGGATGAGAAGTGGATATATGAATAACAAGGGTGAAACCTTAAAAGTATAAGGCTAATTCCAAGGCAATTTCAGAGAGACTGTTGATGAATTGGGTCTGCTTCAAAGGAGAGATGGGATACAGGGCTGCAAGAGTACTGCAGTTACATGTGTTCCTGTCTTTTCTTATTCCCCTTTTGTGTGCATGTGCATTTTCTCTTGTGTGATTGAATTGAGAGCTTCTGAAAGCTATCATGAGAGATGAAAGTCAAATTATTTAGTCAAGGTTTATAGGATGAAAAAGAAGCACAAAGCATATATAATCATCGAGTACGCTCTTTGGATTCTAAAGTAATACATGCCTGTTTCAACGTACACATTTATTTATATAATACAATCAAATATATAGATGTTTATATTATATTAAACATTTATATTATGAAATCAAAACTAAAATAGAAATTGTACTGCTTTCTATTTTCTCTCTTTTTTGCTTGTATGTTTGTGGCATATTTGTTATTAATTTTTACTGCTAGGAATAAATATCAATCCTTTGCATGTACTAGACAAGTACTCTACCACTGAACTACATACCCAGCAATTCTTTCCTGTTTTAAAAATAATAGCAGCAGCAGCAGCAGCAACACACATACACATACACATACATACACCACACACACACACACACACACACACACACACACACACACACACACACACACACTGCTTTCTTACTAACAAGTCGGCACTTTTCCCCAAATTCTAAAGGATTTTGTTCTTATTTTTTCCTATATACCAATCCTGACATCTCTAAAACCTTACTCTCATAGAGAGACTATAAATTATTAACATTGACAGTAACCTTGAAAAACTCAAGTTTCTCCCAGGGTTGTTAAATGTTGAAAGGATCTGTAAATTAGGTCACATAAGGACCTGTCAAAAGCAATGAAAATTTCCCCAATACTTTCTATGATACTACACAATGATTTATAGGGAGGAAATAAGACACCTCCTGGCACCTTTCTTTATATGCTGAGTGTATTTAAAAAGGAAAGTACAGGAGAAAAGATAGAAAAAGATCCAGGAGCCAAATATTAGCATACAAATAAGAGAAAATACAAAATATGAATAGCAATTTTAACTATGAAAAAAATAGCAAAATGTGAGTTTGCCTATTTTTATACAGTTATTATCTGCAGTGTAGAACTACATTTTACTCCATTCATAACATTGATGCTATTTTTTCTTCTGATATTCTTGACAATGGAATATTACTTTCAGCAACCAAACCCAAAATAAAAGCCTATACAATTCTCATCTAACACAAAGTAGGATCAGTTAACTTTATTTCTTTTGTTTAAAAAAATCCCCTAGAATGACTTACATATTTAATTGCTATACCATACTTTCCTTGTTATTCTTATTCTAATGTAACATTGGGAAGCTATATGAGTCTGGACATAGCAATAGCAAGCTGAGTTAGATGTATTCACATTGAGCTCTGCAGAGTTTAATATGGTGATATTTTATTTTGTACTAAAATGTTATTTGTATGTTAGTAAATAAAGTTGCCAGGGGTTCAGAGCTATTAGCAAGCCACAGGAAAGCTGGGCGGTGGTGGTGCATGCCTTTAATCCCAGCACTTGGTAGGCAGATGTAGGTAGATCTCTGTGTGTTCAGGGATTCAGCCAACATTGGAGACACAAGCCTTTAATCTCAATACCAACCATAGAAGACCTGGAGGTCTGTACAGACAGGCAGTGATGAGGCAGTCATGTGGTTGGGTTTACAACCAATGAGAAGGCAGAACCAAAAATCTTTATAAGGACTTTAACACAGGAAGTAGCTCTCTTTCGGAGAGGTAGGACCACTGCAGGAGGAAGGGTAAGGTTTCAGCTCTTAGCTCTGACCTCTTGGCTTTCTTCTTTGCATTAGTTCTGTGTTTCTTATTTAATAAGACGGTTGGTTACATCTACAGTTTACTACTGTCATAATTAACTGTGATATGTTTGAATTATGCATGTTAATAGATTTTTAAAAACAGACTTAAAATTAAAATAATGCTAAATTTGAAAAGAATACTGTAGGTCATGAATTTATTGTAAATTTTCAATGAAAAATATTAACAAATATATCTTTGTGACTGTAGTGTCCTAATCATGAGAGGTCACCACATAATTCAAATAGTGGTTAGAATTTAGTGTGACCTAAGCTGATAATACATTATTAGGTCTGTACCACTAGGGTGCTCTGAAGTTTCTCTGTGTCAAATATATATATACTTATGTTTTAACACCTCAAGGTTAACATGAAATTGTTGCAAAGTATTTTCCTTATGATAGGATATTTCTATGGTTCCATTAAAATGCGTCATGAATAAAAGATTGATCAAATCACTAAAATGCTCTGTATTTCTTGCCAATTCTCCCAATGACATGACATTATATATATATTTTCTACCCATGGAGTTATTTAAAAATAAAAAATAAATAAATAAAATCATGAATTAATAAATTTTTGAGTCCTTAAATGTTAATTCATCATGATTTCTTTATTACTATTTTCAACAAAATTGACATTTTCCTTTCTTCTGGCCTTGTTTATTATTGATTTTTTTAGCTAGCAAATTTCTATGAGTATGTAGGCATCTATAATGAAATGTCACCCTTGTCCCGAAACGCACACCTGTAGGACCATAGCACCAATAGCTGTATCTGTAAATCACGACATGATTTTTCCAAGTTTCCCAAAATACAAACCATGTTTCCACTACGTTCTAGCTAGTGACTGTAAAATGGACTTACTTATTTTGAATTACTTTTGTTTGTTATGTTTGGCTCTGCAGCGATTGATGTTTGATTTATGTCTTATGGTTTCTATTGTTATGCAGAAACAAAATGAGCAAAATGCAAGTTGAGGAGTGCTGTGGAATAATTCTTCTGTACACTGTTGAAGTTACACTGTGATTGATTTAATAAAGAAGCAGAATGGCCAATAACTGTATAGGATAAGGTTAGGTAGCAAAACCAGACTAAGGACACTGGGAAAAAGAAGGATGATGGAGTCAGAGGAGTCTCTAGCCAGGCATGGAGAGGAAACAGAAGGTGCAAGGTGAAAGAGAGGTCATGCCACATGGCAGAATGTAGATTAATATAAATGGTTAACTAAAAATGTAAGCGTTAGCTAGTAACAAGTCTGAGCTATTAGCTGAAAACTTACAATTAATAATGTTTCCGTGTGGTTATTTGGGAGCACTGCTGGCACAGGGAAACTCTGTCTAAAGGGGAGGGAAGGAGTTATTTGGCTTACACTCCACATCACTGCTCATCATCAAAGGAAGTCTGGACAGGAACTCAAACAGGGCAGGAATCTAGAAGCAGGAGCTGATGCAGATATCATGGAGGGGTGCTGCTTATTAGCTTGCTTCCAGTGATTTGCTCCCTTCCTTCCTTCCTTCCTTCCTTCCTTCCTTCCTTCCTTCCTTCCTTCCTTCCTTCCTTCCTTCCTTCCTCCCTCCCTCCCTCCCTCCCTCCCTCCCTCACTTCTTTCTTTCTTTCTTTCTTTCTTTCTTTCTTTCTTTCTTTCTTTCTTTCTTTCTTTCTTTCTTTCTTTCTTTCTTTCTTTCTTTCTTTCATTTGTGGTGGGGACTGAAGGATTCAAGACAGGATTTCTCTGTGTAGCCCTGGCTGTCCTGGAACTTGCTTTGTATATATATGCCAGGATCGCCTCAAACTCAGAGATCTGCCTAACTCTGCTTCCCAAATGCTGGGATTAAAGGGAAACATGAGCACTACATATACACAGCTTGCTTTCTTATAGAACCCAGGACCTCCAGCCTAGAGATAGCACCACCATCAATTGACTGTGTCCTCCCAGACCAATCACTAATTAAGAAAATGCCTTACAGCCAAATCTTAAGGAGATATTTTTTAAATTGAGGTTCCTTCCTCTCATATGACTTTAGCTTGTGTCAAGTTGACATAAAGCTAATCAGCACAGTTTATCCAGTTAAATAAAATCATATTCTTGATGAAAATTAAATTCTAGAAAATAGGAAGCCTTGGAAGAGTGATGTCTATATAGATAAAGGAAGCACTAACTGATGGTTACTTCAATAATCTTCTCTTACATATTTACTACCATCTCTTTTAATGCTTCCTTACTGGGTTCCTTTATACTAGTTCTGTATTCATACATGCTACAAAGATTTCATTCTCAGTTACCATGCTATTAAATAAGAACAACAAAAAAATACTTCATAAGCTTTTATGACAGTCCCAAGGTTTCCTCAGCTATTGATGTAAATTAATTTTGAGGAATCTGCTATTGTGGATTGCTAATCTCTGACCAACTGAAGTTAATTTTGTTGAGGATATTTTGATAAGAAAGAAGTGAACCCAGTCTAATATTCATGGTCAGTGAATCAAAAACACCATTCTAAAATTGTTCTTATTCTGGGAAATATAGTACAGTGGCTCAAAATATTAATTCAAAGCAATACTTTCCTTTCACATAGAAAAATGTGATGTTTCAAAGCTACTCATTAGTGATTTGTACATAAATTCTACAATTAAAACTATAATATTAGCAAGCACATGAATTTAGGAATTACCATTACAGTAACTTCCCTAAATTCTTATCACATACTTTCAAAGTTCTGTAGACCTTTCTCCTTGGCCTGAATTCTCACTATTCTATGTAGATACTTCAATAGCTAAATTTTATTACAAGGTCATTATCATTCGGGGGTTTTATTTTTCTTTTAGTGGCCAATATTTTAAAAAAATACACCTGAGTAATTTTATAACATAAAATATAACAATTCTGCATTGCACTACAATGCTTTTTGGGGAATTGTTTCTAACCTAGAGAGGGGTTATTTGTTTTTATAGTCTCTTGAAGTGTATTGAGTATTTTTGGTAGTTCGAAACACATTTGTTTTTTTCTTTTGATTAAATTACATTTGCAAGACATACACATATATTTCCTATCATTTATCACAATATTGAGCATCCATCTCTACATGTTCTTTCTACTTTGGATCATTGGTTTGTTTATTGTATTCTTGTCTCTGGCTTCCAAACAAATTAATATAGTTTCAGTTATCTTTTCTAGAAGTCCTAAAGTTATTAAAGAAGCCTTCTCACTCTTTCTAATTCAATCAAGAAGGCAGAATCCTTTGTACTTGCCACTATCAATTTTGTCATTTTTGCTTGGTTTTGTTTATATATTTGGTGATTTTTTTTAACCCTATCTACTTGCTTAGCTGACCATATTTTAATGGAGAGATGATTATTTTTCCAGTTACAGGACCGACAGACATTTAGACATTTTAAAAGGAGGGGAAAAGAGTATTATCTTGATTAGACTTCTATTACTGGGATAAACACTATTACCAACAGCTACTTAAGGAGGAAAGGCATTGTTTCTCTTTTTCTCTTTTATTGAAATAGATTCTTTATCTCCCACAATATATCCTGATGACAGTTTCCCTTCCAACTACTCCTCCCAGCACCCCCCGACCTCCCCTCCCGTCCAGATCCACTCACTTTCTCTCTCTCATTAGAAAAGAACAGTGTGCTAAGATACAAGGAGCAAACATGACACATACAATATAACAAGATAGAACAAAGACCATCACTTTGAATTTGAGCAAGGCAAACAAACAGAAGGAAAGGAGCCCCGAGAGAAGGTACAAGGGTCAGAGGCCCACTTGTTCATACACTCTGAATTCCCATAAAAACAGTAAACCTAAAGCCATAACATACTTACAGAGGACCGGGTACAGACCCATGCTTGCACTGTGTTTGCTGCCAAGCGGCTTTATTTTATTTTATACTCCCATCACTAAGGGAAGTCAAGGCAGGAATTCAAGCAAAGTAAGAAACTGAAGGTAAGAAGTGAAGCAAAAGCCATGGAAGAATGCTGCATACTAGATTGCTCCCCGTGGCTGGCTCTTACACTTTCTTAAACATCTCAGGAACTCCTGTCCAGGGATAACATATCACCAGTGGGCTGGGTACTCCTATGTGAAGCATTAATCAAGAAAATGCCCCCACAAACTTGCCTACAGGCCAGTTCTATGGACACCTTAATTAAGAATTAAGATTTCTTATTCTTGACTATGTCTAAGTTTGTGTCAAGGTGACAGAATCCAACCAGCACAAATGTAATTTGTTATTGTATTATTATTTTTCTTGTTGCTGTGTCAAAATACACAACACAAGCAACAAAAGCAAAGTAGAAGAGTTTATTTTGGTCAACAGTTTGAGGGTACAGTCCATCTTGTTGGGAACACATCATTTGTAGGAGCACTGGAGCAGGTCACATTGTGTATGCAGTCAGGAAGCAGAGAAACATAAATATTGATGATCAGCTCACCTTCTTTTTGATCCACCAAGTCCTCAACATAGGGAATGGTACCATCCACCTTCAGGTAGATCTTTCTGACTCAACATAAAATTAGATATTCTCTTATAGAAACATCTAGAAATTTGTGTCCATGCTAATTTTAAATCCCATTAAATGCCTAAATCAAGTTAATCATCACAGTTGCCTACTGGTATGTTTTTCATTGTAAATAATAATGCAGGCAAGGAACAAGAAGTTAACCTTTTGGGGTTTATTTTCTACTATTAATCAAATTTCATGAAGTCTCCTAAGGAAAAAGCATTAAGTGCATTAATACAGAAAAAAAAGAAAAAGAAAAAAGATGTTCTGAGCTCCATCTTAAGCAACTATAATGTACTTACAAAACTGATTTGGTTAGTAGTTTTTCCATTATTTTAATATGAGAGTTAATTTTATGTATCTGACTGGAATAAGGTATGTTCAACTTGTAAAACATTATTTCTGGGTGTGAAGGTGTTGTCAGAAGAGCATACAGTTAATGTAGACTGAATGAAACCACCATTTGAACACAAGCTCAAACTTGATGTAATGGATGGAACAAAAAGCCCTGTAACTTCTTAATCTATAATCCCTCTGTCCTTCCATAGACAGCTTTTGGTCCTGAGACTCACAGGTTGGACTGGGAATTATAGTTCCCCTGCTCTTCCTGCTTTTGGGTTAGGGTTACATTACACTACCATGACTCTTGGTTGTCCAGCTGTCAAGCGTGTGTATACTGTTACAGTTCAACTTCTATACTTACCTGAACCCATACTGTAATAAATCCGTGTGTGCGTGTGTATGTATGTGTGTGTGTGTATGTGTGTGTGCATGTGTGTGCTTGTATGTGTGCCACTGTGCCAATTTCTCTGAGGTAACCTAATTCATTGCCAACATTAAAATCTATGCTCTCCAAGTGTACACTGTCATAAGTATACACTATAACATCTTCAATTTTCTTATTAATTAATAGTTGATATGTAGATATGACCTCATTTGAGGGGTTCCTGAAATTTTATAAGAATGAAGGATTTAAGCATGTTGTCATTGGAGACACCATAGAATGTAAGCAATCTCCATGACAAGGCATCTAAAGTTTTATCAGAGTGTCAAAGTAAGGATATCTAAAATAGAGGCCATGTTCATAGTGATGAACTGTCCTCTTTAAACGATAATAAATGCATGTGTATTTCTTACTTTACTTTTATGAAATGAGGATTCCCTACGTGCACACTGTGTCCATATCATCTCTACCCATTTTCCCCGCTTGAACTCCTCACTTGTTCCCCCAACTCCTCTCAAATTCACATCTTCCTTGTTGTGATATTTGTAGACATTTAAACTGAAAATAAATGAAATGGCACAATGGGAGAAAAGAGCTACATTTAATTATATGAGTCTGTGAAAAACTGACAGTTCATAGTTAAGTGGAAAATCTTCACAAGCATGCTCTTAATGTCTAATAAGCATGAAAAAAATATAATTTTAGAGATATTCTACCATTTCGTTCCCTTGTGATTTTAAGATATGCAGCATGAAAGATTCTGATTCGGTAAAAAAAAAAAAAAAGCATGAAAGGCTGACATGAAGAAAAGGTGGTCTATAAGTATATGAATTGGCATTGTTGGGGGTTTAATAGTGTGTATCTTAAGTGTTCTCATATATTTAAGATTTGGTGTACTTCTAATGGTATTTCTCATAGTCGGTGGAAAACAGAAGGTCTGTTGGAGCCAGTAGGCTACTTGTAGCATAACTTGAAGGACATATGTGTCCTTGGTCCTTTCTCAATGGGTTTTCCTCTGTGTTTCCTGTTGCTAAGAACTGAATGGTTTTGCTCCCAGGCATCCTTGTTCCCATAATGTTCTTCCTTACAACCCACCCCAAAACAACAGAACCAAATGATTATGGAGGAAATCATATGAAGCCAGGCAGCAAAACATATAAGCTGAAACCAAATTTTCCTAAATAGGTTGATCTTTTCATGATATTTTGTTGTAGCAATGCAAAATTGCCTAAAGAAGACACTAAGTAAGAATTGGATGATTGATGTATCTGGACAATAGTGCAGAGATTTGGTCAATAAATTGGATAGAGATTGTGAGGGGAAAAAAGAAATATATAGCTGTACAATTCTGAAGCATGTGATACAAATCCAGGCTAACAGATAAATATTATAATTACAGTGTACAGACTATTATTCTAGGCCATCATACTTTTTATGATAACCAAAGGAAGGGATGAGCAGTTAAGAGTAAATCCTGTTCTTTCAGAAGACCCAGAACCTGCATCAGGTAGCTTAAAATCATCTGTAACTCCTGTAACTCCAGTTCTAAGAAATCCAATACCCTTTCCAGGGCTCCAGAGGCAATTAAACACACACACACACACACACACACACACACACACACACACACACACACACACACACGAACACATACACACACAAGCACAGCCTCACACACTTAAATTAAAATGGCTAAAAGAATACATTCAGTTAGAAAAGAATAAAGATACAAAATCTGAACCAGAGACCCTAAGTTATTTAGATTGGAAGATATGAAGAGAAATAGTAGAAGGAAGTTGACAGTGCATGATATTATATAAAAATCAGTGTCAGGAGGCCCAGGAGGAAGATAAAAGGAGCAACTAAATAGAAAGAATGAACACTTGTGTTAAATAGTGCTTATTCATAAAATAGTATGTGCCCAAAGGAGTGAATTGCCAATTAAGCAACTAGAAACCATTGTCTCATTTTGACAGATAAGTTTTAGATTGAATATATGATTTTAGTTATCATAATAGAATGAGTCTAGAAAAATCGGACAGATAAATATTATATAAATGTTTTAATGAAATAAATTAGTGAATTTGAAAAGATGTATCAAATATCACTTCTTTTCCAAAATAATCTGTGAAATTTATGTGGAAAATTTTACCAATAATGTTTTATATTCTTAATGTTTTAAATCGTCAATACAATTTACTGAATTTTGTACCCAAAATTTGTATGTACCGTTCTATTCACATGGGAATCTTCACATCAATTCTCTTTTCATGACATCTTTTAGATTTCAGGTGCTGATTCAATTATTAATATTTTTAAATGAAATTTACAGTAATTTAACAGATAATCTGTTATTCTTTCTTTTTAAAATGAACTTTCTACCATTTTAATTAATACTTTAGTGCAATGTGTGAAATGTACTTGTGCTATGAAGTGTGGAATCATGAAAGTGAATTTGTGGATCCTGAGAAATTTGGTAAGAGTGAAAAGTTTCTAAACTCCAATGACCACAAATTAATTCCAAGTCAAACTTGCATTTGGATTCATAATTCAAGGTGCAACTGGAAGCATTACATTGGCCTGTATTACATCATGGACTCCACTGGTTCCTTGCACCTGACATGTCCATTTTGCACTGTGCAAGTAACACACTACACAGCGAAGCTAACACTGGCTGAAGTATCTTGATTCAGATTCAAGACTATGGTCTGCCACGAAGTGCAATACTTTCACTCTGTTTACAAAGAGTTATATACTATAGAAATAAAATGATTTTATAACAAAACATAATCTTTTAATACTTTCTGACCACCATTCCACAACATGCATAAAATTGGTATATGTTTATACTGTGTTTTCATAGAATGTTTGACTTGAAATATTGGTTTATTTGTAGATGACTCAAGTTTTATGAAAAAAATCATAAAATGAATTCAAGCTCTGGATTATGCATGAATTGCCAATAAGTGTTAAAATGGCTATAACCACACAACTGCCATTTTATGTTGATGTTTATGTGAAGTAATGATTTCATCATTGATTACCATAAAATGAAAATATTAAGAATCTTTGTAAAATGTTTGGCATGTTCTATGTTCTATAGTGTCCAATATTTACCTTGTATTTATTTATGTAAAAATAAAGATCTATATCATAGCATTTGTATATGAATGTTTTTATTTACCTAAATAATAAAATGTATGCCTAATACAGAATGTACTTAACCTAAATTTCTTACAGTTTATTATTAGTAAATGTGGCATTTGCATACCTGTTAGTATGCCTATATGGCCAGAGTCATATAAAAGTACTCCAGGCATAGATGTCATGACAAGAAACAATAAATCCTGGTGTTTATTTTAACCTGAAAGTAATTTTCTTGGATTTTTAAAATTATTCATTTATTTCTATTTTTGTTTATTCATTGTACATACTAAGGGTTTCATAAAGATATTTTCTTTTTTATAAATATTTTAATTTTATAATTAATTTAATTTTACATATCAGCCACGGATTCCCCTGTCCTCCCTCCTCCCACCCCCAGCCTTCCCCCCAGTCCATTTCCCATTCCCACCTCCTCCAAGGCAAGGTCTCCCCTGGGGATTCAGCCCAGCCTGGTAGATTCAGTTTCTCATGCACTGACTGGTGGAAGCAGATGCAGAGATCCACGGCCAAACCCCAGGTGGAGCTCCAGGAGACCAACCAATGATAGAGAGGAGGGACTATATGAGCAAGAGATATAGAGACTATGATCAGAAAAAGCACAGGGACAAATAGCTAAACTAGAGGAAACTCATAAACATATTTTCTTTCTGTTATAACATGGAATCTAGCCACATTCTCCTTCCTTCTCTTTTTCTCCTCTTCTCTTCCCACTTCCCACTCTTCTTTCTCCTCATCCTCTTCCCACTAGTCTTCCTTCCCCAAATCTCTTTTCCATTTTAAGGTGTGACTGTGTGCATGTGTTTGCCTGTGTGCATATGTGTGTCTGTATATGTTTTCTTTACCTATACAAAATCTAGGATTTATAAGTGAGAGAAAGCTTGTGATGTATGTGTTTCTGAGACCTGCTTATTTCACTTAACATGATGATCTCCAGATGCTGCATCTGGAAAATATCAATTTCACTCTTTATGATGACAAAAACTCCATGATTACACACACCACACCACACCCATACCACATACAACACACACACAACACACAACACACACACAACACACACATACACACACAACACACACACTCACCACACACACATACACACCACATCACATATACACACATCACACACATACACACAACGCACACACATAACACACACACAACACAAATTAAACATACAGGATAGGATTACAACAGTATAAAAGGTTACCAAAAAAGAGTAAGTATAAATAAATAAAGTTCTTTATATCAATAAAGCTATTTTTGGTTGTGAGATAGTCTGCCAAAGCCATAAGCAATTTTATCTATGCAATGTGAGACTGAAAAGGAAAGATTTTCATATTCTTGGGAAAGAAAATACTAAAAGATATTCAATGTATGTTTTAGCCTAAGAATCAAATTCTGATTAATTTTATCTCCAATGTGGTTTTGAAGAGTAGCAGATGTTTTCTGTTATTTTCAGTTGATATATTATGGCATGCTATCATTCCCATATTTTGAAAACTGCAAAAAAGAAAAAAAAAAGCTCTGAGTTCTAACTCAGATTAGCCAGAAAGGTAATTTTTTATTTGTTCCTGTTAATGTGGATTTTTAGTTTTCACCCTTGAATTTCTAGTTTTCCCTTTGAGGATTTAATAATAAAAACAGGACCTATAGTTGCATGCCTTTTCTTTTATTATTTCTTTTAGATTTGCTATTTTATGTGTAGGAATGTTTTGCTTATATGTATGTATACAAACCATCTGTTGAATTCCTTTGGAGACCAGAAAAGGGCACTGCATTTCCAGTAACCGGGTTTACACAGGGTTGTGGTCCACCATATGAGTCCAGGGGAACTGAACTCTGGTTCTCTGCTAGATCACTGCATGCTCTTAATTGCCAAACCATCTGCCCAGTTCTCTCAATGTTCTATTTTGATAGCTTTGTTTGTGGCCAGTGTAGACACTACTAAAATTATTGTTTCCTTCTAAATATTTTATTTGTAAGCAAGTGTTAAAGAAAGTAACATATATCCTATTGAAAATAACCAATGACAGTGCTATTTGAAAATATGTTTTCCAATGTGAAAATCAATGTGAATGTGTTGCAAAATAGTGTTGTGTCTTCGGTTTGTCTTAAATAAGAACATGACAGATTAAGTTTAATGTCATATTCTTCATTGAAAGAAAAAACAATAAAAAACAAACTTTAAGGCAGTTTTCATTCATTTCTGTTTAGCCTTCAAGTTAATTTTTATACAGGAATTATTCTCCACAAGATTATTTGACTTATAATCTAATAGGATTACTACCATCATTCCTTCCCTTATTTGTATCATGAATGACCATATAGAAATCACTATGATGGACTCTGCAGAGAACAATGGAGCTAAGCAGCATTGGAGGTGAGAGTGCATGTGATAGATAGATAGATAGATAGATAGATAGATAGATAGATAGATAGATAGATAGATAGATAGATGATAGATAGATATACTGATAGAGGTCTATCAGATTTTTCTGTATATGCTATAGGTCTCTGTGAATGTAGGCACATAAGAATCTGGTTCTGTGTTGTTGAACTTCACAATGCTTCCTAATTCTGTAGGAAGTTGAGTATATCTGGGTCATCTCTCTGGGGACATAGCTGTCCAGTAGAGTTATAGGACATTATCACAACTATCTTATTGGATGTTATAATATTTGATGGTTGTTTTAGACATTATTCTGAGAATATAAATGAAAGGCAGGGGATAAATGGGGATATGTATGTAGTGGCAGAGCAAAAATGATTAAAAAAAGAAACAGTAAGAGATAAAGTCTTTAACAGACAGTATATCTGTGAGTCAGTGTGACTGACAAGAGGTGCATAGCAGAGAGAATTAGCATATGACAGACAGGTGTATGTGAAAATCAGGTTGCAGTTGTCAGCAAGAGAGTATCAATGCATGTGAGCACAAGCAGGAAGCAGAGAATGCAATGTGATGAGGGTAGAAAGTAGATCTATAGGGTAGAAGGAACCCAAAGGAAAAGTGCAAGTTTACAAACTTCTTCCTAGTAGTATAGCAGAATTTAGGATTAAAAAATATACATTAAAGAAAACACGACTGATTTTTTTAAGTGGGAATAATAGGTTTAAGTTGTAAGGGAACACTTCAAGAAACATAATTTGAAAGAAAAAAAGTACTGGGGAAAAAGTGATCTACAGTGCGTGTTTATTCATTTTCAGTCACTTTGAATGATGGATGGCATGATTCAAACCAAAAGGACTGAGTTTCATTTCAGCATTTATATGTAATGTTGTGACAATTGATTTTTTAAAAACAGCATTTTGTCTTAACTTTGCAGTGGAATATAAATTTTTGAATCATTTTTACCCTTTGTATCTACTCTACTATAATGTGCTGATCAAGGAAATTCTGTGTTTATTTTTCTCACTATTCCTCACTAAACCTCTACTCTTCAACATTGAAGACGATGTCCGATTTCCTACTGTACCAATAATGTATATATTATTACATTTTTTTTCATTTTTATAATGAAATAGAGGAAGTAAACCAATTTTTAAGGTGAACAGATTTTTTTTAACTCTCATTTTTTCAGAGATGAAAAGCCATGCCTGAGCTATCATATTTGCTTGACTTCTGAGAAACTAATGGCTTCAACGTGGGATCCAGGGAAGAGGCACAAGGTCCCACTGGAAACAAATAGTTCAAGAGAGTTCAGGGGCTAGGTCTGCTTTCATATCAACTTGCTTCTCATGCATGTCAGCAGTGTCCAAGGGTCCTCTGAGAGCTCCCTTGCAAGGATAGCTTCCCTAATGACCTCTAAGTCTCCCACTAAGCCTCAACTCAAAAGAATATCATATGTACAACACTCTTGGTGTCAATATGATCTGCAATATATAAACCCTTAGAAGATCCACCAAAGCCATCCAAACACATAGTTTAAGAATTAATGAAAGAAAAAGATAGAAAGACCCAATTTTTGGCATGGACTATAAAATATATTTGTCTAGAGAATGGTGGCCATGATTATATTGCTAAGATACAAAATCATTGTTCCTGGATCCCATATCAATGTGTGCTCTTTTTCCGTGGCTGGGAGGATTGTTCAGTTTAATATGGCAGGTATTCAGAAGCACACAGAAATAATGTAAGGATTTTATCCTTCACATATTGAGAGGTTGCATTCAAACACTTCATAATTTGTCATCCTTAGGTTTTAATCAATAAACTAATCTACAATAAAAAATGCAAAGTTAAGATTAACCTAATTATTATTAAATATAAACTTTGATCTTCTCTGTTGTAGAATATTATTTTAATTGGGCAAAATATGTTACACTTGTATATGCTGTAGAATATTACTCTAATTGTATAAAAGTCTGTTCATTTGTTTATGTTGCATTTATTTAAGGATGTGTGATTAGTCATGTAAAGATGTGTTGCATTTCTTTCACCTTGCCTACTTAAGGCATCTGATTGATCTAATAAAGAGCTAAATGGCCAATAGCTAGGCAGAAGACAGATAGGCAGGGCTTGCAGGCAGAGAGAATAAATAAGAGGAGAAATCCAGAAAGAGAGAGGAATGAGAAGAGGGAGGAGGAGGAGGAGGAGGAGGAGGAGGAGGAGGAGGAGGAGGAGGAGGAGGAGGAGGAGAGAATAAGGGAGACACCTGGGGTCAGAAGCCATGCAGACACAAGCCAGCCATACTTGAGAAGTAGTGAAAGTAAGATATACAGAGAGAAAATAAGAAAAGATAAAATCTTTGAGGCAAAAAGGTAGATAAAGAGAAAAAGGTTAATTTAAGTTAAGAAGAGGAAGCTAGAAAAGACCTAAGCTAGGCTGATTATTCAACACTAATAATAAGTCTCTATGTCATGATTTGGGAGCTGGTTGGTGGACCAGAAGAAAAAGGCTGGTATGCTTCCCTCTATAATTAAAACATAGTGCATGTGCAAGTGATTTAAAAACATTAGTTCATGTGCATGGCATGTACATGTGGGAATGGCTTTATGTGAAGAGGTAAAAGAACAATTTTGTGGAGTTAGTGCCCTCCTTTATCCTTTATCTGTATATATGTTTCACAGATCAAACTAGGAATGTCCATGTGAGACAATCACAATCACTATCATGACATGATTTTTTCTTTTCTTTCTTTCTTTTTTTTTTTTTGAGACAGAATTTCTCTGTGTAGTTTTGGTGCCTGTCCTGGATCTCGCCCAGTAGACCAGGCTAGCCTCAAACACACAGAGATCCACCTGGCTATGCCTCCTGAGTCCTGAGATTAAAATCATGCACCACCATCACCTGGCTCATTACATGATATATATACCATTTATTTAGTAACTTAAAGCCACTTAGAAGTATTATAAATACACATTCTACAAATACTGCTGATCATTTGAGTATGTATGTATCACATACTCACATAAGATGTCTGGTAATGCAGCACTGAGAGGCAAAAGCTTTAGCTGAAAACACAGGGTGAAAGGATGGAAATTCACTTGATGACTGTATTTTTATTTAAATTGGCAGATAGTTCTTATGTTTTACAGAGATGATTAAAAAAAATTAGTATAATAGATGATGGAGTGTCATTAAGGTTTTAAACACTGTGAACAATTTAGCTTTTGCAAATGGCATGTCTTTTTTAAGCTAACATGGTTTTCATCCAACAAGGCAGTGTTTTCTAAATAATGTTGTTGAGAAGGTGTACCTGCGGGGCCTGTAGGATGCCAGGAGATAGGAATGCAGGTAATGCTTGAGAACAGGGATGCCTTGAAGACATCAAGATATGCTTCGTTCTACACTACCACATTTCAAGCTCAACGGCTACAAAAGAGTTTATAAGTCAGAAGAAGAGGGAAAGCAAGAGAAAAAGCTATAAACTATACAGAGTCATTATCATATTTAAAACAGAGTATCCAAAGGCAAAACCACTAAAGCCATCACAGCTAAAAGCATCTTCGGTACTTCAAGCTCAATCTTTACACAGTTTTAAATTTATATGTAGTGCAGTGATTGCACAATGAACTTCCGTGTGCTGTGCTGTGTAGAATTTGCCAAACTTTGTCTTAAACGGTGCATTAAACAGTTGCACACAAATGAAGATGCTTTTCTTCATATTGTCAGTTTCCTGTTTGGTATCTCTCTGCTTATCCTGGAACGTGGTAATGTCCATAGTCCTTGATATCATAGAGAGATTTCATTGTTTTGTCCCTGTTTCCAAGACAAGAATTTTTCTTATGGAATTAGCATTTTTCTTTCTTTCTTTCTTTTTTTTACTTTTTCATATTTTGCCTTTTGTCCCTCCTTTTATTCTCTCCTTTTTCCCCCTTTCTTAATTATTCTTTCACTTTTTTTCCCTTATTCTCATTCATGCTTTTGTCTCTGATTTATTCCTATTTTCTTCTCATCCTTTGATTTTTCTGAGTCATTTTAATTCTCATTCTCATCTGCCTCTTTCTTGACTTTTATCATGTCACCTGCTGTTTAGTGTTATTAAAATGTTCCTCCAAAACTGGCTTACCTTCAACTGTACAATAACATCTTATTATGTATTTTAAGTGTATTTAAATTTTTTTACACTATTGTTTTTATTGTTAATTACAGGAGACAAAACAACATCTTTTTTTCTATTCTTGGTAATTAATAATAACATTATTACATACTATATATAACATATGTTATTATGTGTTACATGTTGTATGTATCATATATTCATTATATATTATATATAGTATGTGTTATATTTTTATATATTATTGCATTAGATATTTTATATATTATAATATATATTTTATTATATACATTATATATTTATTGGATTTAAAACAAGGATAAAGACATGAACGTTGTCATGAAGGTTCATGTCATGGAACAGATGATGCCCTGAGTGAAATCCTGGGTGAATGTGTACTGTTGAAATGGGCATAGCAATGATAAGGCCCAAGGTCTCAGATCTTGAGTAACTGGCAAAGCTTTCGTCACGTGTGTCAGGCTCAGAATTAGCAAGCCTTTTTTTTTCTGTTCACCCAGGTGTGAGTGTTCACAGACAATTGTTCAGTGTGTACACATCTAACCATAAAGTTTCACTTGCATGTCTGTATAAACAGGAGCCAAACAAGGACAACAGTAGACATGCTAAGGTTGACAGTAAAAAGCCTAAGAGTCCTCAGCCCTACATAAAGAACAGTAAGAAATCAGAGAATGTCGAGAGTGTGGCAATAAGCTTCCTCAAAGAAGAGTGCATTAGTTGGTTACCCAATACCAAATGGTCAGTCCTGAAAATGTACATACAGGCAATATATACTGACTAAGCAAGTTACAGTTACATATTTAGGAATATTTATGCATATACACATACAAAGCATATATTATGTAAAAACAATGAAAACAGAGACAATGGATTTCTAAGAGAGAATAGAGGTGTTTATAGGAGGATTTGCATTGAAGAAAGGGAAAGGAAAAATGATATAAATATAAACTTAAAAAAGAAAAAGAAAAAAATTAAAAATCAACTAGTAACTGCAGATTAAAGTAAAGAAGGCTAATAAATAAAACTTAAGTTAAGATTATCCTGAGTTATCTAGGTGAACTAAATAAAATAACAAGGTCCTTAGAAATTAAAGATGCTTGCAGAAGACATAAGCTTGTTGGGTTCATGCCCAAACCATAGGGCTCAATTTCCCATTGTCAGTTTTGAAAATGGGAAAGACTGTCAGCAGTGGGGAAAGAAGCATTCCTTATTAAGGAAGCCAGCCACTCCTACAACCTCAAGAAAGAAACATTTTAGAACCTTGAAAACTGTGTCTGATAACCTGCCTTCAGAATTGTAAAGAAAAGTATTATTTTTGGTTATTTGACAACCCTATACATATTTGTAAATTTTATTAAAGTGCAAATATAAAACTAATATTCTCTTCTGTCCAATAATCAAAAGGAAAAGTGAAATTTTTCTCCTTTATGAACAAAATTTAAATTGACTCATACAAATAAAAATAGAATATCTTTATTTTCACTATGAAGTAAACATTTATTTTATTAATGTTTTAAAGAAATATCAGCATATATTAAAAAAAAAAAAACTTAAGCCAGGCGATGGTGGTGCACACCTTTAATTCCAGCACTCAGAAGGCAGAGACATGCAGATCTCTGAGTTTGAGGCCAGCCTGAGCTACAGAGTGAGTTCCAGGAAAGGCTCCAAAGATATACAAATTGCCCTGTCTCAAAAAACAAAAAACAAACAAACAAAAAAAAAAGCACAAAAAAAAAACCTTAGAATTGACTGCAAAGATGCTTCCTTAGGATTATCAGTTTAAATATTTAAATTGAATATATGTTCATAGTTGCATACATGCATAAAATAGATTTTGATTGCAATTACCCCACCCTCTCTCATCTTCCTCTTATCCCTATTAACTCTTGTTGTCACTAACAGTTCTTCTCCCAGATGCATGATTTTGGTTTATGTGTTCTGATGTATGTCTAATACATTTAGTTTAACTAGAGCTATATTTGTGACAATTGACTCAGTATTATCCAAGTGGACCATGGTGGAGTCATCAGTGGGTATGCAACCAAAAGCAGTAATTCTCTTCTTTCTGATTTTATCAATAGTAAATAACCCATATGTAGGGATAGTTGAGAACTATGAGGCCCTCCTCCACTTTGTCTGACAATTGATGATGCCATTTTTAAGTAGACTCAGTGCAGGCATCCAGGTTCAGTGGGTTCACAGTTACAATGGTTGTGTCTTTCCCAGAGAAATGGCATATTGAATTTGCTCTTCCAATCTTTTACATTCTTTCTGTTTGCCCTCCGACAACATTCTTTGAGCCTCAGATGAGATGGTATAAATGTCTTGTTCAGGTATGAGCAATTATCTTTCACTGAGTTTCAGCAGTCTTCGCAGCCATGAGTCTCATACAGAAGGAGAGGCTTCTCTGATTAAAGCTGAGAGCACTAATACCTATATGTATAACCATATGCGAATATTTAGAAGGCAACTTTACACTTTGTCAAATTTCTAAACAACAGGATTCAGTGCCCCTCCTCCAGCACCTATGATATCTGGTTATATGTTGTTGACTAGGTTATAGCACCAGGCATGGAGTCTTGCCCATGGAGCAGGTCTTAAAACTAACTAGAGAGTAATTGGTTACCTTCATAACCATAGTGGCACTATCACGTAAGTGGACATGTTGGTGTCATTGATTGTAAGATTCAGAGCTAAGTATAATTATTGACTTTTTTTCCTCAACAGTCTGCATAGCAATTGGTGGGACAATGATAGATATCTAGCAAGAAGGAAACTTAATCTAAATTCCAGCTTGATTTCTTGGTATCATGCATCCAAGGTATATGAGTGCTTTATCGTCTAGTGCTGGTTGGTAACCAGGAGAAATGGCAAAACAGTGGTTCTTAACAAAGGGTTCTCAACCCCTTTGGGTGTTGAATGACCCTTTCACAAGGGTCACCTAAGACCACCAGAAAACACTTATTTGTGTTACAGTTCACAACAGTAGCAAAATTATAGTTATGAAGTAGCAATGAAAATAATTTTATCATTGGGGGGTCATGACAAAATGAGGAACTGTATTAAAGGGTCACAGCATTAGGAAGGTTGAGAACTACTACTCTAGGGTCTTGCTTACTGGCAACTCATAAGGAATTATCCCTCGCTGGCACTAAGTAGTAACTGTTGTTGTTTAGACAACCTATGGCTTCTAGGCCTACCTTTTTCCAGTGATGTGAAGTATCTCCCTTCCAAGCCATTTGTATTATAAATTATATGTTTGAAATTTGCCCACAAGATGTTTCCACATGATATTTGCATTTTCCATTTGTTCTGGTTATTTTTCTCAATCTCATGCCATTGTCTACCATTTTACCTACTACCTTTCTATTTTCCATTCCTAATATTGCCCCTTCTACCTTTATATTGCCTGTATTCTACTACCTTCTACCTTTCTACCTTAAGGCATTTTCTTCCCAATAGCCTTGTGTTTTCTGGTTTCTACAAGTACTCAAGTTAAACACACACAATTAGAAATTCTAAGCTGAGATCCACATATAAAGGAGAACACATAGCATTTATTTGTTTTTCTGTGCCTAGCTGACCCCACCCAGTATTATTTTTCAAGTTTCAGCCTTTTACCTACAAATTGCATAATTTCATTATTCTTTACCAATGAAGAAACTTCCACTGTGTATATTTATCACATTCTCATTATCTATTCATCATCTGGTGGATTACGTGGGCAAGTAGTGATGTACATGCGAAAGCAAGCATTTCTGCAGTAGAATAGAGGGTCTTTTCAGTGCACACCCAGGAATGGAATAGCTGTGTCATTTGGTGTCTGTATGTTGAAGTATTTGAAGAATCTTGGCCCTGATTTCCATAGGCGGTAGAATAGTTAAAACAGCATTTATTAAACAGGATTTTCATATCTTGAGTTGTCCTAGTTTTTCTTAATATTGATTTGGACATTGATCAGGATTTTATTCCTGTCCTGTTTAAGTTAATTCAAGTGTTAATTGGTGTCCTCTTTGAATTCCTTAAACACTTTGATCATAAATGTGATTGTTTTTTTGAATTCTCTGTGTTGATTTTCATCTAAATTGTTTTCACCAGAACAAATACTATAGGATAGACAATCTTGGGGGAGAATATTGTCTTGATTATTCATATTGCTGTGATTTTGCTATAGGGTCTTGATGTCTGGCTTATCAGTTGATTGTGTTTTCTTTTATTAAGATTTACTTCTTTTTGTTTTATTTATTTATTTTAAAGTTTAATGAACTATTTTTATTTTGTATGTATAAATATTTTGCTTGAATGTATGATGTGTACTATGTGAGTACCTGAAGCCCCCAGAGGACAAAAGAGGAAACTGGATGCCCTGAAACCAGATTGCTGTTGATTGTATTCTATCACGTGTATGTTCAGAATCTAACTTGTTCTTCTGCAAGAGCAGCAAGTTGTCCTAACTGCTGAGCTGTTTTTCTAGTGGTGATTGTGTCTTTCAATTTAGTTTCTAGCCCACAAGGTATGGGTCCTCAGAAAAGGTATTGAGTGGTGTTATGTTGGACAGTCCCAAGGGGACCCAGCCTATGGGAGCAGATCTTTTATTGGGGTCACAGTGGTACCTACAGAGTCCTGAAACAGGTATAGATGCCTTGAGGGCATAGACTAGAGTGAGTTTGTGGCTCAGCTAGGGGTGTGTCCCTAAGGCAAGCTCATAGACTGATAAGCTTGGGGGATCCTGGAAAGAAAGGCAAAGCAAATAGGTGCTTTTCACTGGGGTCAGCTATGGGTGAAGTGAAGTGCAGCAGGGGTGATAGCAAGTGTCTAGCAAGGGTCCCAAGTAGGAAGAGGTGGAGTTGTGTATTAGGACAGATGGAGTCTCTTACCAATAGCTGAGAATATGAGATAGATATGACCTGGAGATCCTGTAACATGACTGAGGTTGACTAGGGGTTCTGGTGAAGCTGTGAACTGTCAGAATAACATGGGTAAAAGACATGAGAAGGTCCTTCCAGAGGTGGATAGAGAGTTGTTTGCCCTATGGAAGGAGGACAGATGCATTCCCAGAGGCATGGTCTACTTGAGCTCCTAAGAAAGTAGGTAGGGAGTTGGGCAGTGTAGGGAGGACGGAGCAAGGCCTATCCAATGGTGATGGAGACCTGAAGTCCTAGGAAAGGTGAGCAGGGAATTTTGAGGACTTTTATAGCTGGCATAAAAGAGACATCAGCCTGGCTCAGCTTCCCAGATTGGTACTCAACTACCAATTGCAGAAATCTGAGCAATTGGCTGCCAACACTACATGATATATTAGATTTTGTTCTAGATGATCTCTACCATACAAACAAGAACTACAGATATTCCGTGTTGGCATTGGAGGTCAAATTCTCAGCAAGTAGATCCTTCAGCTCTCATCTTTCCCAACATAAAATAAAAATGAAATACTTGCCCTTGCATCTCACTGGGGTGTCTTCCTTCCTGTCTTGTTTCTGCCAAAAATACAGACTAGTGATTGAAGTAAAAATATACCCAGGTGCTAATGCTGGCAGAAGGTTAAAGAGAATAAAAAGCACTCTACCTGGGGCTGAGCCTCTGGGCGAAGATGGGAAGTAATTCTGTGCAGAGCCTCCTGTATAACACAATGGACTGTGAAAAGAAAGTGTGAGAAATCTTTACTTATTGTTGAGCACATCATTCATAAGTCACCACTTAAAAGAAAAGAAGCAAAGAAAACAGAAAGGCCCCCTGAGATAAGAGGAAATGTGATTAACAGTGTTAATCTCCCTCACATAACAATGAAAAATGCTTTAGTCTTTGAAGAGTGTACAAGAAAGTGGCTCCAAGTTGGATATTCTATTCTATACCATTTATGAGTACACTTGGGCCCCTGAAGGCAAATTCCAATTACATGCAGAAAACATCTAGCCTTGCAGACTCTGTTAATTCAGCAGCTTCCAAAGTGGTCCCAAGGGTTCACCAATCTATGCATCTTTATATCAAAGCTTGCATCAACACAGCAGTTATTACTCTGAGCCACTGGGGGCAATTTCTTCTTATTTGAAAAACTTTCTTCAGGTTACTAGGGAATGAACAATATGTTGACACTCTCCCAAGCAACATTTAAAAGCATACTCATTCACAATTTAGAGATTTTAATGAGGAACGTTTAGCCTCCAGGAGCAAGTGAAATTAAGTATATGGTAGTAACCATGTCTGATAAACATGACACCTGTACCACCCTGAAGTTTCAGCATGAATCAATTATACCACAAACCCAACATTAGTTCATTGCCAGAGAAAGTAATTCATGAAAAAGGAAATATACTTTCTCTAGGAAAAAAAAGATCTCAAACTAAAAGTACATCAAAAGCCAGATTATCATCTTATGAGTGAGTAAACTTAGTGTATATTTCTTCTACTTTTCAGTTATGCAGGAAAGTCATCGTGTTCCAGTTTTCTCTAAGTTTCACTTTATTTTTTAAATATTTTTACTATACTTTTTGAGATCTTAATATAATTATATCATTTTCTCCTTGCCTTCCTCACTTCATGCCCTCCCATTTATTCCTCCTTTATCTCTTTCCATTTCATTGGATCTGTTTGCATTAATTGTTGTCACATATTGTTGCTTGAGAGCTTCTCTCCAGGTTCCCCAAGCCCCACAGTCCCACAATCCACTTATAAAATAATCACTCAGACGATTGTATCACTTATAAACTGTATGGCCATGGCAGGCTTCTTGTTAACTGTTTTTATATCTTAAATTAACCCATTTTTATAAATCTATACCTTGCCACGTGGCTGGTGGCTTACCGGCTTCTTTACATGCCCTTCTCCTGGCGGTCGCTGCAGTGTCTCTCCCCTCAGCCTTCCCCTTCCCAGAATTCTCCTCTCTCCTTGTCCCACCTACTTCCTGCCTCGTCACTGGCCACCAGTGTTTTATTTATATAGAACAATATCCACAGCAACATATATATGACAACATAGAGAGACAAAAATAAATAAAACCTTTTGGACTGCTTAGGAAAATCTTTGTTCATTTGCCTCAAAGATGCTTTGCAGGATATAAACAGAAAAGCTCTAACACTATTCCTGTAAGGATAATGTGTTATGGGGGGGGGGGGACAAGGAAACAGATGAGCCTCGTGGATAACATTCTGCCAAGTACTGCCTTTGAGCTACTATTGAGTAACTATCAAGTTACTGAGTAGTTAATAATCTCTTAGCAAGGTGTGGTGCGCTTATGTCCATGGGTGTTGTCTGATAATTTGAGCATGAAGAATAAAGCCACTCGTGGGATGTAATTTTTGTGCCTACCTTGAGTCACCACTGAGAGCTGTCCACAGAAAAGCTTTGTTTGCTTGGAGAAGGCATGGAAGCAAGAGGCTAGAACATATTGGCAAGGGTCCAGGGTAGCTCTAATCACAATATTTTCATCAGAGCTGGATTTCTTAAGACCTCAGTCCAAGACTTTCTCTGACACTGTTCATCTTAGGCCTGAACTGCAAACGTTTAACCAACCACTCCTCATGTATTTATGTGAGGACCTTACTCACTCTTCATGTGTTCATATGAGAACCTTACTCGAATGAAGAGACAATATTGGTACTTCACGGCAAATGAGTAAGATGCAATCAATGGGTCTGTTTTCATTTTGAGATTTTCGCTTGGAGAAAGGGAGAAAGTTTTATGTAACTGAAGTACAACTGGCTTCATTCAGACTTCTTCTGTAGCAAAGGATGACCTTGAACTTCTGGTCCTCCTGTTTCAGCCTGTCAGGTACTGGGATAGTAGGTGTGAACCACCAGGCTACGTGGGCAGGGGGGGCAGACAGGAGGCCAAAAAAAAAAAAAAAAAAAAAAAAAAAAAAAAACAGCTCTTTTTCTTACACTTCTAAACCTTCAATGAATCTCCATCTGGTCAAATGAATTCTAAATAAACAGGGTTTGATGTAACATATTATTTGTTTTCACTTTTTGTGGAAATTCTATTTATAGTACAGGTAGAAAAATATTATACTTTAATGAAAAACCTCAGTTAAATGTATTTATTTGGGGGTTGGTTATTAGTTTGAGTAATATGAGCAATACCTTGTATTTTTTTTAAATAAAATAGATCTAGCAATTTATGTAGATCGTGGATCCTAGAAAGAGTTCTGTGATTTGTAGAGTAGAAGAAATGTTTGAAAGGAATGAAGAAATTTGACATTTAGTATAAACATGATTTGGAACAAAAATTACAACCTATCCTTGCATGATATCTTATTCAAATAAGACTTCATTTCCTGCTTTTCTATCCTCTTAATATAGATCAAAAACCACAAAAAATATTCATAAGGGATCAGGACAGTCAGGGTTTTAATATTACTTGGAGTTAATTTATTAACTAAGTTATTAATTTAACTTAGAGTTAAAAGGACAGGAGCTCTGTTGGATTCTGAACTGTCATAGCGTATCTGAGACTACTCCACATATGAATGTTTGATATACCATCTCCTCAAACTCACTGAAAACAGCTTTCTTTTTTTTCAGACATTATTGAAAAGCTGCTATAATATTAAACATTTGTTTCAGTGAAAGACAGATGAACCATATTGGTACTTAATTCCTTTAGTCAACTTTCCACTACTGTAACAAAGTATTTACCTCACAGCTCCTGTATCTATGGTTCATGAAACATCACTCAAAAAGTGGCAGAAAGATAGCAAGAGTCAGAATACCAGGGAGTCTGCTGTGAAAAAGCCCCTCTTGAAAACAGCTAGATAATGAAGAGTGGAACAACGGCAATAACAATGGACATGTCAACGTAGAAGGGGGGAAATATTATGGGGTCCCAAACATAGGCAAAGAAATACAAGCAACTAATGACTGTTGAGAGAAGGAGAATTTAACCTCTCCAGTAATAAGCCCCCTTGTTGGTTGTTATTTAATACAGAGTGATCAGTCTTGAAACCATATACACACAAACCACAAAAGCAAACTTAGGAAGTGTGTGTGTGTGTGTGTGTGTGTGTGTGTGTGTGTGTGTGTGTGTGTAGATTTATGTATATGTATGTTTGTTACAGTAATAAAGAAAAAGGCTATTAACTTGAGAGTGGAAGGAAATGGGAGGGGTTAGAAAGGAGGTAGAAAGGAGGGTACATTAAGCCTGAAGAGAGGTAAGGAATGGGGATGAATTAATGTAATTCTATTTCAACTAAAAAGAAGAGAGGTTTAATTTGGCTCACAATTTTAGAGGTCTGGTACGTTATCTATTGTCAGCATTTTTTAATTAATTGTGTGGAAAGGCACCCTATTAGAGCAAGTGTTTGATGATGAAGACAAGCTACTTACCTCATGGTGGCTGGAAATCAGAGAAAGACAGAAAGAACCAAATTTTCAGTATCTTCTTCAAAGGTAGGCTACCAATTGTTAAAAGAATCATGAGGTTTTGCTACCTTTCAATAATTTCATTAAACACCCAGAGCTAGGTGGATTTAGGATAAATCCACATGTTAGATTTGCATTATTCTTTTATTTCCTAATAATAAATCAATACTGTGATGATTAATAGTATCACCTTGATGGGATTTAAAGTGACCATGGAGACAAATTTCTGAGATGTTTACAAAAGACTGTCTATATTATCTTAGCTGAATTGGGTTGCTGTTTCTCTGTCTACTGATATCTTATCCTCTCCAGGATTGAATGTATCCTGTCAAACAGTGAGCTGAGATAAACTTCCTCCTTGAAACTTTATCTCATCAGGTGGTTGGTGTCAGCAATAATAAAGTAACTAATACAAATACTTAAATCAATCAGAGTTTTATTCAAAGTGGAACAAATCACCATCCATGCAAAAATTGACAAAGTATATTACATATATACATTTTATATGTATATCAAAATTTAATCATGCATGGTATATATAATATATATTTCTATATGTATACTGAAAATAATTTATCTATTTATAAATATATAGATATAAATATACTTTTTCTATTATATATTATTATAGAGACTTTTGGAGAAAGAGCTGACTTCTCATATGATTATACAAATAATTATAAATGTGTTCATATACATGCCAAAGTAGAAACTTATATATCTCAATATTGAATTTAAAATATTATTATAGATGGTAAGAAAAAGTTATAAGTTGATGCTCCCAACCAAATTATTTAATCGGCAGTGTTATATTTCAGGAAATACTAAAAATAATAAAAAAAAATTTGCAAAATAAAATCCTTTGTCAATTGGAAGGCAGATTGCATATAAAGGTTCAGAGGACGCTTGTAGCAAATCAGAGGGAAAGGGTGGAAGGATACAAAACATTTTTAGAAAAATGGCCAAAGGAACTTTTCTTTCAAAAGTGTGAAAGTTTATTCTTTGAAAGGTGCTTGACAGTTTCCATGGGGCTCCTTGAGCCAACAACTCAAGGAGATAGAACTGATTCCTGGCACTTGAGGTTTCACTTGGTGGTTTAAAAAAAAAAAAAGTCTAGTTGGGACCTTTTCTCCCCCAGTGTTTGGTGATGCTATTTTGATTTCATAGATAGATAGATAGATAGATAGATAGATAGATAGATAGATAGATAGATAGATAGATAGATGGATAGATAGATAGATAGATGATTATATTTTAAGAGGCTTCTACTTAAGAAGGTTTCCATATGATGCCACCAATGGTCCTTACTGTTAGTTGTCCATACCTTATTTGGCTTTTTGATCCCCTACTCAATTTAATACTATCATTCTTGTTTTCCCAATATCTCTATACTATATATTATATTATCTTTTACATATATATATATATAGTATATACTATATCTCATATTTCCCTTTCTTCAGAGATCCTCCCCTCTCCCTTAGTTCCTCACTGTGTACCTAAACTTTATGGTTATACAAATTGTAGCATGCCTATCAAAGCCTTAAAAGCTAACAACCACAAATAAGAAATACATTCCATATTTGTGGTCTGGGTTACCTCCAGATGAAAAACATCTATTTCATAGCTCCATATATTTACCTGGAAATTTCATTTTTAATAACTGAATATATTCTGTTGTGTAGTGTATTACATTTTCATTATCCATTCATCAGTTGATTGCATTGGCCAATTTCTAGCTATTATGAATAAAGAATCAATGAACATTGATGAGCAAATGTCTCCATAGAAAAATATGCAATGAGAATATATGCCCAAGAATAATGTGACTGGTTCTTAAAATAAATCTTAAAATAGTTTCTCAGATTCCTGAAAAACTACCCCACTGATTTCCATAGTGACTGTACAAGTTTTCAATCCCTCCAGCAATGAATATGTGTTCTCCTTTCCCTATATTCTCACCAGCATGAGTTGTCATTTGTTTTATTGATCTTGAAATTCTGACTTGTATAAGATGAAATCCCAAAGTAGCTTTGATTTACATTTCCCTGTTGACTAAAAATGGGTAGATAAGGAGGTGTAGAGAATCTTGGGAGGAGAAGAGGCAAGGGAAAATAGGAAAAGAATATATTGAATGAAATTTTTTCAATTAAAAAGTCTCAAAAGAAGATGCCTGAAATATGGATGATTCTCTGTCCTTCAGATATCTAGAGATGTAAAACATTTTAATGTTGCTGTTATTTATGCATATGTACCATACATAGCTTCTCTGCATCAAATCAATATGACCATAATTGATAATACATAAATAAATGAACTTCCTGAACTCAATTATACA
The DNA here is from genome assembly GCF_049852395.1 of Peromyscus maniculatus bairdii. NCBI lineage: Eukaryota > Metazoa > Chordata > Mammalia > Rodentia > Cricetidae > Peromyscus > Peromyscus maniculatus. The sequence goes on along the minus strand of NC_134865.1, from coordinate 7,345,672 downwards.
TTATTTCATTTACTCAAGTAGCTTGTGCAAATGAGAATTATATTTGATATTGTGTTACTCAAGAAGAAATCGTTACTACTAGCTTCCAGTTGACATAGGATGAAAGCAGTCTTGGGAAGCAGCCACAGACTACAATAAAAACCACTTCAACGTGAAAATACTTCTCTCTCCCTCCGCCCTCCTCCTCCTCTTCTTTCTCCTTCTTCCTCTCTCTCTCTCTCTCTCTCTCTCTCTCTCTCTCTCTCTCTCTCTGTGTCTCTGTCTCTCTCTTTCTCTCTCTCCCCCTCTCTCTTTCATTAAATCCAATTTTTATTCAAACTCAAAACGAACCTGGATTTGCTGAAGTTTGAGGTCTGACTCAAGAGAAATTTGTTAAGCACAGATGGAAAAGGAAGTATTTTGGAAGACAGTGTATGTAGATTGGACCACAATGTTCTGAGCTTGAAAAGCACATGAGTAACACTTGCAATGTTCCTTTTAGAGAAGAAAACAAGCTCATGGAACAACGCTGACTGAGTTTTTCAAAGAAGAAGCCCTGCATTTCTAAGCTTGTGGTTGTTGCATATCTGGAGAGTATTCTGAATCTAAGTTTTAAGGTGTATGTTTTGACTGAGAGTCTAACTTTTAGACTAGAAATATGTACATATTATAATTTGGCTCCTTTGTTATGGCCTTTGTAAGAGGTACAAAATCTTAGGCTTCTTAACATTCTGACTTTTCAGGTCACTACAACTGATGGATACTATATCCAGGTGAATGGCTGGCTGTCTTGTGGGTCAGCAGTAGTTTCTTAATACATAATTGTTTGGCTCAGACACTAAATAAATGGCTATGGGCTTCAGTAATCACAGGGGTCCTGTAGGTTTTCATAAAAACATAGTCATGAGAGAATGATGAACAGGCCAGAAGGCCATTCCTGCAAATATGAATCACAAGCATGATGACAATAGATGCCAATCAAGAGTCTTGTTGAGTCTGAGTCATCTAGTATGGTTTCAGATAGCAAATCTTGCATATTAGACTCAGAATGTTTCAGCATGCAGGGTGGTATTGATGACTCTGAATTAATTATATAATTAAAGCATATTTCGCTCTTCATCAGTAAAATGGAGACTATGCCATAGCAGGCTTTTCATATTCTCAAAGATAAAAGTAATTTTGGCTTTAAATTTTAAGGCACCTTGGTTTTGAAGATACTACAGAGTAATTAAGAGAGTTTAGCTATAAATGGTTAACCTCATTTCTTTCTAATTATCTCTATAATACTTGCCTTCAAAGTCACTTCTCTACTCAAGTCAGGAGGAAATATTTTGCACGTGGTTTTATTATACCGTCAAAATTCAGGGGAAATTCTATTCAAGGAATTGCAAAGAAATTTCTAAGATCATAAGGCATATTTTAGTGAACAGAGAACCTGCCTATCCTTAAGAAAGGGAGAGCATAGTAACATCTGAAATATATACTTTCAAGAAAAGCAAGTAGAGTTGGAGAGCAGGCTTGGCAGTTAGAAGCACTGGTTGCTCTGCCAGAGGACCTCAGGACAATTCCCAGCACCCATATGGTGACTGACCATCATCTGTAATTTCACATCCAATCCAAACCTTTTTCTGATCTCTACGTGCTCTCTATACACTTACTGTACAGATATACATGCAAGTAAACACCCATACACATAAAATAAAAATAAATAAATCTTTAAAATTTTAAAGGGAAAACAGTAGAAACATATGGAAAGAGATAAAAGGAGAATATATTAAACAGTGAGTTATATGCAATACTGATTAAAGGTTTTTAAACTTGTGAAATAGAGAATAGATAAAATTCAGTGCCAATAATTTTTGCAGGGTTCTCCTCAAGAAGAAACACAGGAGATTGTGTTACTCATATAGATCAGTGAGCAGAGGAAAAGTAGATAATTATTCTAAAATGTTACTAGATATGTATTTCATACTCTTATTAACATGTAAAATTTCTTGAAAATCAATACTAAAAGAATCCACACAAAACTAATGAACAAGTTTAGCAAATTTTTGATACACAAAAATCAGCATGCAAATATCTGTTCTAGTTAAATATATGAGGAATAATCTACCTACAAGAAAAATAAGAAAATAGCTGTATTTTAAATGTCATCAAAAAATAATAAAATGACCTGTGAGTACACTTCCGGCAAGAAGTAAAAGCTGAAGAATGCTCCTGAAATAAATGAAACAATATGTGGTTATGTTTAAAGATGGCTATTCTTTATGCCTAAGTACTTACATTTATAAGATTTGGATAAACTGATAGTGAATTGAAAAACCAATGCCTCAATTCTATGTACTGGGAAAGTAGACATGCATTTCTGTCCAGTAGATGTGTGGATAAAACCCAGAAACTGATGAATGGCACACCATCATTCTAGTGATAAGTCAATCTTTGAATGGTATTATGTTTTATAAGAAATAGATAAGCCAAAAGTTATATGACATCCCAAGATATAAGGAGTAGAGGAAAAAACAGTTTTGAAAAATAAATATAAAGTTTTAAAAATAAAATATTAAGTTTTATAACTGTTAACCAAGGGGATATGATAGCCAGGTTTGGTGGGGCATGTCTTTCATCTCAGCAGGAGAACTGCTGTGGGTTTGAGGCTGGGCTGGCCTACTTAGTATGACACTGTATCAAAAAATAAAAATAAGAAAACTAACAACAACAAACCAGTGTGATGCAGGCATCCAGAAAACATGCAGGGCAAGGCTGTATAACAAATATCTAAAGAAAATCACTGTGTATATTTTTTAAATACCTTATTTAAAAAAATAAGCTATAAGATAATTTTAGTTGTGAAATACAGAATCTTATTCTCTACTGTATTACTATAGCAAAATACAAGAAACTGGATAAGTTAAAAGGTAAGTTTTTTTCTTATAATAATTTCTAGGATGGAAATGTAAAATGATGTAGAGTCATTGTGAAAAATAATAATATGGGCTACTTTATGATCTAGCTATTGATTCCTATCTACATACACACATGAGTAAAAAGAAAGGACTCAAACAAATATTTTTATCCCAGTGTCACAACCCAAGGAAAGTAGGGCTGGAGGGACGCCACAGTGGTTAAGAGCACATCCTGCTCTTGCAGGGAGCTGAGTTCAGTTCCCAGAACCTATGTGGCATCTCGAAAACATCTGTAACTTTAGTTCCAGGAGATCTGATATCCATTTCTGGCTTCTATGGGTTCCAGGCACACATATGGTACATAGACTCCATGCACTCAAAACACCCATACTTGTAAAATAATGAATAAATCTAAAGAATAAAAAAATGCATATTTTAAAGAAGGAATTCATTTATTTATGAAGAGTAAGTAAAAATAATGATATACAATAAAATCTGATAGAGCTATCTAAGAAAGTTAACTTTGCCATGCTACTGTGAATTAATTATGGCATTATATTAAGTGAAATGATATACTCAAAAAAGACAACAACACAGTCATTCACATGGCATAGGTATTACACGATTCTATCTAGTCAAATGAATAAGGAAAGAAATGAGAACAATACCTATATGAGTAGCTCAAGGTAGGGAAAGATGAGTAATTATCATTTTAGTGAGAATAGAATTTCATTTTGGGACAACAGGATAACTTCTGGAGATTGGTATCAGTGATGGTTGTGCTGCAGCTAAATGTGTTCAATAGTATCATTAACTGTAGATTTAAAACTTGTTAAAATCACATTGCAAATAAGAATTAAATTTATAATTAATAAAAGAGTATTCATGCAGTTTTTTCATTTCTAATGTCCAATTCAGCACTTTCACTACTATGGAAAGCCAGCCTCTGCTCCATAACAAGTTTGGGGCTAGCCTGGACTAGTTGAGACTATGTTGTATGTAACAATAAAAAATCCCCTTCAAAATAAGAAATTCTGTGAAAATAACCCATTGTCCTACTGATTCCTCTTTTCTGGAAAGAAAGGAAAAATTTTACTGCATTAATTTAAAGTGTGTGTGTGTGTGTGTGTGTGTAAGTATATATCAAAGGACAACTTTCAGGCTGTCTCCGTCCATCATGTGGGTCCCTCTTATTGAACTCAGGTATAAGTACTTGCTGGCCACCACCTTCCACCTTCACTCACTGAACCATCTTGTGAACATAAAATGGTTATAAATAAAAGATGCTTAGAGAATAATGATATTGGAAAATGTAAAAACAAAAATTTATCCTCTCACCTTTCGAATGGTTATTACTAGAACAAAATAAAAGTAACAAGTACTAGGGGTTTGTGAAGTTAGGGAAAGTTTGTGCCCTTTGGGTGGCACTGTAAATGAGCCTATGTGATAAGAAAAACAGTGTGAGAAGTCCTTAAACACTAAGAATCGGCCGGGCGGTGGTGGCGCACGCCTTTAATCCCAGCACTTGGGAGGCAAAGGCAGGCGGATCTCTGTGAGTTCGAGGCCAGCCTGGGCTACCAAGTGAGTTCCAGGAAAGGCGCAAAGCTACACAGAGAAACCCTGTCTTGAAAAACAAAAAACAAAAAACAAAAAAAACAAAACAAACAAACAAACAAAAAAAAAACACTAAGAATCATCATTTGATGCAGCAATTTCATGCCTGGCAACATATGTAAAACTAAGTAAAGCCTGTGTGTTGAGCATGACCTACAGTGCCATGACTATTGCAGCACCATAGAGGATAGTCAAGTTACAAAAACAACCTAGGTATCTATCAACCCAGAAATATAAGAATGTTGTTGACTATTATATTGTCTTCATGTAGTGAGTTATTAGAATGTACACCATAACAATATATATATTTGTTTCATTAAGCATGCTACATAGAATTATTTATACATGTACCTTCCACCCTTGATGAATGACTGTTATTTTAGCATAAACAAAATGTGATTCTATAAAAACATATAAAATATTATTCAGCTTTAAAAAGAAGGAAATCCTATCATCTCTGATTAAATAATATCATGCTAAATGAAATAAGGGCAAACTGAAAATCCAATAGCACAGGTTGCATAAATGTAAATTATATAATAGTTGGACACAGAGCAGGAGAGACAAGAATGGTGGATATCAGAACCCAAGGGCCTGAAGCTAAAGAGTACATGCTGGCTAAGTTTTAATCGACTTGGCACAGACTAAGTGCCACCTGAAAGAAGGAGCCTGAATTGAAAAGATGCCTCCAACACATTGGCCTTCAGCCAAGACTACTAGAGCATTTTCTTCCTTGATGTTTGATGTGGGAAGGTCCAGCCAATTGTGATTTGCACCAACCCTAGGTGAAGGTTCCTGGGTTGTTTATGAAAGCAGGATGATCAAGCCATGGAAGGCAAGTCAGGAAGCAGCATTCCCCCACAACCACTTTCAGCTCCTGCCTCCTGGTGCCTGCCTTGGCTGCCCTCAATATTCAGTGAAATAAATCCTTACTTTCCCAGGTGCTTTTTGTCAAGCTGTTTAGCATAACAATATAAAAGCAAATTTTGATGGGGGTGTAAGGTAGCAACTGGACAATTTGTATAAATATGCTAATAAGCTTGAACCATTCATTCTACAGTGTAAAAAAAATATCATAACATCACCATGTACCCTTGTAGACAGAAGTTTCTGTCCTGCTTGGTCCCATAGCTGTTCAGTCCCAAATAAACACACAGAAGCTTATATTAATTATAAACTGTTTGACCTAGTGCTCAGGCATATTGCTAAATTAACCCATAATTCTTGTCTATGTTTAGTCACGTGGCTTGGTACCTTTTCTCAGTACAGGATTCTCAGCTTACTCCTCTGCATCTAGCTGGTAACTCTGTCTCTGTCTTTCCTCTTCCCAGCCTTCTCCTAGCCTGGTCACCCTGCCTAGACTTCCTGCCTAGCTACTGGCCAATCAGTGTTTGATTTTTGTTGTTGTTGTTGTTTGTTTGTTTTTTGTTTTTTCGAGACAGGGTTTCTCTGTGTAGCTTTGCGCCTTTCAGGGGACTCACTTGGTAGTCCAGGCTGGCCTTGAACTCACAGAGATCCACCTGGCTCTGCCTCCCGAGTGCTGGGATTAAAGGCGTGTGCCAACACCGCCAGGCCCAATCAGTGTTTTATTAAACCAATAGGAGTGACAAATCTTTATAGTATACAAGAGTGTTAACCCACAGCATACCTTAACATTCTATGCATACATAATTAACCAGAAAAAAAAAAAGAAACCTCAAATTGCAGGAAACTTCCCCATAAAGCAAGAAAACAAAGAAAAGAATTTTATTATTGGATCTTTGTTAAACCAGAATGATATACATGACAGGAATTCCTGAGAGATGGCATACACAATTCTTCTGGCAAGTGGTTCTCAGTTTAGGATTCAGTGCTGGAAACAGAACCATTTTCTTCTCTTACCAGGAAACATAAGATCTCTTTTGTACGTTCTTAGTCTCATACATAAAACATCTGCAATTGCTGAAGCTATCTGATTTCTTGACTTGTAACTGAGGAAGTAACTTTTCCCTTTTCTACCTCCCTCCTCCTGGCAACTGCTGAGATTCCAGCTTCACTAGCCTGTTTTTGTCAATTTTTTTTATCGAAAATAGTTTTGTTTTGGTTTTTTTTGTTGTTGTTGTTGTTGCTCCTGGATTTTTATTTTATTTTTTGAGTTCTTGATTGATTTTTTTGGGTTTTTGGAAACAGGGTTTCTCTGTAGCTTGGGAGCCTGTCCCGGACTAGCTCTGTAGACCAGGCTGGCCTCGAACTCACAGAGATCCACCTAAGGAAGTTGAGCATTTCTTTCAATGTCTTTTAGCCATTTGTGATTCCTCTTTTGAGAATTCTCTGTTTAGCTCTTCAGCCCATTTTTTTTTAAATTGAAAATAGTTTTTTTTCATACAATCTATTCTGATCATGATTTCCCCTCCCTCAACTCTTCCAAGATTCTCCCCACCCACCCAAATCCACATTCTTTATTTTTCTCAGTAGAATACAAATAAAATATAAAAATATTATATACTAAAATATAGAAAGATTTAAAAAAACTATAATAAAATGAGGCAACAAAACTAACAGAAGAAAAAGAACTTAAAGAAAAAAACCAAAGAAATACATGTAGGAATACATATGTTTGCACACACAGATATTCCATAAAAATACTATATAGGAAGCCATATTATTATATGCAAAAGACTTGTAAAGATAAAATATAAAATTGCTACTTTCTGAGTCCATTTAAAAATTTTATATCAATAAAACCAAAAATAGTTGTAAAGGTACTCTCTGGCTCTGGTATCAATGACCTGATAAGAGTTGAAATTGTGCAGTTGTTATTGAAACAACTGAGCCAAATTTAGCTTTTAACTCTTCATAATTCCTGCCACATAATACATGTTTTCCTTGAAGATTTAGTGGGTATTTTCTTTACATTTAATATGTAATTTTGTTTGTCCCTTATTGGTTCCATGGCCTGGAAACTCAAAGGAACTTATGAGAGCCCCTTGAAAATGGTAGATGAAAAAGAGTTTGAGAATACTGCAGTGGGACTAGAGTGCCTGGATCAGGTAAGGAGGCAACAAGAGTATCCTTGTAAATTCAAGACGACTTTTGTTAATTATAGAGTGTGTTCCTTGAAGCATGGCTCCTCTTCCTGGCACTGCTCCTACCTACAGGATCACAGACTCCAGCAAACATTCTTGCTTCAACAACTGCGATTGTTATACTCTCTAAGCCACAAAGTACCAAGTGAAGTGCCAGTTCCCTCCAGCCTACAGACAGATCTAGAATAAAACCAAACATAACTCGAAAAAAAAAATGTCAATGTGATGATGCCTAGCTATATTCTGCTACACTCACAGTTTGGTGCCTAGCCCAATTGTCATCAGAGAGTCTTAATCCAGCAACTGATGGAAACAGATGCAGAGACCCACAGCCAAACATTGCCGGAGTTCCAGCGATCCTGCTTGAAGATCGGGAAGAAAGATTGTAGGAGCCAGAAGGGTCAAGGACATCACAAGACAAACCAGAATCAAATAGTGTTGGCTCATATGAGTTCACAGAGACTAAACTATCCACCAGGGAGCTTGAATGGGCCTGATCTAGGCCCTCTGAACACATTACAGCTGTGTAGCTTGGTCTTCTTGTAGGATTCCTAACAATGGGAGCAGGGGCCGTTTCTGACTGTTTTTTTTTTTTTTTTTCCTGGCTTTTGGGACCCTATTCCTCACTGCGTTGCCTTGCTCAGCCTTAATAATGGGGGTGGTGCTTAGTCTTACTGCAAAATGATATGCCATTTTTGTTGATATCCATGGGAGGCCTGCCCTTTTCTAAGAGAAACAGAGGAGGGTGGATTAGGAGGAGGCATGGGAAAATTGGCAGTTTTGGGTAATCAGAGGAGAGGAGGGAAGGGAAACTGATACTGGGATATAAAATAAATAAATTTAAAATTTAAAAACAAAACAACAACAACAAAAAACTTGGACAGGAATGGTCTCTAAATTTCACCTTCCATCAAATAATTTAAAATGTCTCCACAATTCTAATAGAAGGGGAAATTGAGGTTTTAACAAACAAATCCAGTTGATGAAGTTCTTTCTGGTCAGTTATGAGGTTGTGAGTTTGGATCAACAGTGCCCATGTGAACTGCTGGGCACAGTGGTACATACATGCAATGCCTGAGCTGAGAATGCAGAGACAAGAGGATCCCTGATTCAGTCTACTGAATCAGGGAAGCTCAAGTTCAGGGTCTCAAACATAGTGTGAAGAGCAGTGGGGAATGAAACCTGATGTTGGCTTCTGGGCTTCTACTCATGTGCTCACACACGTGTATAAATGCATATAGATATAACAAAACACAAAGACAAGATTACCTGAAAATTTTGAGTGCATTGTGCATGCCAATGTTTAATATACTTTGGTTACATGTATGAGACTGAAGATAATGATTCAGAAATAAAAATAAAATTTATGAGGTCATTAAAAGGGTCTTGAAACTTATAAAAGTGGTTGAGAGATTTTTCAATTGTTCAGAGTGCTGACTGCTCTTTCAGAACAACAGGGATCATTTCCAGCACCAACATGGACTGCTCCCAATCCACTTAACTCTTGTTTTGGAGGATTGGATCTGGCACCATTTCTTGGCCTTTGTTGGCAGGAAGTGTGCATAAGGCACAAATCTACACCTGCAGGAAAACATTTGTACACATGAAATCAAATCTTTAAATATATATAGAGAGAAGTAGAACTGTAAGCCATGACATAGAGGAAAAAGATTAGAGCATGGAATAGAGATTTGGTTTGTTGTTTAATTATAGACTCTGTAAGGCCATGAAACAATTCTATAATATAAAAGATACTATGGATACTTTCTTAGCAGACTGGAAAAGAGTCTAAGTGTTTTAGCTAATCTTTTGTATTATATAAGCAGGGCTAATTTCATGCTGATTTCTAAAGGGAAATTTACATTTCTACATTCTCACTTTTTTCATGCCTCTGGGCTTTGGGATTGACTTTCTCTGTGGTAACTGACATATGCCAGTACATTGTTGGAATGCAGTCTGTACAAGAACCATGTCTAACATGTCCTGCTGAATCACTTATAAAGTCAAAGGAAATCATTTTAATCATACATTTCACCTAAACTTTGGATTGAATTTCTATTTCCACATACATGTCATAATCTTTGTAAGTTGAAGTATATACTCTGAATACATATTTGACAAATCTTGAAGTTAAGAGCCTAAAATTCAAATAATTAACAATAATTGAAGGCCATTGATTGCTGGGCAAATTACCAGAAACAGCTCCTTTTTTTCCTTCTTTGTTGCACAGCTACAGATATGCCTTTTCAAAAGAAAAACATACATGTCAAAATACCAACTTTGAAACGGTCTTATGTCTCACTAAGTAATTTTAGGTAGAACCCAGTCTTAATTCTGAAGGTATAAACTGGAAAGTAAATACCTTGATATTTCTTCTATTGGCCTTTGTAGAAACTTCTTTAGAAAGAAAAAATGTAGTATGTTCGTGCCTCCAGTCTCCAGTCTATCTAAGAATAGGGTCTGGGCCCTACTAATTCTTCCAGGAATGGGTTCCATCTTGTGCAGCAGGCCTTAAATATGATACAGTGAGTGGTTCAACACACCAATAACTTTTAAGTCACTGTGGCACTTGTGGTCCTCTCTTTCCATGGCAGTCATTACTGTAGCTCGTCAGGTTCACTGTTTTCTTCTGATGTTCATCATACTTTCTAGCACTGTGAAAGCTAGCCTGGAAGGATGAAGCTTCCAGACTAATACCCACTTGATCTCCCCATATTTTGTGAGTAAAATATCTCATGTCTTTAGCATTAGCATCTTTTAGTCTAATTCTGGAAAAGAACCAAAAACAAAGCACTAGCTTATAATGTTTGGAATACCTATAGATCTCACTGGCCAATAACTCAAAAAGAAGTAATCCATTTCTTGTCAATGTTTTTATTAGTTGGCATGAGGTTTCTAGTTGGGACATTGTCACCCACTACAGACTAGTTCCATTTAAACTATCCTATTTGTATATCTACATATTAAAAAGCTGCCAAAGTACCTGGTTTCAATTCAGAAATACCTGGGTTTCATGTGGCTTTTTACTTTTCTATTATCTATTTTTTGTTTGTTTATTTTTGAGACAGGGTTTCTCTGGTTGCCCTGGAACTCACTCTGTAGACCAATTTGGCCTTGAAGTCAGAGAACTGCCTGCCTTAAAGGTATCACCACCATCACCCAGCCTTTATGTGATTTTTTCAAAAGATCTTCAGTATCAGTTATCCTTCCCTATCTTCTGTCATCTACTTTACCCTTCTATCTCCCACCATAACTAATCCTTTCTTCACTGTGATCCCCTTATCCCTTTACAGCACTGCATTCAGTTTCCCCTCCTTTGGGATTCTCCACCTTATGGTACCATAGTAGTTTCTTGATCTCTATGGGTATACAAAATAAAGCATATATATTTAAAAACTAAAAGGTTATTGCTGTGGGATATTCTGTATGTCAAATATGTTGCTCTGATTGGTTAATAAATAAAACACTGATTGACCAGTAGCCAGGCAGGAAGTATAGGTGGGACAAGCAGAGAAGAGAATTCTGGGAAGTGGATGGCTGAGGCAGTAAGACACTGCCAGCCACCGCCATGACAAGCAACATGTAAAAGATACTGGTAAGCCACAAGCCATGTGGCAACTTATAGACTAATAGAAACGGGTTAATTTAAGATATAAGAACAGATAGCAAGAAACCTGCTACCACCATACAGTTTGTAAATAATATGAGCGTCTGTGTGTTTATTTTGTAAGTGGGCTGTTGGACTGTCAGGCATTGGCGGAACCCAGAGAGAAAACTCTCCAGCTACAAGTTATATATTTACAAAAGAAAATGTGACACTTATCTTTCTGACCCTGGGTTGCCTCATTCAAAATGTTCTTTACAAGTGATATTTATTTACCTATGGTATTCATTATTTCATGTTTAACAGCTTTATAATATTCCATTTGGAATATGCATTATTATTCATCCACCAGTTGATGCACATCTAGACTTTTTTCATTTCCTGCCTATTATGAATAGAGCAGCAATGAACATCGATGGTCAATTATCTCAGCACTAGGGCAAACAGCTATAATATGGAGGTTTTAATGCAAAATTATGCATCAACGCTTAGATTTTATACAATTCAGTATGGCCATACTAATGTCCTTAAATAAATTTAATTTCTTACTCAAATTTTAAATTAATTAATTAATTTACTTTTTTACTTATGTAGAAATAGGGATTTTTACCTACAATTGCAGATGTCTGATGCAAGTATTTAAGAGTGGAGCAAAATTAGAAGCCTTCTTTTATATTTTCTGTTTTATACACTATGTGCTTTATATTTTGTTAATTTTTGAGACATGCTTTTGCTAATTTACTGCTTCAAACTTTGGACTTTAGAGATATTGATTTTATCTGTCAGTGGCATGGATTACAGACTTGGGTCAGCAGGACAAGAGCTTTTACTACTGATAGAAAACTCTGTGGAGACAATGAGACCGAAAAGACTCCACCTTTCTTCACATCTTGGGACTCTACATTTGTTAGGTAATGTACTTTCTCTCTCTCTCTCTCTCTCTCTCTCTCTCTCTCTCTCTCTCTCTCTCTCTCTCTCTCTCTCTCTCTGTGTGTGTGTGTGTGTGCTGTGTTTTGTTTTATTTAGAGACAGGGTCTCTCTGTGTAGTTTTGGTGCCCGTCCTGGATCTACTCAAACTCACAGAGATCCTTCTGGTTCTGCCTCACAAGTGCTGAGATTAAAGGCATGCTCCAACACCACCCAGCCTGTATTTTGTCTCTTACGTTGATGTCTTGATACCTATTAGCTTCCAAAGTGTACTAGATAGTTTTATGTCCACTTGACACAGGCTAGAGTCAGCTTAAAGGGGCTCAATTGTGAAAATGCCTCCATAGGATCAAGCTGTAGGCATTTTCTTAATTAGTGATTGATGTGGAAAAATCATGCCCATTTGTGTGTGGTGCCATCCATGGGCTGGTGATCCTGAGTTCTCTAAGAAAGCAGGCTAAATTGACCACAAGGAGCAAGCCAGTAACTGGTCCAGACCTCTGCGTCAAGTCCTACCTCCAGGTTACTGCCCCTTTTGACTTCCTGTCCTGACTTCCTTCAATGATGGACTGCAATGTAGCAGTGAAAGCCAAATAAACTCTTTCCCTCCTCAAATTTCTTTTGTTTTTGTTTGTTTGTTTGCTTGTTTGTTCTTTTGTTTTCTTTTTATCATAGCAATAACAACCCTGACAGCCGGGCGGTGGTGGCACATGCCTTTAATCCCAGCACTGAGAGGCAGAGGCAAGTGGATATCTGTGAGTTCGAGGCCAGCCTGAGCTACAGAGTGAGTTCCAGGAAAGGTACAAAGCTACACACAGAAACCCTGTCTCGAAAAACCAAAAAAAAAAAAAAAAAAAAAAAAAAAAAAAAAAAAAAAAAAAAAACCCTGCCTAAGACATGTTAAATTGTATAAGCAAAAAACTAAAAATTAGGGGGAAAAGCATGTTGAATCCAAAACAAGATCATATATACAATCAGATTTCGCTTCTGTATATATCATACTGCATGAATTTTTTGGAGGGCCTAGAATTTGCCATCACCATGCATGTATGTGTCTTTACTTAGGTACTATTGTATTTTGTTGATAAATGTCAATCCCTTTTGCTTTGGTGCTTTTACAAATACCTCGTCTCTATATTCTAAATTTCTTTCACATACCAACTTCACTACATTTAACACATTTGTATTCTTAGGTGACTTTCATAAGTCTGTTGTCTGTGACATCAGATGGATGTTCAACAGCATCCCTTCTTTCTCCTGTTACCTGTATGCACTGTTTTAAAAGGGGCTTTCTTTCCTAATCTTTGCTTAACATTTTTAACATCTTGACTTGCTTCTCATCCACTAAAAGAAATATTTAAGTGAGTAATTTAGATCCATCCTGTCTAAGATCCCAAGTTTTGCTCTGCTATATAACCCTCGCTAAATTACTTCATCTCATTTTATTTGCGTATTTTGTATGGAAAAAATTTTTCCTATCTCATTCGGCACTTAATAAAACCCCAAGTAGATAACCTGAAACAGATAGTAACTAACTACACAGAAAATATCAAAAAATATTTTTTTTTCCTGAGCAGTCACTTTCTTTTTTGACTGTTTGGGGAGATTGTTATTATTATTATTATTATTATTATTATTATTATTATTATTATTAATATTGAAGACAGTATTGGATGGACACACTCTTTCCTTAAGAAAATAATAGTTAGCAATTAGCTAATACACCAGCAGATAGACATCTCCAGAAGGGTGGTAAAGTCAGTATGTTCCAGCCTTTCTGGAACATGAGCCAATGAAAGCATTCAAATAGTGTGTTGATCAATCAACTTCGATATTCCAGTTCTATTACTCTAATGTAGATAGATAAAATCTCATTCTGGTGTTTTTGCTTCCCACTTGCTCCGTCTCCAGCAGTGTTTTAGATTATGAATCAGAGGGGTGGTAAATAAATAATTTCCTGTTAGAAGAATTTTGAGAGCCCTTTTGCCACTCTAAAACTGAAGACAGGTCCTCACTTTGGGGAAACCAGCCATGCATTTGTGTTTCATGTTGTCTTTATGTGCTATTTTGTTGAAGATGATTCCTTCAAATTTTGTTATCTTCTGCCATAAAACAATATTTAGTATTTCTCTATATATATTTAGTATGGGACATACATTTTAAAATGTTAGATAAACACAGTATCAAAATAGTGATTTTTTACATGTTCATGTTTGATGTCTGTATGACTTTTAAGTTAGTGAACAAGAAAATATTTCTTAAAATTTTGTCTCTTGAAATTATACCAGTATTAACACTCTTTATAAATAGCATTTTCCAATGTTCCTAATTATGTTTACTCTCTAAGAAACCATGTTGCAAAAATCACATGCTTCATAAAGAGTAATGACTTCATAACCCAGCTTTTTTATTAGCATATCTTATTTGCCCACTAATTACAAAGTTTTTCTGCTAAAAACAACATTTTACAAATATCTATGCTTAGCGGAAATCGCAGCATATATTTGGCATACAAAATATGCTTGTTAATTAAAGCAGTATAGAAAATATAATTTAAAAATTTTAAAACACTTTAACCAAGTATTAAATATGTCTTAGGAGGGAAGTGAAATATTGAGTCATTATTTTATCCTGTGAAACTAATAAAAATAAAATATATGATACTTCCAAAGTAAAGTGTCTGAAATTAGTCATGATTTATGGGATTATTTAGGGCCACATACTAATTTTTCTCATAGTGCTTCTTTGAATTTCACAATTTCAGAAAGAGTTATTCAATCCCTGTCCATGTGGTTGAATTTTTATACCTATTAATCCCAGCTCTTGATATTTAGTGACACAATAGAAAACAGAATTTTGTTAAAACAAGGGCTAATTATCACATTCAGCTGGTGTCTCTAACAATACTAATTTTGGGGTTTGCGTATCTTGAAAAATAAACAGACATGTAGAAAATCTTATATAGATTTTTTTTCATTTTTAATACATTTTGGCTAAATAAATGTGATTTTTCACTTATGTTATTTCTCCTTTTGTGCTAGTTTTTACCTTTTTGTTACTTATTTGAGAATTTTGTACAACATGATTTGATCACATCCATCCCTCTCTCACATTCTCCCAGGCCCACCCAACCTTCCCCACACACTGAAAACTGTGTCCTTGAACACAAAAGTCAAAAGCAATCAAGCAAACAAAAGTCAAATACTTTGGCAGCACTCTTTTTTTTTTTTTTAATTTTACAATACTATTCAGTTCTACATAATAGCCACAGATTCCCTTGTTCTCTCCCTTCCTGCCCCCCTCCCCTTCCCCCCAGCCCACTCCCCATTCCCACCTCGTCCAGGGCAAAGCCTCCCCCGAGGACTGAGATCAACCTGGTAGACTCAGTCCAGGCAGGTCCAGTCCCCTCCTCCCAGACTGAGCCAAGCATCCCTGTATAAGTCCCAGGTTTCAAACAGCTAACTCATGCAGTGAGCCCAGGACCTGGTACCACTGCCTAGATGCCTCCCAAACAGATCAAGCCAATCAACTGTCTCACCTATTCAGAGGACCTGATCCAGTTGGGGGCCCCTCAGCCTTTCGTTCATAGTTCATGTGTTTCCATTCATTTGGCTATTTGTCCCTGTGCTTTATCCAACCTTGGTTTCAACAATTCTCGCTCATATAAACCCTCCTCTTTCTCACTAATTAGACTCCCAGTGCTCCACCAGGGGCCTAGCCGTGGATGTCTGCATCCAGATTCCTCAATCCTTGGATGGGGTTTATGGCACTATTAGGGTGTTTGGCCATCCCATCACCAGAGTAGGTCAGCTTTGTTACACTCTTGGATGTATAAGCTTCCATTGGAATATAGTCAACCTGCCAGGGACAACAGCTTTTAAGAAAATTGACCCTCTCAACAGCTACCAGTTACCAATAGCTCTATAGTTATTGGTATAACTAAGTGAACAACTCCATTCTCCATAGTAGGATTTTTTTTTTTTTACTTGAAATTGTTGTTCAGGTCTTGTCTTCTGTCTCAAATACTGTTGATTTATATGTGCAACTCCCCTGCTGTGTCTGGAAAACAGTTTCCTTATAGCCTTCCACTGCCTCTGGCTCTTACCATCCTTTTGCTTCTCCTGTGCAAATATCGCTGAGCCTTGGAGTAAGATGCAGTCTGGGGAATAGATGTCCATTTTAGAGCTGAGAATACACAGATTCTTGTTTGAAGCACTTCGACCAGCTGTGGGTTCCTGTGTTATTCACAATATACTGTGAAAAAATAAGCTTCTCAGACATTGCACTATTCTATGGTTACAACAATAAGTCATTAGTAGTTGGTTTAATACCAGGTCCAGTTCGTGGCCCCCAGGTACCAACTCTGTACCTGACTTTAAAAGTAATCAAAATGTGATTGGTTACTCCCACTTCATTCTAACCACTATTGCACCATTGCACAAAGGCAATGTACCTTACCAGGTTGATGATTATTGCTGCTTGTGTGGTTCATAGCTGGGTCAGATTAATGATTACTCTTCTGCTCTGGGAGCATATATAGCACTTTTTTATTATTATGAAAGCTATTTAGTAGGAATGAAGTTTCCAGATTAATATCACCTTAATTTCTTTGAGCTCTGTGTTTCAAGTATCTAATGTCTTCAAAAACAGTCTTTTTTTCCTTTTATTTTAATTTACAATACCATTCAGTTCTATATAATAGCCACAGATTCCCTTGTTCTCCCCCTTCCTGCCCCCCTCCCCTTCCCCCCAGCCCACACCCCATTTCTACCTCCTCCAGAGCAAAGCCTCCCCCAAGGACTGAGATCGACCTGGTAGACTCAGTCCAGGCAGGTCCAGTCCCCTCCTCCCAGATTGAGCCAAGCGACCCTGCATAAGTCCCAGGTTTCAAAGAGCTAACTCATGCAATGAGCCCAGGACCTGGTACCACTGCCTAGATGCCTCCGAAACAGATCAAGCCAATCAACTGTTTCACCTATTCAGAGGGCCTGATCCAGTTGGGGGCCCCTCAGCCTTTCATTCATAGTTCATGTGTTGGCGAAATCGGTTAGTGCGCAGTACTTACACAAAAATACAGTCTTATCGTTGAGTTCTAAAGAGCAACCAAGAACATTGGCAATGGCCTGTAATGTTTTGTGGGGGTAAGGGAAGGGACCTACTTGGGGGCAACTCAAGAGGCAACTCATTCCTGGGAATTGACTTTTTGTTCATTAGCCTATTGTCACTAGTAGGGACATTGCTGTCTTGTCAGGTAACCACATTAAAGATTTTTTTGTATGTGTTTATGTGTATATTTTAGGAAGTTTCTACAGTAGTAGGTTTCCACGTGACTTTTTCAAAATGTCCTTATTGTATGTTTTACCCTACCCTGACCTCTCATCCCTCACCTCATTTAATACTTACTGTTTCCATTTCCTGGATACTATGAATAGAGCAGCAGTAAACAAGGATGAATGGATATCTCCATAGTAGGATGTAGAGTCGTTTGGTTTATGTCCAAATGTAGTATAGTGTTCCCCATTCCACACATTCATAACATTAAGTGTTCCCCATTCCACCCATCCATGCTAGCACTGTCATGTATTGTTTTTATCTCAGTCATGCTGGTTGGGATAAGTTGAAATCTCAAAGTTTTTTTTTTTTTTTAATTTTAATTTCCCTGACAGCTAAGAGGGTTGAACATGTTTTAAGTATTTTTCAGTCATTTCTATATTATCATTTGAGGACTTTGTTTAGTACCATGCCTTGTTTTGAGTTTGTGTGTTTGTGTAGTTTGATTTCTTTTTAATGATTTATTTTATTACTTTAAATTATGTGCATACCTATATATGTGTGATATTATATATATGAGATATATATCATATATATATATATGGATATGTGCACAGATTTAAACAGATATCTACAAAGTCCAGAGAGAACATCAGAAAATAATTTTGGCCACCTGCAGAACTAACTCTTTCTCTGTGTGTGTTTTCTATTTAGCCTCCAATCTTTAATAATTTGTATTGGCTTAAGATTCCAAACAATACTAAAACACAACATCATCTTATCACTTCCAGTGCCATCCCCTCAAGGATGACCACCATTCACCCAGGATGCTGGGCTGTTGCAGCTCTAAAATGGTGCTATTAGCCCATCTCTCTTCTACTTTGATCTCCACTAGCAGATATATTCTATAAATCAGGTTTTATCACTTCTCTCAAAACACTCCACATTTCTACTATAGCTTAAGTAAAATGCTCAGTTTTGATAAGATTTTCAAGGCCATAGTGGTTTACTATTACAATGTATCCATGTATCTAATAAGACTATATTCTCCTGTCTCATTTTCCTTCAAATAAAACTAAGCATCTAATGTACTATATAGTTTTGCTACTTGGTATTGTCTGTCTCCCTCTCATACTCCTGAATTCAAGATTTTTGTGGAAGGGAAGCCCTCCTCTTTTCATTATCCTCTTGTTAGGCCATTACACAGACTATGCTTACACACTTGAAAGATATCTATTTAATTAATTTATCAAATTATTTGTTATAGTGCATTGCTTCTAAAGTAATGAATATTAATAAATATATTTTATAATATGAAATGATTTAACAAGGGTATACATGATGTAAACCAAGGGATATGAAAAATTATTTACACAAGTATATAATCAAGTATTTCATTTTAATTATTTAAAGGTCATTAAAAATAATAACTTTAATGAATATTAATGTTTATGAGGAGATACAGTATATATGTTAATGTTAAGCCATATTTATAATAATTCAAACACAGGGAATTGATCAACATGTATGTACTATATAACTATATTATTTTCTTCATGCCTTCAAAATCTAGAAAAATAGAATTTAAACCCCTTACATGCACTTCATGGTGAGTATGAACATTCACACATACATGGAGAGAAGAGACATTTCCTTCAAGTATGCATAGCACATGTTAAAAACAAAACTTTATTTGAGGCTGGGGAGATGGCTGAGTGATTAAGAGCATTTCTCAGCTCACACAGGGTTGCTCACAAACAAACATCAATAATTCTAGCTCCAGGGGATCTGATACTCTCTTCTGACTTTCTTGGCTCCTGAAGGCACTCAGGTATACACACAGAAAGAAACACACACACACACACACACACACACACACACACACACACACACATTTACATACATACACATACACTGACACACACATGCCCACATACACAGATACATGCCCACACACATGCACTCCCTCACATACATATACATACACATTAACATTAAATAAGTCTTTTAAACATAACATTATTATGTGTTGAGATTATATACTTTTTATTGTAGATGTAAACAACCGTCTTATTAAAATAAGAAACACAGAACCAATGTAAAAGAGAAAGCCGAGAGGTCAGAGCTCAGAGCTAAAATCTTACCTCCTGCAGTGCTCCTAGCTTCCCAAAAAGAGAGCTACTTCCTGTGTGTCTGTCTTTAAATAGTCTTTCTGTTCTGCCTTTTCATTGGTTATAAACCCAAACACATAACTGCCTCTAAGTACCGCCCTCCAGGTCTTAAAGACGTATGTCTGCAATGCTGGCTGTATCCCTGAACATACAGAGATCTACCTAGCTCTTCTACCAAGTGCTGGGATTAAAGGAATCCACCACCACCACCATGCTCTTGCTATGGCTCTAATAGCTCTGACCCCCGGGCAACTTTATTTATTAACATACAATGAAAATCACATTTCAGTACAAATAAAATAAGAACATATTTTATATTTCTGTACAAGAGAAATGTCTATATTTGGGGCTAGCAGGATGCCTCAGTTGGTAAAATGGTGGTCATCACCATCATATAAACTTAGTCACTTGAGTTTAATACCTGGGTTCCATGTAAAGAAGGAATGAGAGAACTGATTCCACAAAGTTGTCTTCCAAGCTCCACAACCAATTTGTGACATACCAGCCCCTTCTCAGACATACTCACTTCTAACAAAGAAAAATAAATAAATGTATAAATTTGAACCAGTTATATTAGTTGTTTATTCACATTAAATGTGTAGATAAACTTAATGTACTGCACTAAATAGTTATATACATTTATGTCAGACATAAACTTTTTTGATTTCACCATGTTTCTTGTGCTGAGACAAAGTGATCTCATAGTTTGAATATGTGTCTTATTTGTCACTTTACCACAAGTAGGTACTGTCTGCTTTCTGTTCTTCAAGAATGTCACTCAGGTTTATTTTTGATATACTGATGGGAGTTATGTGAGAAGTACTGAGAATGTCTACAGGAAAATTGTATCTCAGAGCACTTTAATTCTCTAACAGTGTGGAAAATGCCCTCTAAATTTTTAATCTCATGTACAGTGAGGAGAAAATACCTTGAGCCAGAATTAGAAATAATGCAAAGATACTTTCTTTCAAGATCTAAGAGTTGACTTTGAAATCTGCATAGAGGGAATTCATACAAATTTTTACCTGCTTTAAAAAAATTATTCTAAAATATGTTTCATTGTTTTATATTCCTATCTTCAGTAAAATACATCATGCTTTCCGAAAATACTTATTAGCCCCCTGTGAATCTGAAGCTGGAGACTCTGCAGTGCTCTTGGCAACGCTGGGAATTTTTGTCTTAACATCTCAATCTCATCTTGCCCTTGTCACTTTTGCCCTGACTGTGACCTTTTTTTATGTTTATAAAGAACTCCAGTTAGCCTTCTTACTGCCTTATTTTCAGAGCTTCTTTGTTATTTGCTTCTTTATTTATGAAAACTTTTGCTTTTGTGTGTGTGTGTGTGTGTGTTTTTTTTTTTTTTTTTGATGGATTCTTTGGTTGTTTTTACATTTTCGGTACAAATAAAATTACACAACAATACTCCAAACTTCTTCTGTAAGAAATAGGAAAAGCAAATGCAAAAGAATATAGACTTTTAACAAAAAAGATGATGATAAAAATATTTTTAAAAAAGGTTTTCCTAACGAAGTTCAATTTTAGAAACCTCTTGGTCCTCATTAGCTTTCTTTTCAGCCAGGCAACCAGGACTTACATAGCCCCCATCTATTAAGAGGATAACCCAGAGGTGACAGGCCAAGCATCCTGCGGGAAGTCATGAAGAACATGAGTAGTTAATCTCACCTCCATATAGAAGATGCTAAGGTTACAGGGGAATCCAAATGTGAAGAAAATGATTTCATTAGCTGTTGAAAAGCAGGTCAACTGAAAGGTCTTGAATCCATTTCCTGCTCATTTTATAACACCAACCACTTTAAAAACTCTTTGGAATATTGTGACTGGAAAATGTGATCAGGCACAACTAAGTCCCAGTACATAAAGTCGAAAAATTGGAACACTACGTTACTGCTAATTATATGATTCCAGAAAATTGTATTTTCCTTATATGTGTAAGCAATTAGCTTTTTAAAACTCACCTTTTGCATTTTTTCCATGAAATAACCCATCAAAAATTCATTGTAAGAGGAATGCATGAAAAATTATAAAAGAGAAAGCCCTATTTTTAGGGCTACTTGACTTGTTAAATCTCTTTGTAGCATACTTAACTTGTGTGATGCATTTCAGAACCATATGCAGAATTTGACATGTTTTACTTATCATGACTAAAATATGATAATTCTCAAAAGCACAATATAGGAAAGTCACAGGAAAGGGGACACAAAAAGGCCAGTGAGACAGGAAAAAAAAAGAGAGAAACATAGAGATCTAATTAAACTGAGTGAACAAAAAATTTAATTGATGGAAATCAGTATTCCTGTTCTTTTCCCCAAATCATTGGCTCATATTTCAGAATGCATTTTGGGAAAATATATCATATATGTACTGCATAATTATAACAAGCTTCAGAATAAGAGACAATATGTTGGTGGTTGTTTTAGTGAGAAGCCTCTTTGTTAACTATTTTTTTATGAGTATCAAGAACTTTCTGATGGATGGTACACACCTTTAATCCCAACATTCGGGAAAGAAAAGTAGGCAGATCTCTGAGTTCAAGACCAGCCTGGTCTACAAAGCAAGTTCCAGGACAGTCAGTGCTACAAAGACAAATCCTGTCTCATTAACAAAACAAAAATAGAAACAAAAACAAAAAATTGGACTTTTCCTGCCTGCTAAAAAGCACAGAGGGAAGGAATTAATGTGTAAGACAAGGAACCTGAGTGTCATCAATAAATACACATTAGACAATCATTTGGTATGCTCTTCCCTGGGGGCAGACATTCCCTACTCCCAGCTTTCCTTAGTTACGGTTCTTCTTTGTGTAGGATTTAGGCCTCTTAGGTTTCTCCCATTCACTTTGGCATGTTCATTGCTGTTTTCCTTGTCCAGCTCATCTTCAGACAGTTACATTGATGAGATTTTATGGTTAGCCCTGAAAACATACATATAAGTAGCATTATATGGACTGAGAAGGTTATATTTAGAAATATATATATGTGTATGTATATGAGAAATATAGGAGAGATAGATAAATAGAGAGATAGATTCATTCAACAATAGAAAGAAACAATAAATATTGGTAAAATGAAGAAAAATAAAAAATACACAGTGTTTGAGGAAGATAATAATATGTCATTAATTACAATGAGGTATAGAATAGAGTGCCATGCAGAAACACAGTTAAGTTGCATAACTGTTTCTTCCTATTTGAAACATTCCCATTTGCAATAAAAGTTACACCCCCAAGACTCAAATAGAGGAAACTTACAAGGCACAGAACTTAAAACCTCACAAATCTCAGGAAGCTACAAGATTCATAAACCTTCCTCCCCCACCATCATTGTATGAGCAGTAACAAATGATGAGACGCTCCAACTGGTAGAGTTACCAGCACATGGCAGCAGGAACTCCAGAATGCTGCTTTTAGGAATTGTCCTGCATGCTAAGATAAAGTTTTGGTGATGTGACTGTCATGAAGTTACCATGAGACCACCCATCCATACTCCTTCAAGAGCCCCAACAAACTTCCTGAGTCACTAAATCAATCTTGGCTGGACATTTTCTTTGAACTGTCATTGTTTCCTTATCTGGTGTAAAGAGACAAGTGTCCATAGCTCCCCAGCAAAAAGTCACATACCAGAAGTGCTTTTGAGTTCCATTA
The DNA here is from genome assembly GCF_049852395.1 of Peromyscus maniculatus bairdii. Classification (NCBI taxonomy): domain Eukaryota; kingdom Metazoa; phylum Chordata; class Mammalia; order Rodentia; family Cricetidae; genus Peromyscus; species Peromyscus maniculatus. Next base: position 7,322,480 of record NC_134865.1, on the reverse strand, counting down.
AAAGGAAAATACTATTTCTTCTTAAGACTGAGTTATGTATATTTACATTTGATTGAGAACCAGTTAGAAAAACAAAACAAAACATTGTTTTAGATGTAAGATTTTATATAACCAGGTGTTTCTGGTGATCTTATGAGCTGATTTTATGCTACAGCACTAAAGGTTCAGTGCAGCCTTCATTAACATGAATGACCGAGTGAATAAAATTATTAATAATTAAACTAAGGTTCAATAATGTCTACCTCAATCTGAGATACCTAACTTAAATCTTATGTGAATCAGGTTTTAGAAGCTCAAGACCAACCAAGGACATAACAAGGTGAGTTTTATGAGAAGATGCTTTTAAAATATATACTCATGAAATCCAAAGGAAAGATGGGGAAACAGCGCCATGAAGGGAGAATGAAGAATCTATACCCTTCAACTCTACATCTGAGCCAGCAGGCTTCAAACACAAAAGTCCTAATGAACCCTGGAGCTGCCAGCAAGGACAGCAAAGAGATCTGAGGCTCTCTGGAACTCCCATTGAAACAAGTCATTGATGAATGAGGCCAGCTCTGAATGGGACTGGCTCTGGTGGTAGGGGCCAAGGTGAGCTGGTTTCAAGGACGTGAGAGCAGAACTGGCCCCAGTCCTTGCTGCCTGTAGCATTGTGTGAGATAACCTGGGTAGTGGTAGAGAATTTGCCCTGGTGGCGAGGATGCTGACAAACTCAGCTATGATCCAGGTCCAGATCTAGGTTTATGAGTGGGCCCACTCCAACATCTATCCCATCTATGAACTGCAGGAACATGTGAAAAGGCCAGATCTGTAGATTCAAAGCTGCCAATCTCCACAACACCGGGTGGCAACAGAATATGCAAGAGGAGTCTAGAAAGGATCCAGTATTGATAGTGTAGCAGAAGCCAGAGGCCTCAAACCAGATCAATGACTCATTCCAATGAACATTTGCAAGTAAAGATGCATGGACTAAAGGGTGTGTTGTGACTCACTGTGACAAACACTTCAGCTTTCACAAGTTTATTTTAATTTTTTTGGGGGGGAAGGTTGCAAGGGCAGAGGACAGGTTTGAAGGGTCAAGGAGATGATGAAATTGGGGTCAATGATGTGAAATCCACACAGAAACAACAAAAGTTTTTTTTTTTTTAATGAAAAAATAAAGAAAAGAAAACATCATCCAGAGTGCAGTAATCTAGACCTCAAAAATGAAATAAAGTATGCCTTTGCTTATGTGTACATGTTAGCTGTTAAGTCTTTAATAAATGAGCTACAATGTATAGGGGATTTGGGGTGGGAGTGAAGCATCTCCCAAGGAAAGAGAAATAGAATATATAGTTATGGATGCACAGGGTGGGAGATGGAACAGGAGGGCTGAAACAGGGAAAGATGGAAGAAGAGAGCAAGGAAGGAAACGTAGGGAGGGAAGCTAAAAGCAAGGACCATTTGAGGGAACCAGCAGTAAAATGATTCCTAATGTCCTGTGCAGCCATCATCAGAGAAGTTTCCTCCTTCAGTAGTGGGAATAAATACAGATATCCGCAGAGTGAGAGACTTTGGGAGCACTCGGTCCTAAATGAGATGTCTCCATCAAATCCCTTCCCTCAAGGCTCAGAGACCTCTGTGGAAGAGAAGGTAGAATGACTGTATGAGGCCTGGGACATGAAAGATGGTGTGTTTTCATGAGATTTCTCTGTGTGTTAGTGCATCTCTGTGTGTATGTGTTTTTGTGCTTTTCCTGTGGCTAAATTTTTTCCTGATTATTTATTTGTTTTTCCTATTCCTTTTTGTTGTTGTTGTTGTTTTATTTTGTTCTTGAACAAGAACTTTTAGATACAACAGACCAACACACATATAAACTTACAAAGAATGTGAAAACAAGCACAGCCTGTACATGTCTGAACCTGGTGGTATCTCAGCACTGAAAGGGGAAATAGAACCAAGCCCATATCCTTAACCTAGAAACTATCTCCAAATAATAACCACTTGAAAAGTTTTTTTAAAAAATTTTTTTCCCCTGTGCTTTTTCCAACCTTTGTCTCAGCAATTCTCACTCATACAAACCCTCCTCTTTCTCACCAATTGGATTCCTGGAGCTCCACCTGGGGCCTGACTATGGATCTCTGCACCTGGTTCCCTCAGTCATTGGATGGGGTTTCTAGCATGACAATTAGGATGTTTGGCCAGGTGGCCTTCGAATACTTCAGAGATCTATTCAGAGGGGGGCCTGATCCAGTTGGGGACTGCTCAGCCTTTGGTTCATAGTTCATGTGTTTCCATTCGTTTGGCAATTTGTCCCTGTGCTTTATCCAACCGAAAGGAAACACATGAACTATGAACCAATAGCTGAAGAGCCCCCAACTGGATCAGGCCCTCTGGATAAATAAGACAGTTGATGAGCTTGATCTGCTTGGGAGGCATCCAGACAGTGGGACCAGGTCCTGTCCTCAGTGCATGAACTGGCAGTTTGGAACCTGGGGCTTATACAGGGACACTTGGCTCAGGCTGGGAGGAGGGGACTGGACCTGCCTGGACTGAATCTACCAGGTTGAACTCAATCCTCAGGGGAGTCTTTGCCCTGGAGGAGAAGGGAATGGGGGTGGGCTGGGGGGAAGGCAGGGGGTGGGGAGTAGGAGGGGGGAGAACAAGGGAATCGGTGGCTGATATGTAAAATTAAATTTAAAAAATAAATTTAAAAAATGAAAAAAAAATTTTTTTCCAATGGAGTCTTATGGTTAAAAAAAACACTCTTATGGCCAGTCCCCATGCCCAGCAGTGGATGACCAACAAAAAATGAACTCAGTGGCTTTTTTGGAGGTTATTTTTGCCTGTTTTTTGTTTGTTTTGTTTTTCTGTTTTGTTTTGTTTTAAACCTTATAGGTCTTTTGATTACATATTATTGTTTCTGATTTTCTAATTTTTTGTTTTTATATTTCTTTGTGTGTCACTATATGTGTGCATGTAGTTTTTTTGTGCTTTTCCTTTTGACTATATTTTTGTTTGTTTTATCTTATTGTTTGTTGTTTTGTTTTGTTTGTTTTTAGTTGCCTCTTTGTTTTCTATTAAGAGGAAGGGTGTGTATACGGGTGGGTTGGGTAAATGGGAGGCAAGGAGATTGGGAACATGTGGGAAGAGTTGATGGATGGGAAAGGTAATCAGAATATATTGTATCAATTCATTTTTTAATAAAATAGTAAAATCAAATAAAAAACAAAATATAAAGTTCTGGGAATGTTGTATTCTGTATATTTTCAGATATAATTGGCCTTAAAAGTTGGAAAGTTGGGCAAGGTGACCTTTGCCTATAACTCCAGCACTTAGAAAGTAGAAATAGGAGGATCAGAAGTTCAAGGTCACCCTGACTTAAAAGCAAGTCAAAATCACCCTCAAAACAGAATAGTACAGCAGTTCTTTTGGAGAAATTACTATGTAGTGGCTGTGTCTGTCTGCAGATCATTGTAATAAGATTGAATAAAACTTAGACACAGATATGCAGAGATTCTACCTTGGGTCTTCCTCTCCTCTACTCTGTGGACTACCACTGGCCTATTTTAAAACTATCATAGGCTAATTGGTTGATAATTAGCCACAAATTAAGGAAGAAATATGCCCACATAAGCAATTGGTGCCTATAAACTTCTTCATCAGCCTGATTCTTTGAAATCAAATTGTTTAACATTGTTGAATGACCTCTACAGGACTCTTATTCTGGTTTCTAATACCTGTTTGGACAGTGTAGCTGCATCTGATTCTACAGTAAAATAAATTCTGATTTGAGTAATAAATCCTTTGCTTCAAAATACAAATACCACGTTTTAGAGAATGATTCTTAAGTAATAAAGAATTAGCAGCAATTTTCTGCAATAAATTTTGTGTTGTTTCTAAGTTTGGGCACAAAAATTTGAGGAGTAATAATAGAGTTATATAGGACAAGTGAAGGGATTATTTTAACTTAGTAAATAAATGCAATTACAGATGGGGTTATTAAAGTGTCAGTTACATACTTTTTTATATTCAATATACAAAAATTATAAATGAGTGTGAAATTCCTAGAAAATAAAATGCTAGTGATAATTTCTTTTGACTAGAAAGAGATATAAATAAATCAATGAATTATAGACTGAGAAGTTTAAATTGATGTAAAACAGTTTTATATGTAAAGATGATATTTTAATGTATTAGTCATTATCCTCTCCTTTGCCATGTGTTTCTCTTCCCATATATTCAATTCATTATATTAACAGATGTTTGACTTAATATCAACCATCTTACTATGAAATTTTACAATATATCTCTTAAATTGTGCAACATTTGTTAAATTCCTGAAAAATTGAGACCTTTTTTGTACTTATTGTACTAAGATAAAAGGGATCACAATTGCACAAATTATATCATTTGTGTACTTTCCATCAATTAATATAATTTTCTTCATTGAAAAGAAGTTTTCAGAGCTTTCGGGAATACTGATGCCTATTTGACTGTTGCGGTGGGAAAGGATAACGTAAGCTATGGCTTCTTCTGTCTCTTCTTGGAGGTATCATAAAAAGAGACGGCCTTTTATATGGAACAAGGGAATGAGCAGGCCACACAGAACTCCCCTCTTTGCAATCTAATAATAGTTAGATGTAGACATTTGAGAAATACTTAGTTTCCCCTCCTCAAAAAAGAAAAAGAAAACAAGGACCAGAGAGATGGCTCAGCGGTTAATAGCACTTGTTGCTTTGCAGAGAACCTGGGTTTGATTCTCAGCACCCACATGGTACCTCACATCCATTTATAACTCTCAGCACATTCATACACTTAAATTTTTAAAAAATGTAATTTTTTTTAAAAATGTAAAAAAAAAAATCCCAAATATAATATCAAGATAATCTAGGATGTCCATTGATTTTCATAATTGCTGCATAGCTGGTTGAAGGATGGTTGTAAATCACACCTTCTTTTTTAATGTGACTTACAGAATATAAAAATATCTGAGATCAATATCCAACATGACTGCGACTGCTAATCATTTGTTAGTGGGAAACCAAAGCCAACCAAAAACAGGAAAGGGGGCATTAGAGAATCTTCATGTGACAGAGTTGGGTGCTTCCAGCCAGGAATGCTGTTTTTGTCTCTACCTTTCTTATAGAACAAATCACTTGTAAAATTTGACATTTTTATAAAATGTAAAATAACTATAACTCTGCAACAAAAAGTTTCATCAAATTCTCATAATGAAATGTGTGTATCACAAAGCTGAGCTTTTTTCGAAAGTTGTATAAGGTAAAATTGGAATGCACCATCATCAACTCTCACAAATATCATTTCTTCTAATGATATGTTTTTGTTTCTTTATATTATTAAATTTTATATTGTCCAATATTTATTAAACTATTAATAATTTTATATTCTTTAATTAAAATATTATAAAATTTATATTATGAAGACATTATATAGAGACAATGACAAGCAGACCTTGTGTATAACTTCACTGAACCTAGATAAGTGGGTAAAGCAAGCTAGCTTAGTGTCCAGGCAGTTGAGTAGGACCTGTGTCATGAAAACATACTTTTCCCTTCCCTTTTCTTGAGGTTTTCACATTTGTTGTCATCTCAACATATTTCGTATCTATACTAACATGGAGGCTGTGAATGAAATACTTTAGCTGTTAGGATTCCTTGTAAAATTATTTTAATTCTCTCTATATATTTTTATGAACACATATTATATAATTTATTATGAAAAAATAACACAAATCTTTTATACCCATATGCTATAGTTCAAGTATATCTTTGTCAGGCACACTTGACACAAAATTAGCAATGTTGTGACATTTTATCTATAAGTAACTCAATTAGATTTTCTTAAATACAAGAATATTCTTGTATATAAGCACATTAAAAAATCAAGATAAGGATAGTTCATGTTAATAAAAACACATTACATTCCTCTATCTGATCCAGCAAAGGGTCATAATGATGTTCTGCTAAATAATTTTTCTTAATATTAGCACTTATTCAGAACCATAAATGTCCTTTAGTTTTCATGTTTTGTTAACTTAATTCAATCTGGAACAATGGCTGAGACTATGTTTTCTGCATGTCAGCATTTTAAAAGATATGTATTAAAGCATTTAGTTATTTGATAGATTTTTTCTTGTAATGTGGGGGCAGATGCAAAATGATTCATTCTCTATTTGGGTTATATACTGTGAACAAGAATATCACACGAATATTGCCATTTCATTATCAGGGCTGTATCGAGAGCCACACAATTTCAATTTGCTTGAATAGAGAGGATTTTTGCTTTTATTACCAGGTTTTAATACTGTCAATCATGATGTTTGCTGAAGCTGATCATTCATTACTTCTGTGGCGACATACATGACTTGGCAGTAACCAACAGTCAATTGTACTTAAGACCCATTCAACAAGAGGGGAACAAGTGTGTCTGATACTGGAAATTTAGCTAACTACCTAGTGCCTGCTAGTTTCTAACCTGCTAGTGACCAGATAATCCTGAGTTTCACTGCTATCCTGTACAAGAGAGGGTGGGAATTCAAGTGTCCTTTACTGGCAATTTGATCTTATAAAGATTTGCTCATTACATTTCCAGAGCCAGGATGAAGGCAGGCACTGCAGTGTGCCTGGTTCCTCAGTACCCTTTGTATGGAGGTAGGGAAACTATCCAAAGATGGTTGTGGATGTAGGCATCTATAGAGACTCAGATGTCAAACTGAACATTGGTCCTAAAGGATAAGCGTGTTCTGCTACCTGTTGTGTCTTCAAAGCCAGCTCAATACACAGTTTTAAGCAGGCACTTTTCCCACGTCAAACTGCTTCAGATTCACAGGGACAGGAAAATGCAGGTTCTTTGTTTTTCCAAAGCAACAAACACAAAAGCTGTTTATCTCAAAAATCTCTCCACTGCTGTACCTGGATGATTCAGAAACAAACAGAAAAAGTTATCTGGTGCCAGTATGTGTTTGCACCATGTTCACACTGCCTTTGTTCTTTGAGCAGGTTAGGGTCCATTGCATTGGAATCACTGCCTCTATCCTTTCCTCCACCACCACTCCTAGCTGTGCTGTCCAGATCTTGGTAATGATGTGCTCCCTCCTATGATTGCTCTTCTGTATATAGACTTCTGATTTCCCTAGGCCTCTGCTACCTCACATTGAACCTTGACATGCTCCCAAGCCATCCAACTAGAGGAGATTCTATCTAGTTCTGAAGGACCATGCTGGTTGCTTCTAATCTGCCACATTGACCTCTCTTTCCTTCCATCTATCTTTATTGCCATTTCATGCATATTTTTAAAGAATTATGTATCTGAAATATGAATAATTTATATGCTTTAAATACTAAGTTATTCTATGTCCAACTTGTTTTATTCAATTTTGCATTAGTATAAGTAACTATATCTAGTTCTTCATATCCCCTTGAACATTATTTCTTTTAACTTTGGCCTTAATTAGTTCTATGAAGTGTTTTATATTTTCATTTATCTTTCTTAACTGTCTGAAGCCATTATTCTGAATTTACTGTTAGAACATTCCTCTTATGCAACTGGTGTGATATATTACAAATTAGGAGTAATAACTGTTCTTGTAGAACACCCTGATTTGATTTCGAGCACTCACATGACAGCTCTCAACAATCTGTAACTCCAGTTCCGGAGTCTCAAGCACACTCTCTAACCTCCATGGGCACTTGGTTTATACACAGTGCACAGATATATGTTCAGGCAAAGCACTCATGCACATAAAATAAATTAATTTAAAGAAATTAAGAGTTACAAGGAAGAAAATTCTTCTGAGTCACACAATTTTTAGTACTTTTCAGGAATTTTGAATGCTTAATTCTATATGCAATGAATTGTGTTTGTGTCTGGGTATGTGTGTGTACATGGTTATGTGTTAATGTGGGGGTGAAAATGAATTTGCTGCTATACATGATCTTGTGTGCTCATACACATGGAGAATATGGGTATCATTTTTCAAACACTGTATATGTTTCTGTTGTAGACAGGGTATCTCACTGGCCTAGAACTCTTCAAGTAAATTTGACCCCACCCTTCCCCTGTTCTAGGATGACAAATGGAATCCATCAGACCTATACTCTTTTAAAGATGGATTCTTCAGATCCAACTCATCTTACAGAGTTTGTAAGGTATTTCACTGACTGAGCCCCCTCCCCAACTCTTTGAGTTCATTTTGAATAGACTTCCTCTTCCTCTATCTCACTCTCCTGTTTTACCTCCACAATATTTGCCTGTGTATCTTTCTACACCTGTCAGGATCAATGCATGACTCATTGTTTTGATTTTTCATTGATAGACCATATTATACTGCAGTAAAACTATATGTTAGATAGATGATTCCTATCCATCTCAATTTTAATTAAATTGAAAGTAATGATTTTGTTAAATGCTATTGACTATAGTTCTTATAATTCTCTCTTTTCTTTCTTTACCTTGACACATACACAGACTCATAATATGAGAATTATTTTATATGAATTGTACATAAATATTTATTCTATTAAAAATATCCCCATAGTAAACAGTTAAGTTCAGTTCCACAAAAAGTTAGGAAATTAGTAAAACAATCTTTATCTCTTCCCTGACACACAGTATATAAAATTGCATCATTTTCTTAAACAAAGATTAATATGCCTTCAAAATGAACATAAATGAATATTACTTTTGTTTGTTTCATTTTGGGACAGTCTTGTGTATCTCCAATTGCCCTTTAATTCACTGGATAATTGAGACTGATTCTGAACTTCTTAGCTTCCTGCTTCTACCTGGTACATATGGCTTCTATAATAACAAACTGTATCTAAAACATATTTGAAAGGTATACACACACACACACACACACACACACACACACACACACACACACACACACAAACTCTGTGTGGTTTGAATGAGAATGGCCCCCAGATGCTTATGTATTTTGATGATTGGTTCCCAGTTGTTGTATCTGTTTGGGAAGGATTAGGAGGTGTGGCCTTGTCAAAAAGGTGTGTCACTGTGGGGTAGGCTTTAACATTTCAAGAGCTCATGCCATTGCCAGTTAGATTTCTCCTCCTTCTACTTGTTTATAAGGATATAAACTCTCAGCTATTGCTCCAGCACTATGCCTGCCTGCCTTCTACCATGCTTCCCACCTTGGTGGCCATTGACTCACCCTCTGAAACTGTAAGCTCCAATAAAACCTTCCTTCTGTAAGTTGCCTTGGTCATGGTGACAGTCATGGCAATAGAAAAATAACTAAGACCCACTGGTATGCAAACACAGTCTCCCTGTAAGACCTCTTATTTTGCAATGTAATTTCTGTTTTTAAAATATGTCTCTGGTGGTGGTGGTGGTGGTGGTGGTGGTGGTGGTGGTGTGTGTGTGTGTGTGTGTGTGTGTGTGTGTGTGTTTGAAAGAGTGAGAGATCTGGTAACATTATCTATTTCTAAAGTATCTTATAGATTCAGCGTTTACATATAGAACTAGATGTTATAAAAAATAAATAGGAAAACAACCTACATTTTTGTTGTTGAGATCAGATCTTACCATTTAGCCATGGCTAGCTCTTGTGTAGAGCAGACTGGCTTTGAACTCACAGAGATTCTTCTTCCTCTGCTTTCCTTGTGCTCAGACTTAAGTCATGCAATACCATAGTTGGTTATAACTAACCTTTTAATGAGTATGCTTTTTTTTTAACTTGTTTATTTTCCTGGATAGCTACAGTGAGAGGGGTTTTCCACCTAGGAATTTATTTAGATAGAATACACAGATTTATATCTGTGTCTCTGCATTCTTTAATTAATGAAGATTTTATGTGGGAACTATCTTTGTAATCTATGTTTCCATGCAATTAATAATTTGCATTAGGATATCCTGTGTGCTGTGAATATATGTTGCTATGATTGATTGATAAATAAAATGCTGATTGGCCAGTAGCCAGGCAGGAAGTATAGTATAGGCAGGACAAAGAGAGAGGAGAATTCTAGGAAGTGGAAGGCTGAGGCAGAGAGATGCTGCTAGCCATCATAAGGAGAAGCATGATGTAAGGTAGCAGTAAACCACAAGCCACATGGCAACTTATGGATTAATAGAAATGGATTACTTCAAGATGTAAGAACAGATAGCAAGAAGCCTGCTATGGCCATGCAGCTTATAAGTGATATAAGTCTCTGTGTGTTTACTTGGGGAACGCGAGTGGGAGAGATTTGTCCCAACTGCCGGCAGGCCGGGACACAAGAAAACTTCAGCTACAGTAATTGTCATTTTAAAGGGGAATAATAATACTACATAAATATTAGCATCCCAAAACATTGTTGAAGAAATTGTTTTATGACTTAGTTTTATTTCTCATTATTTTCATTTGTTTTATACATGTGAATCTGCAATTGGATTCAATTGAGATCAATTCAATATAATATAACAATCAGTTTCTTCCTCTCACAGACATTAGGTCTTAAACTCCATGATGTCTTGCTGGGCTGAGTTTTCCTACTGATCTGCTCAGCCATCTGCAGTGCTGTATTTGATCCTTATTTTCAATTCCTCCTCAGCATGATGACAAGAAGCCCACTGATGTTTTCAGATACAGAATGAAGAAGGTATTTTCATTTGATTAATGAATATTTTATTATTATGTTTAGTTTTGTGTTTAGCTTGGGGGTTTTGGAGACATGGTCCTACATACTCAAGTCTGACGTGAAACTCTGTATCTTAGAAGCTCAGGCTTGCCTTATACTTGTAAATGTATCTTTTTGCCTTGGCTACCAAAGTGGTAGAACAAGTACATGCCATCATGCTGGAATATGTTTTAATGTTTAAGAAAGTCCAGTATTCCCCATCACTACTCAGCATTGCAACCATCTCTTTCAACATAATGCTTGGCTATATAAGCCACTTATCTCTTTTCAACACAGGTATTAACAATGGAAATGAGAACTTGCAATTTTTAGAGTCTGAAAGAAAAGGATTACACTTCCAAAACTTAGGATTCTGCTCATATGAGAGGTAGAAAGCATGAGTTGTTGAGCCTTGTGAGCAATCTACTAATGATAGTGCACTTGGGATACATGCAAAATTCAGTGCCAACATCCATTTATTGTTAACTACATAATGCAAGCCCAGTCTTTCCTCAAATACATCATAGTTTTTAATTTCATCCATAGAAACTATAAGCTTCCTTATAACTCAAAAGCCTCTGGAGTAAAAAGCTACTGAGTTCTATATTGACTTTTACTCTTAGAAAATTATGGTAAAAAAAAAATCAAAGGGAAGCAGATAGAGTTAGAGAAGAGGTAGTAATAGCTGTGTGAGGGTTGTGCAGCTGCCATGACAAAGTGTCAGGAATGGTGGGGTTAAATTGAAATATTGGAAACAAATATACACACAGCTCTGGAAGCCAGAATTCCAGAATCAGTTTTACTGAGCCGAAAGTAAACTAGCCTAGTCACACTCATCCAGACTCTGCCAACCTTTCTGTGCTCACTGGTTGTTTTTCTTCCTCAGAGGCTGTGCAAGAACTGTAACTCAGAAGAAGTGAGGTGGTAAGCAACTGCGTCCTTGGAATGTGGTCTGGCACAGTGAGGATCTGGCACTTAAGGCTGAGGTTCCTGAATTGTATTGGAAAGGGATGACTCACTAATGGACACATAGCAATTTTGTGGTGGTTGCTTGATGGAACCTTTCCCTAGCAGAATCACATTAGGAAAGCTTTCATCTTTATGTCTAGGTTCAGCATCTCCCATTTTTGGTTATTGCATTTAGTGTAGCTTCTTCTGGCTAAAGGTTGCTCAACATACCATGAATTCTTATTTTAAAAGTTTTGTGCAAATTCAACAATGAACAAAAGTATAATCTAAGTAAAGTTAACTGTATTTTGTTCCTAGAGCAATTTTTCTGTCTTTTCCACTCTAGAATTTATGAAGGAATGTGTAAAGGGGCACATTTCTGCCCTCTAACCACAATTCAGCTGTTGCTTTTGAAGATGTATCTCAGACCTGCATCCTGTGTCTCTACAGGAACAAGTATATGTAAATATGTTAATTTTTCTGGGTCCTGATCAGTAAGGTAACAGACTGCAACTTCACAAATTCAGATATTCCCAAATCTGCACTTACTTGTTTCTTTTTGACTTGAGGAAGTGCTGGAACTTAGGCATAGCAAATCATTTCCTCTAAAGAGCCCCATATGCAAATCAGCCTGTTAACAGTTTGGGTAGCTAATTCTATCCCACTGACATTTCAGTATCTACCAAGAGTGAGTCCTTTTAAATATTCTGTTATAAAGATTTAGAATATGGACAACTCTAGGGGAAACCTATTACTATTATTTTGCTAAAGGAACATAGCAATAAAATGTCTTCTAATGTCATATGGCTTTACTCATACCTTAAAGTATCACCCATTTCATCAGAGAAGCGTTTTTGGTGTATGAAAAAAGTAGTGGTAGATTAACATAAAAGTGAGCAACTGGACAATGTGTAGAGAGAAAGAGACTTTGGGGCACTCATCTCTAAGTGAGATGTCTTTATGAATACAGAAGCATAAAAATATAAAGAGTCTGCAGTGTTGCATGAATCCCAGAAAACAGTGTCTTCTAAAATAAATATCAGGGCTGATATGCATGTGAACTCACAGGGAAAGTGGACACAAAATCCCTCGACCAAAAAGCTTTTTGCTATTGGAAGATGCTGGCAAAGGGAAATCCATTTTCTCTGATGGGTGTCACTGGATATGTCAACCACACTCCAGAGCACAAAACAGACACATTTTGTTTGTGTGTGTGTGTGTGTGTGTGTGTGTGTGTGTGTGTGTGTGCTCATTTTTCTTTTGTTTTAAAATTTTTGTCTTTATTGTGATATTTTTGTGTTATTGTTTCTTTTTCAGTTTGTTTGCTTTTATTTTCGTAATTTTTTGTTGTGTTTTGAGAGAGAGAGAGAACATAAGTTGAGTGGTTAGGAAAATGGGAGGTCCTAGGAGGAGTTGGGGAGTGGAAAGATTATGATCAAAATATATTGTGTAAAAATTAAATAAAATCTGCATAAAACTATTAGTAAAAATAGTTTGAACTTAAAAAATATAAGCAGCTAATGTATTTGTACATGCATCAGAAACAGAAGTGCTGTATTTAATGGATAACATAAACAAGAATGTTTGTGGGAGAGAAATTCTCTTTGGGTTTTATATTTAACTTTTATAAGGAAAGAAAAATATGTTCAAATTAAACAGAGATAGGCACTATTCCATCAGCATTACTTCACACAGAGAAAATTAAAGCCTGAACATACCAAATAAAAGGTACATTACAGCTTTTCAAACACCTAATCTCTCTCCACAGTGTGGAAGATATAATGACGGGTTCGCGCTTCTGCTCCTTAAGTGGTTCTTATACATTATCTGCTTTTAAACAGCATAAACTACTGTGTAGTTTTTAATTTTCCAGTCTTCAGCAAGTATAAGTGTAGAGGAATTATATAAGTAATAACCCTCATATTTTTTCATATCCTTCAGAGTACTGACAATGTGGGGGTCCAAGCATGTGGGACTGCCCTTCATATTGCTACATTCTTTTAGAACTGATTATGTCAAACCAAAACATCCAGAAGTCTTTAATATTTTGCTAGTAATAATTTCTACAAATGTATGATTAAAAAATAAGTAGGATATATCTTGCTTGTTTATAATAAAAGGAATGTGACAATAAGAGAAAATACCTCTGTGCAATTAAACTCAGGAACTTTAATTTTTCCATTACATTTTACTACCAGGATGGAAGAACTTCCTATGTCATAGAAATAAAAGTAATATTTTCATCTTACCATTTTAATCTGGAAAAATGAAATTTGTCTAATATAAAAATCCAGTCCTGATGAACAAATGACATTGGCAATATATTTGTGCCAAGATACTTTCATTGGGTAGCTGTTGCCTTGTAGAGACTGTGCATGTGTGTGTGTGTGTGTGTGTGTGTGTGTGTGTGTGTGTGTATGTGTGAGAGAGAGAGAGAGAGACACAGAGAGAGAGAGGAGGGAGAGAGAGAGAGAGAGAGCGAAAGAGACAGAGACAGAGAGACAGAGAGATTTGGGGATGGAGTGTATATGGAAATCAGAGGACAACTTTGGGAAAGCACTGTCACTCCAATCACATTTAAATACATTCCAGTAACCAAACTCAGGTTGTGTAGCTTGCACAGAAAATGATTTTGCCCACTGAGCCATTTCTCCAAACCAGAGGTTTTTTTTTAATGAAATTTTACTATCTAGGACAACTATTTAAACCTAACTTGTGTTTTCAGAGTAATGATGATGCATTTATCCCAATATTTGTGGTCTGTCTTATGAATTATCCTTTTAATATTGAATGTACGACATGAATGCAGAATATGTATTAGATGTCGGCTACATGCTAATTCCAATATTGAAACACCAATCAATATTAAGTTGAACTAAATAAAAGCATATTGTATAGGTTAAAATAATAAATTATTTGTACTGTCAAGTAGTTCAAAGCCTTCTTTAAAAGTATACTGGATTGCCGGGTGGTGGTGGCGCATGCCTTTAATCCCAGCACTCGGGAGACAGAGGCAGGTGGATTTTTGTGAGTTCGAGGCCAGCCTGGGCTACCAAGTGAGTTCCAGGAAAGGTGCAAAGCTACACAGAGAAACTCTGTCTCAAAAAAAAAAGTATACTGGATAATCTCTATAGTCAATCTTTTTCAGTTCATATTCACTGTGAATCTTTTTTTATAAATATTGTGACACAAGATGAGCTTCAATTTAATCTGAATTAATGCATAGTTCTCTGGAAGTAGACTCATTAACAGTCAGGAAGTAAATTCATAGGTGTCAGGAAGCTAGGAAAACTATGAGATTCATGAGTCCTGGCCACAGGTCTTATAAGCAGTAATGATTTCTAGGGAGGGGCCTCTGACCATCCAAGCTTTTGTGCAAGTCCTGAAAAAAGCTTCAGGGATGCCACTTTCCTCACTCAGCATCTCTTCAGGGATCCATGTTGTAATCAATGACATGTCACCCATGTTTATTGGTGAAATTATTAAGGCAACTCTACGAAGTTAAAAGGGAGGTTTATTTGGTGGGGTAACTTACAAGTGAAGGAATAGTTTACAGGGTCTGGGAAAGGTGTAGCGCAGTCCTTCTGGACAAGTGGGACACAAGGAAAAGTGACTTCTGAACTCTGCCGAGACAGGGTAAGATGGTCTTTCAGAATTCCTGCTTCTGAAAATGGTCTGTCAGATACACTAGGCCTGTAGCCAATTTGAATGCACCAACAATGCTGAGAAACAGTACATGACTATCCAGGCTGCCAGCTGTCTCTGTCTACTCTTGCTAGATTCCTGGAAGTTGCTTGCATCCATCTTCCATTTCTCAAGTACCATTATATTCCTTCTCAGGTCTTTGATGGGATTGAAGACCAGCAGTTACAGTTACAACTTAGTGTGTATACACACACACATACACATACACATACACATACACATATACATATACATATACATATACATATATATATATATATATATGTATATATATCGAATATATTAAGTATTAGATTCAGGTTCTTTAGGATAGGACACCTTTTGGAATGATTTTTGTAACATGCCATTTACCTACATGTTGCTGCATGTAACTCCTCACCCAACCTCATGTAAGTAACCTCGACAAACTCACCAGTTCATTCAGATAGTTTTGGATGAAAATGTATCTTTGGTTTGTAATTGGTGCCTTATATATTGTGAGTAGAAGTTTTTTAGTGTCTACCCAGGAAAATAATCATACAAGCTGAAAGTGGAAACTCTTAGTTCCAAATTATACTAGAAGAAGAAAAGAGATAAAAAACTAACAATTTCAGAGAAAATAATTAAGTAATAATAAATAAAACCTCTAAAAGAAAGGATATTTCTATGACTTTAAGGAGAATGGAAAATTAATAATGGTTAAATGTTGTGGGATGTTCTGTATGTTAAGTGTGCTACTCTGATTGGTTAATAAATAAAACTCTGGCCAGTAGCCAGGCAGGAAGTATAGGCAGGATAAGTAGACAAGGAGAATTCTGGGAAGAGGAAGACTGAGTCAGGAGATACCAGCCTGCCATCCAGGGAACAGCATGTAATGGCACACAGGTAAAGCCACAGAACAAGGAATAAGGCAACATATAGATTAACAGAAATGGGCTGAGTTTAAGTGTAAGAGCTAGCCAGTAGTCAGCCTGAGCTAATGGCTGAACAGTTTTAATTTATATAAACCTCTGTTGTGTTTACTTGGGTCTGAGTGGCTGCAGACCAGGAAATCTTCTGCTACAGGTATTTTTTAGATTTACTCTAAAAGTATTAACTGAAGATTCAAATAAATTTATCAATCAAGTTATCCATATGTTTTATTTAAATCACAAAAATGAAAAATAAAGATGCTTAATAGTGAGAAATTTTAAGGAAGTTGTGTTTATATATTGTAACATTCATTCTCTTTGACTTCTACATACAGGCATTCATTAAGGATATGAATATATGGCTAATATATAGAAGTTCTGCAAGATTGTGCCTCAGTGTGCTAGCCAACTTTAAATTAAGGAATAGCCAGTGCTATTTGCCTTCTTTTATTTAAAAATTTTAATGGTATAAATATACAATAAATTGGTTTACTCAAGTAAAAGAAAATAAAACGTATTCAAATTAGAAAACTGGGTCATCTTCTTTAAATATGGAGAACAGATTGAACTCAGGGGAGTACTGATGAAGAACACAGCTATTGCTAATACTCATTCAATATGCATTCAGCAGTCTATGCCAAACACTATACTTGGCACTAAGAATAAGTATGCAAATCAGACAACAAATGCATTTTGTGAATTCATTCAGCTTGAAAAAATAAAAGAATTGGTAACAAATTTCCCGCACATAAATTTATAATGACAAACCCATTAATCATTTTGTAGAAAACTGAATGCTGAGCAAAATAAAGTACCAGCTTTATACAGAATGTCAGGAAAGTCTTTATCCAAGATAACCTAAAAGGCCGACACAGCACTGGGAGGTGAATGGTCAATAGACAATTTCCAAGAAATGGATAAACATGTATATGGCATAGATAGACAAAACATTCAGCATGTTTCAAGGAATGTGTATAAGTCAGTAAGAATGGCCAAGACCAATAAAACAAATGACAACTTATGCTGACAAGGTTGCAGAGTAAGAGGAACATTCATCCATTACTGGTGGGAGTGCAAACTTATACAGCCATTATGGGAATTAGCGTGGCAGTTCCACAGGAACCTGGGAATAGATCTACCTCAAGATCCAGCTATACTATTGAGCATATACCCAAAGGACTCTGTGTCCTGCTACACGAACATTTGCTCAACCACGTTCATTGCTGTTTTATTCATAATAGCCAGAAATTTGCAATAGACTAGACGTCTATCAAAGAAAGCATGAATAAATAAAATGTGGTACATTTACATACAATGGAGTATTACTCAGTCATTAACAAATGAAATCATGAAATGGCATCCAACTTTTGGGACATGAATTCATGAAAAAAAAACCTCTTGCCTGTGGCTTTGCAGTGACTGGTACAGACTGGAGCTACATGTGGCCAGAATCACTACCCTGTTTCCTTTCTTTACCACAAGCCTCTGAGCTAGTTGGGATTTCTCTGTTGCAGACTCTCAGAAGCAAACTCCACAGGTGTTTGGGCTGCAAACACTGAAGGAGTTAGCTGCTTTTGAATGACCCCCCCACCTCCATGCAAACAGCTAACTCTTTGGCTTCTTCTCTCCCAGTGGGTTGTGGGCTTTCCCTGAAGCCCCTCCTCAGGCTGCTGCCAAACTAGGTAGCTACCTTGAAACCCACTCTGGCATCTCCTTTTGTATGCAGAAGCAGTCACCCTCACATCTGAATTGTCAGTGTTGGCAGATTTGGTGAGACAACTGGGATTTCTTAAAGGGAAGTATTAGTTAAAAGTTAGAGATTTTTTGCCACATTAAAAAGAAAAGAAAGAAAGAAAGAAAGAAAGAAAGAAAGAAAGAAAGAAAGAAAGAAAGAAAGAAAGAAAGAAAGAAAGAAAGAAAGGAAGAAAGAAAGAAAGAAAGAACACAGATCCACAGTCCAGCACCAGGCCAAGCTCCAGAAGTCCAGTTGGAGAGATGGAAGAGGGATTATATGAGCAAGGGGGATCAAAATCATGTTGGGGAAATCTCCAGAGATGACTGAACTAAGCTCATAGGAACTCACAAACTTTAGATCAACAGTCATGGAACCTGCATGGGACCAGTGTAAGCCCTCTGCATAAGGGGGAAAGTTGTGTAGCTTGGTCTGTTTGAGGGGCCCCTGGCAGTGGGATCAGTATCTATCCCTAGGGCATGAGCTGGGTTTCTGGAGCCCATTCCTTATGGTCGGATGCCTTGCTCAGCCTTGATGCAGGTGGGAGGGGCTTGGACCTGACTCAACTGAATGTACTAGGCTTTGCTGACTCCCCATGGGAGCAATTATGCTTTTGGAGAAGGGGATGGAGGGTGGGTGGGGAGGGAAAGCTGGGGTTGAGCAGGAGGAGGAATGAGAGGGGTATCTGTGGTTGATATGTAGAATGAGTGGAAAAAAATTCTTAAATGAAAAAAAATACAATTAGGAAGAAATAAAGTATTCTTTGTGATGTTAAAAAATAGAAACATAATTATAATGGAAGGAGTTAGGTCTCTGTACAGTAATATGCTGGATGATTTGAAAATGAAGCAATTAAATATGAGAATAATTAATTTAGATGGGATTTATGTAATGTCAATTATAAATATTATCTGTTTGACCATTTTTGTTTTATGATTTTAAAAAGGTAGGTAATATGAATGTCAAGGTAAAAGCTTTAGAAAGATTTATTAAAACAGATCATAAAGATATTTACACCCGGACAGAGGAATTTAGCCCCAACTGCACATCTCTTCTCATACATGAAGCCTTCAGTCCAGGAATAGATTACATCTAATTAAGTTGCTGGCCAAAGGGGCTTCATAGAAATCTCCAAACAACCTAGTCAAGGCTACTGGTTGCTCTCCACAAATGGATGGTAAAACTCTATTGCAGAAGACAACACCTGCACAATTCATTAAACATGAAGAAGTAGAGCTGTTGCCTACCTGGAGCCTTCACCCCTACTGACTAGTGTTCATGGTACTGGAAAGTCTACTAATGCTACTAAAGGAGAAAGGTAAACATGAATCTAGCTATAAATCCATCGATCTACAATGGTGACCTGTATGAAAGATACACTAGTATAATAGAGGCACAAAACTTATTAGACTAACTAACCAATATCTACATATTGGTTAGTTAAAATTCTACTACAGGAGATGGAAACTAGTCCTCTACCAACACTTCTTATCTAGATGAGATACTCCAGGAACCCAGGGGAAAATCAAATACTACTTTTCTGCTAAAAGAAAGTAGCAAGAAAAAGGACTTCTAATGATATTCTGTTGTGCTCCAAAGTCAGTGTCTTGCTGTAGCTAGAGTTTTCCGGCCTTGCCCACAGTCAGGACAAATCTCTGTCACCCGCCAGTCCCACAGCCGCTCAGACCCAACCAAGCAAACACAGAGACTTATATTGCTTACAAACTGTATGGCCGTGGCAGACTTCTTGTTAACTGTTCTTATATCTTAAAGTAACGCATTTCTACAAATCTATACCTTGCCACGTGGCTCGTGGCTTACCAGCATCTTCACATGCTGCTTATCCTGGCAGTGGCTGGCAGCGTCTCCTTCTGCCTTCCTGTTCTTTTATTTCTCCTCTGTTAGTCCCGCCTATACTTCCTGCCTAGCCACGACCAATCAGGTTTTATTTATTGACCAATCAGAGCAACTTGACATACAGACCATCCCCCAGTACAGCCAAGTGCAGACTATCTCAGACACCTGCACTCAGGCCCATGGTCCTAATCATCCTCTATGCAAACCTGCTGGGTAACGCCACAAGGAACCCAAGAAGGGCTCCCACAGGACATACATTAACATCCCACAGCATCTTGCTCAATCATCATCAGAGAAGCTTCTTCCATTAGTAGACTGTAATACAGAGGCCCACAGCTAGACAAGGATCAAAGAGTGAGAGATCTTGGAATACTATCTCTAAATGGAACATCCCCATTCATTTTTCTCTCCTCATGGCTTAGGAGGACCCCGAGGAAGATTAAGTGAGTAAATTGTCAGAGCCAGCAGGACTAGAGAACACCAAGAGAACAAGAACTTCTAGTACAGCAGGACCAATGTGCATGTGAACTCACAGAGACTGTGGCAGTTTTCACAGGGCCTGTGCAGGACCAAGACTGATGAGATCCCTGTGTTCCCACAAGACCACACCCCTAATCCAGAATCCATCTCCAATTGATAACTACACAGAAATGAAAAATTAGTTTTCTCCAACATAGTCTCATTTGGGTACACAAATCATACTTAAGGGTATACCCCAAGCCCTGAAAAATATGGCCAGCACAAAGAAAACTTAATGGCATTTTTTATGGGTTTTGGTCTCCTACTGCTTCATTAGGGCTTTTAAAAATATATTTTATTTCACTTTTAACCTATCAGGTCTTTTCTGGGGATATTTTGGTTTCTATTTTTTAAATGGGATTTCTGTGTGTGCAAATGTGTATGTCTCTGCATTTATATTTGTTCCTTGTACTTTTTCTTTTGTTTTTCTTCTGTTTGTTGTTTTGTCCCATTCAAGTTTGTTTTTATTTCATTTTATTATTATTTTTAGATATTTGTTTTCTAATAAGAAAGAGAAAGAATGGGTTTGAATTTGGATGGGAGGGAAGATTGAAAGACTTTAGGAAGAGTTGGGAGTGATCAGAACATATTGTGTGAAAAAAATCTATTTGCAAGAAATGTGTGTAAGAAAACAAACATATAAAGAGATTTTTAAGAGATCTAAAAGTTAAACTAACCCATTATTGAGAGGAACTCACACATGTATAAACCAGAAGAGACTGAACCTAACTGGTATAAGCCAAAATTCATGAAAATACTATGGGCTGTGTCTTAATCTGAGTTTCTATTTTCTTGACAAAACACCATTATAAAAAGCAATTTATGGAGCAAGGGATTATTTCATCTTACAGCATGTAGTCCACCATCCAGGAAAGATAGAGGAGGAACCTGGAGGCAGGAACTGATGCAGAAGATATGGGAGAGTACTTCTTATTGGTTTGCTCTCATGGCTTTCTTAGCTTCTCTTCTTATACACACTAGCACCACCTTCTTAGGGGTGGTTATGCCTGCGGGGAGCTAGGCCCTCCCACATAAATCTCTAATCAAGACAAGACCCCATAGACTTGCCTACAGCCCAATCCTATAGAAGCATATTCTCAATTGCTGTTCTCTCTTCTCAGTTAATCATAGCTGGTGTCAAGTTGACACAAAACTAGCCGTCTTACGTTGTATGCACACTATTATACATGTGATCTCTTAATGGCTAACACAATGAAAGAAGAATGAGTTCATTAGAAAATTTTCCATCAAGAGAAGCATTGAACATAGGAGTGTTGAAACCTCTGTAGCATCTCAGGTTTTACCTGCTAGAAAGTTAAAATATAAAAAAGAAATAAATAGGCTACCATGGTTTCTTTAACATTCTAAGAGTCTGTGAGACTGACTCGTGGATCAAGCACTTTCAGTATCATCATGTTGACATCAATCCTCCTTACCTTCAAGTGTGACAGATCAGTGCTAAAGGACTTTATACATGTCTTGGGCTGTGTTGAAGTATAGGATGGAACCCTAATGTTAGGGAATCCAAATATTCCTAAAGATAAAATTATCCTCCTATCTTTCTTTTGGTAGAAGACTTTCTTTCAAATTGTACTATATCAGTGTAAGATGCTTGGCTGTCTACCTTTTGTTTTAGGAAAACAGCATCTTGTTCTTCTAAGAGCTGTATATAGATATTCTGCTAAAGGTACAATAGAGAAAAAATAATAATGCATCACCCACAATGTGTACATAAATGTCAGAGAGCCATCGTGAATTGTCTCTACAAAAGTAAGTGACTACAAAGAAAAGACACAAGGGAAAATCAAAAAGAAAATGTCTCAGAGTGTTATAAGGGAAATTCAATCAATGATGGCAAATTCAATTGAGAAATCAAGTTTGGCCATGAAAGAACATCTCACTATACTTAGCAACATGAAAAATGTGATAGTTTACTTAGTTTAGATTTCTGGTAACAGGGTAGAAAACTATTGACTGACCTTGATCAACAAAAGTTGATCATATCTCTTCACTTGCCAGAGGAGATGTAGTTACATATTTTCTTGATGTAACAATAGCTCCCATCTTCAATGATTCTGAAAAGTGTCCATGTTAGACAGTCAGCTATACCTTGGTTAATGAAAGTTTTCTGTTAAATGAAAGAAGAGGAGAGCATTGGAAATAAAAGCTTGGCTAGGAACATAGACTGCTCCAAGGCTTTCAGCAGGAGCAGCTGAGAGAAACCCTCTGGAGGAGTACTGATCAATGGTACATTTCAGCTTTCATATCTTACTATTTAAGTATTTAGGTCCTCTTTAATAATTTACGAGCAGTTCACATTGATTTAGCTGACTCTGCACATATTTTAATCATCCCTGGCTAAGAAATATCAGAAGAATTTGAAAAAATTTTACTTGGGGAATTTCAATGAGCCAGCAGTAACCTTTCCTGGTGTTTCCTAAACTGATCTTTAAAGAGAAAGCTATTTAGGCACCATGGTGGGGGCCAGAAAAGGGTTCTATGGGTGTAATGTTAATAGAGCAAAACAAAGCCACATACTGGGGAGCTACATGTGCTGTTTTGAAGCAGGACAGATGGGAGGGATAGACATGAAAATTGATGCCCATCTCTGGCCTCGAGTCCTTACATAGAAGTAGAGTTGAAGATGTGGGGAGGCTCTGTGCAAGGAGTTCTTAGCTTCTCTAAGGTATCAGAGATGTGGAGAGGGATGAATTCTACGCATTCTATCCAGAGTCAGAAGGAAGAACACAGTGATCTGATGACAGAAGGTGCAAAAGTCTTTCAGCAAAGAACTGAAAGATGCTTTGGGGCTTAAACAAAAGGTGAAACAATTTTAGCAGCTAGAAAAATTAGGATGAAATAAGACTGCTAATAAGTTTCAATGGGGCAATGTACCTTAAATAAAGGAAATAAGTAAATAGGTAAACAAGTGAATAAACAATTGAAATAGAGATAAGAAGAGCATAGCAGATTTTTTCTCATATGCAGAATAGGCACAACTTACTTTGACAGACTCGATTGGACATTTTATTTCTCG
Source organism: Peromyscus maniculatus bairdii (assembly GCF_049852395.1). Taxonomy (NCBI): domain Eukaryota; kingdom Metazoa; phylum Chordata; class Mammalia; order Rodentia; family Cricetidae; genus Peromyscus; species Peromyscus maniculatus. Next base: position 7,299,173 of record NC_134865.1, on the reverse strand, counting down.
GAGAAACTAAGTATTAAACAAAGAATACAGATTTATCTTTTATGATAATTACCTCTAAGAGCATTGTTCAGGGGTTTGGGATGGGAATAAAATGTATTAATCTCTATAATAGTTCATACTATAGATGGACTATAGTCTGTGTCTTTTTTAAATGCTTACATTGAAACTCTAGTCTCTTTTGGGAAGTACTAAGATATGCAACATTTTAAAGTAATCAGAACATGAAGAGGGAATTCCTCATTAATGATATGAGTATGAAGAACAATGATCCATGTGTACTTACTACTATGTACAGACACAGGTTAGCATACCACTGTTTTGAATGATAGCAGTGGCCATCACCAAATACTAAATTTCCCAGTCATTGATCTTAGATTTCACAGACATCAAAACTATGGGAAGCAAATTTCTGCTCTAAATAAATCATTCTGTTATTCTTTTAGAATACCCCAAAGAGGTTATGGCATTTCTCTTCATTTTTCTTCTCATGGCACAATAAAATTAAAATTGTAGGAATCAGTTTCCATTTGAGTCTGAGCCTTTTGTTGATAATATTAAACATTTCTTCTGAAATTTATAATTTCTTATTAAATAGTCAAATAGTTGGAATTTTAACTGCAAGAAATTTTGACATTAAGTATCCTCAGCACTAAAGTGATACTCTTTCTCTTCCAAGTTCTAATGCACTGAGAAGAAAGACCTGAATTATTGGGCAGCTGTTATAGCTTTGACCTGGAAGTACTCTTCCCATTGAAGTTTTTGGTAACTGTCACACCTACTTATGGCCTGCTCATGAGGCAGGGCTGAGATGGGAGCCCTTAATCTCTTTGGTCCTGGCAATATTAGATGTTGGATAGTAGAATGATCAGAGTTCTCTGGAGAACACCACTGGACTGCACCTCACTTCTCCCACACCCTGTAACCTATCACTTTACTTATTGTAAGTAAAACCCCTAAATAAACCTCCCTTTCAACTACGTGGAGTTGCCTTAATAAATCCTCCAATTATCATTCAGATGTGGTATTTTCTATTTATCAAGGGGAATAAATGAATTAAGATTGATATTAAGAACAAGATTTGGGACAGATTATTTTGAGTTAAAATTCAAACCTATGGCTGACTTTATGACAGAATATGAAGATTAAATTTCTTTACCTCAACATTTAATGACAGTTTTTTTTTTCCTGGAAAGTGTCCAGTATATAAGAAAAACATGACAGCATCTATTATCGTTCTCTGACTCTATACATTATAACTTGAAGATACATATTTTCCTATGCCAAGATATCATGTGCTCTTCTCTGGACTTGTATGAATAGCTATGGGTCACATCTTAGCTAAAGATAAGACATTGAGAATAATTATACAACGTGTGTGGGATCATTCATCCTCTACTTTTATGTACAGATACTAATAACTCCCATTTCAGCTCATCAGGATTTACTACGTGTATTAAAAAATGAATTTGTGTCCCAGTGAACCACATAGTAATGCTGTTTTCACAAGTGTACTAGGAGTTCTTTTATATTCACTTAGTCATTCTTTTGGACAAACAACTTTCTTTTGTGTTCTTGTTAATTTGTTTATGTCTAGTATTTCCTGTCTAGAAACATATATATTTATATAACCTCTATTATTATTTTAGTTGCTATATTATAGCTTTATATGTTCATAACTCATTAACGCATAAACTAAATCCTTTTAAATATTTTACTAAATGATACTAGACCATAAGAACATTTTTTTTTCTGAGACAGGGCTTCTCTGTGTAGCTTTGCGTCTTTCCTGGAACTCACTATATAGCCCAGACTGGCCTCAAACTCACAGAGATCTGCCTGACTCTTCCTTCCTAGTGCTCCCAAGGGCTGGGATTAAAGGCATGTACCACCACCACCCGGCTGAACATTCAGATTTAATTTAGTCATTTCTAAAATTAGATACCATTTTGATGCACTTATGAATAGCAAGTATTTTTAACAGTTCTGCCTCAAATTACTGATATTGTTCTTATTTGTTTGCAATATATATTTATATATCTATATTTCAAGATTTCTTCATACTGTTATTTAAGCAATTGAAATATTACCATAGAACTTTAATTAATATGTAATAGGTATGTGAATGTTCTAGAGCAAATTACCTGCTTCAATTTATCTGAGAATTCATTAAGTTTGCTTTCAACTTACATTTCTTACTTATAAAATTGAACACTCGGTCCTAAGTGCGATGTCTTCATCAAACTCCAACCCTCAAGGGAAAGAGAGCTGTGCAGAAGAGGAGGCAAGACTGTAAGAGCCAGAGGGGATGGATGACATCAAAGAAATAGTGTCTTCCAGACACAATAGAACTGATGCACTTATGAACTCATAGAGACAGTTTTGTCATCTCTGGTTTGATGTAGAGGAGTGTGTGGGATCATGCTTTTGTGTGTGTGTGTGTGTGTGTGTGTGTGTGTGTGTGTGTGCATGTGTGTGTGTGTGTGTGAGTATGTATTTGATACTGTTTTGGCATGGTTTGCCTTGTTTTGTTTGGTTTACTTTTGTTTGGCTTGTTTTGAGACAAGATTTCTCCACATACCTGAAGCCAGCCTGGAACTTGAGTTTTAACTGGACGGGTCTTGAATTTGGAGTTTTCCTACCTCAACATCCCCCCACCAAATCTTTTCTAAGAAATCCACCCAGAGATAAACAACTCTACTGATTGGATGCCAAATGCTCTCAAAGATACTTTGCTTAAAATGTTGGCTTTAGCTTAATAGAGAGAGAAAAACCAAAACAATTTGGGGGTGTTTATGATCTTCATGTTATTTTTGGCTTATAATTTCAAAGATCTAGAAATTCAGAGAAAAATAGCTATATTTTTGTGTCAAATGGCTATAAACAAGCTCTGGAAAAATCCTGCTCATTATATGTAAAGATATGCATGTCTATATACATACATATATACATATGTATGTGTAAATACATACATGTATACACACACACGCACACACACACATATATATATATGTGTGTGTGTGTGTGCGTGTGTGTGTGTGTGTGTTGATGTAAGATAAGAGATGGTTGACATAGATTACAGGATTTAAATACCCTACAAATTCGTGTACCAAACTGACTGATTTCTATTCTTTAATATTAATCACATTTTTTTTTCATTAAATATGTTTTATTTAAAAGAAGCTAATTGATATCTTTCTGGAAAATTTATTAAAATTAAAATTTTTCCTCATAATTATAACCTCATAAATTAAAATCTACCATATTTGTAAGCCACTTAATATATTTATAAATAACTTTCTAAATGCAACCTAATCATACATAATTTTTCTAAAACTGTACATACATTATGTGGACATAAGATATCCTGAAACTTTACAACTATCAGTTAATTGTTAACATCATCTTCAAGGGAACTCTACAGATTTCTAATTATTTCTGTTTTCGATCATCCTTTTTACCGTGAGTCTGTATAAAATATTATCCAAAATGTCCTGAAAGGTATATACTGTACAAAGCACTGTCTGAGTAATGTTCTTATAAAACTAGGAGGGAGGTTGACATTCCCTTTGACGTTCCACCCATTACAGTATTGAAGAAAAAGGAATAAAATGTATCATGGATTTCTTGCTTACATTTCTTTGAATCCATTATGTGAGTTCAATGAATAATTCAGAAAATGCAAACAAACAGAAGAAAGAGAACAGGCCTCCAGTGGTTTGAAATTTAAAGATACAAATAATAGAGTAATAAGAATAGGTGTCTGAAGAAACTAATAATGATTTTCATTTTCAGTTTTATGTAAATTTGTAATTAATCATTTGAGGTTACACATTTGAGTTAAAACTGATCATTTTTAATAACCATTTATAATCAGATGACTACTTTTTGTAATAACTAATTTTATGAATCATAATTTTTATAAAATGTATAATTAAATATGTGGGTGTCATTTCATAGTTTTTAAACCTATATTTGTCTGTATCATATTACCACTAGGAATTCATTAAGGTATTATATGAAAGGAAAAAACTCCTAATTTTTAGATGAAATACCAAATTATGGCTCATGGTTCGAGAATATCGTTAATGAATAAGTATGAAATTCCAGTCTTTGTGGGATTTCTCACATTTAAAAGATGAGGAGTATTTAAGGTCCAGAAAGTTAACTAATGCTATGTTTTCAAAATCATATAGGTCAGTAACTTTAATTCTACACAGGTGATGAACTGATTTATCTTCACAAAGTAAGTGTGCAAATATATCACAGAGTCAGAAAACAACTGTGTTTTTCAGATGCCTAAGGATAATTGATAAAAATAAATTATATTATCCAGAAGTCAAGAAGTAAACCTGAATGAAAACACCTATTTAATCAATGTATTTCTTATTAAATCATAAACTATATGCTGGAAATTATTTTCATTTTTATTTTATTTAATATTACTGTGTGTGTATGTAGTATGTATGAGTGCCAAGGCACATGCATACAGAGATAACATTTGGACATTTTTTATCTCCTTCTGTGTTGGATCCAGGAACTTAATTCAGTTTGCTAAAAATGTATAACAAGTTCTTCTACCCAATGAACTACCTCTAATATAATTGTTTTGGGAAATCAGCAAATTAGATCATATTAAAATGTTGAAAATAAAATAGTTTATTTAAGTCATTGGATATCTGTGTTATTTCTATGCAGTTTTAATATTAAGAACTTAGACATGTTCATTGTAAATATTGATGATTTTTCATTATTAATTATTTAGGATATCGTGCAAAAATTTATTAGAATAACTAATTAATTATACCTTATTTCTGAAAAATATGTTATTTGTTCTGACTACTTTAATAAACCTAATTGTATTAAATATTAATGCATCTAAATACTAAAGAATTTTCATTATATTTTATTAAGTAGTCATTTTCTTTAAAGATTTTCAGATCATTTGAAGACTTCATTATGACTCTAATAAGAATAGGAAAGATAGTTCATGTTATTTGTTAAAAGTGCACAAATGAGAAAATCACAAGATTATATAATCTTAAAAATACATTAATATTCATTTAACTAGTGATGAAAGACATTTGAAATATATTATTCAAATATATTATCCATTGAAAACTGGAAGTAGAGGCATGCATGTGTTAATAAATGAAAAGATAATAACAGAAAAATAGAGACATTCAAACTAAAATGTCCATCTCAGTGCAATGTACAGAAACACTGCTCTGATTCTAAGATTTGGATATATATATTAAAGTTACCTTGTTGACCATCTAATATCATAAAACTGCAGTCTATTTGAATGAATACTTTCTAAAAAATAAAACAAAAGAACCTTCTTGTTTACATTATCTATCCTTCCTAGCCAAATGACTGAAGCTCTTTAAAAATTGTACTGAAAATTAAATGTTGAAATAGAAAGATGGAATGAAGATAATGGTATTTATTGTCCACTCTTGCTCTGAGGTGATAATCACTGTTTTGTGTTTATCCATTTTAATTAAGAGCTGCTCTTTTTTATTGAAGAATATTAGCCACACAAAATTATTATTTTTACCGTTGAAGTTTCCTGCATGCATATAGCATACTTTATTGTAATGACCCTCTGATTTTCCTTCCTTGGAATCTTCTTAACAATCATGGGTGAAGAGAATTGTCATCTTAATACTTATACTGGGGAAAATGTTACCTAAACTATGTGCTTTTTCTCTATGTACTTATGTATATGGATCCAGTGTCCCTATGCTCATAGCCTGTGAAACCACACATTACAATCCTCACTGTCAGTTATCCATAGAGTTTTTTGTATCCATATATGGATACAAGATGAAGTTGTTTATAGTGTCTATTCCTTGAATAAATCTTTGAAGCATTGATTATAACTCTCAGGTAGTCTCTTCCTGTTTAATATTGTTCACTATCATGATATACACTGTGTCATCTTGGTGATATTTCATTATCTAAGCACCTCAATTTATATTTAGTGATTCAGACTGTGTCATCATGGTTCTGTAATTTATACATTGAAGCCTAGGTTGGCTAAACTGTCACTCAAACTCTTGCAAACACATGCCTAATGTAACCCATATTTTCCCTGCTATTGTCTATGATTAGAAAAAATTACACAAGCAGTGAGCTGAAAATGTGAAACAGCTAATAATCTTTTCACTGAAATTTTCAGCTCTTAATATTTCATAAAAATAGTGGGATAGTGTATTTTATGCTTTTCTGAAGGCCACAATGCTATTTTGATGAGTGACTATGAGTTGACAGACTCTTGAATTGTGGCAGTTGTACTTAGAAGGTTTGAGAGGCAATCTGTGAATTAGAGTCCCTTCCTGATATTGTGATGTTACAGTTTCATATATATATATATATATATATATATATATATATATATATATATGCAGCCTCCATTATCAATAGGCCTAAATTCATATAAAGATAAAAGATAATCTGCCAAGCATTCAAGGTGTGTGTGTGTATCTACACATACACCAGCACACAATGGATTTATAGCATCACCAACATAGCAAAATCAAACATTTGGGATTCTAAATTGTGTTTGTTAGTTTATATCACACTATGCCTCAGTTAAATCTTACTGATTTATTTTAAGGTGAGAGTATACTTTAATTTGTTTATAAGGTAATATAAAAAGCCTGTAAATGAGACAATGATCTATAGAGAATATTACCCCATCTTTCACTTATTACAATGATATTCTGAGAAGAGCTGAGTTCATAAGAGCCTTGTATAGTCCACAGGTTGGTATATGCAAGGGCTTGGTGCTGGTACCACCTCAGTTCTCATACACCTTATCTCATGATGGATATCAATGGTGGAAGCTAATGTGCGATCAAACATTATGGTACATCTAGGACAGGAACATAGACACATACTTATGTCACACCGTATTTTCCAAGGACATATCACTATGACATTGGAACCTCCTAATAAGCCCATTTCCAAAATATTGTACCTCTTCCAAACAGAACTGTTCTGGTGACCAATATTTTAATTACAATGTACATTTATCATGACCAGACCACATTTTAACAAAACATTCTGGTCCCTAAGAATTTATGTCCACCTCATAAATAATTACATTATTCTACCCACCAAGGACTCAAACTCATAATTGCTCCACAACAGCCTGGAATCTGTATCGAAAGACTCATCTACAAGTGAAAGTAAATTTTTGAAGCTATGATCCTGTAAAATAAAAATGAAGGGAAAAAAAGCAAGGTACATTGGACATACAAAGGCAAAACAGATGGTCAGTAACCATACCTGTTCTAAAAGGAACAATAGACACGATGGGAAGAAGTGATTGAATGATGCAAGAACAGAAACTAACAAAGGAAAAACTAAATTAAAGCTTCAATCAATCACTCTGGCCACATTTCAGGATGGGATGGACTCCCCTTAACATTTTTTTTATTTCTTCTCTGGACATGTTGTAAATATTCTTTCTTGATTCTGATTCAATTTGGTGATGGCACATCTAGCTCACAGTGGCCAATGATATCCATCACAAAATTTGTCGTGACTATTGTTTTGAAAACTTCTCTTCCAGATAAATGAGTTTATCATTTCTGTGTGGACTTGAACAAACTCCTAGGACATGAACTCCATGAAGCCAAGGTCTGTTATGGATGACAGAGGCAGTTGTTAGCACAGTTCCTAATAGAGTAATTCACACATGAAATTTGCAACTGATGTTGTAATTCAATTCCAGAGGTTCCTATACATCTCCAAATAGAAGTGTACAACTGATCACTCTATCAGTTTTCTGTATTAGCCAACATATTGTCAGTAAAGTGAAATATCGTAAAGAAATAATTTTGTAGAGAAGGTTTGCCTTACCTTACTGTCCTGAAGCATGGCACAGGCAGAAGTTTAGTCTTCAGCTATGCATGAACAATGAGTACTTATGATTTTGGAAAGGAAGCAATGTGTGCTGGTGTATGCCAGGATTCTCAGGCTTAGGTAGAGGTAGGAGGACCACAAATTCAAAAGCCACATAGTAGATAGGAAATCTCAAGATAGCCTTGAATGTATAGTGAGATAATGCCTCAAGAACACACACACACACACACACACGCACACGCACACGCACACGCACACGCACACGCACACACACAAATTTAAGAGAAAATAGCTAAAGGCTCATAAGTCCTACTATGAGGAAACCTCTACCAGTCCTGGAGAACACCAGCTTGCAGACTTTGATCACAATGAATCTTTGTAGAACACCAACCTTATTAAAATCATTGCAAATTAAAATTTTCAATGTTAGGTTTCATTTATGGACTTGAAGGAACATTATTGATTTTGTTGACTAAATTATTACAATCAAGTCTTCATTATTTATGTATATTGGAAAATTCAAAGTCATCTTCTCATTATGGTTTATATTCTCAAAGATCCTGCTTATAAATTCAGTTTATTATTCTCTTACTCAAATCAACTCCTATTAACTCAAGTCATTCTCACAAATCTGTTTCATGACTCTTCTTCTCACGTCAAAATAATTTGAAGGTTTATAAATAATATCTCTATTGCTATTCCCCACCTCTGACATTCATTATTTTATATATAATTCAAGTCATAAAATATCCTCTTAAATGTCTACATTTTCCCTTGAGAAGTTTTACAATAGCATTTATATTCTCTATTTTACTGATTAAAATTCAATATTTTATATAAAAATTTGAGTATGTTTTCTCTTACCAACTACACTAGAAATACATTGAAGGTGATGACATTTTACACCTCACCTTATGTCTCTAATCATTTTACATCTGATTTGAACTTTCTGTCCTCAGTAACCATTATATTATTCAGGAATTCTTTTATTAAAATATCATATGCCATAAAATATATCCTTTATTTGGTTTTATAGTAAAAAGTAATCAGGAAATAAAATATTCAGAGGTAAAACTGACATTAGTATGGACATCTCCCTACTTTTATTTTGTTTGTCTCACTTTTCTTAACTAGAGTAGTTTTTACAACTTTTTGTAGATTAAACCTAAAATAGTAGTAACATGAACACACACACACACACACACACACACACACACACACACACACACACTTGCTCTTACACAGTGAATTTAATAGGAACAAAATAGAGCTCATATGCTCAGCCAGCATCAACTGTTAGATTTTTTCATCCTTCCTGTCATAAATTTCAAGGTTTCTCTTTATCTTGTATTTGTATTACAAAGGAATTTACATGAATGTACACACTCCTTGATGGTTATAGAAGACTGTATGGCAGTATTTTGCACTGCTTTTGCATAGAATTTATTTGGATTAATTCAGTTTCATTTCCATTCAAGTCTCTTCAGGTGGATTAATGGATTCCTTTTTATTATATCTCACTAATTTTATTCCTAATTCTGTTGCAGATGAAGTAATGCCTGTGGCAGTAGGAGGACTAAAGGGTCCAGTGGGAATTCTGTGCCTGATACCATATTTCACAGGTTTAGAGACAGCCATAAATAATTGCTAGGTATGAAAGGAGAAGGTAATTTTGGACTTGAGATTTTTACTCAAGAGTCAAATTAGTTCAGCTCAGTTAAATTTCAGTGCTATTTTTCAATTTGCAGATATTAACTGTTCCCAACTCCCCATTTTATATTATCCAGAATTATGCATGATCTATCAGAGACTATATAAAATATCTTCAGAAAACACTTTCCTATTTTCCTTTATTTCTGTTATAAAATAGCCACACCATAAAGCACATGGATAGATACTTTGATTATAGCCACACATACATTTGTAGAATTCCTTGCTAATTATTTATACAAGGACAGAGAGATACTTATTCTGGTCACTCAGGAACACATAATCTTTGTTTGTTGAGGTGAACAGTCTTACTAAAGCAACCACACACGTGTGAATACACACACACACACACACACACACACACAAGCAAATAAACAATCCTTGTAACACATTTCAAGAGGCCATTTTGACATTTTGACATTTATCTAGCAACTATGTGGTAGCTATCTTCACTTTGAATGGAAAGATAAGACTCTTTCTGATTTATTTTTGACCAAGAGTTAATGTTCTGACCAGTACTTAACTGTAAACAACTAGAATAAGTCTTTTGTACTGTTTAAGTAGATGATTTCAGAATACTCAATCCTGAGATTGACTTCATTTTAATAGTCAGTTCATCTGAGTTGTTCTAAGTACATGTAGCAATTACATTTAAACTAATTTTATCAGGAAGGGCTTAACAATATTTCTCTTAAAGAATAGAAAATATATGATAGAAATTTTCATGATACAGGATATACAGTTTATTATAATTTCTGTTTTATCCTTAATCTGCTTTTCTAAAATCACCAAGTGTACTCTAAGTGTACGATTTCCCATGTCCAAAGAGAAACTATTGTAAACAGTGGAAATAAGCAAGGTGAGTACATCAGATATCTAATTAAACAGCTGGAGTTTATCCATTATTTTTTAATTCTTGCTTATAAAGTAGTCCTGAGTCAAGTCAGAAAGTTGTAAGAATGTCTATGACATCACTGCTTATATTTTAATATAGTTAAAACTCCTTATTTGTGCTTTTAATCTCCAAAGAAAGAAAAAACAGAACACAATCTTCTTCACCATTTTCTATGATTACTCAAGAACATGAAGAGAAATGACTATGTACTGAGCATTTTGTTAACCATGAGACAAAGTAAATTTCTTGCCCTTACATTATATTCTTTAGTATTTTGTTCACAGTTAAGCATCAATAACTAACTCTAACTCTCACATTCATATTCATTTTAGATCTGTTCTTATATTTTTACATTCTGTAAATAAAAGGTCAGTGATTTTCCTATATGGTCCATAACCCCTTTCACTGAGAAGAGGAAGTAACTACAAATACAGACCATTGGTTCACCTCCTTTTCTTTATATTTCATAGACCCAAAATTTCTCAGGAAGAATTTTGAGTTCAGCAGGACAGGAATAATTTACCCACGGTAGAAGATGTAAATGTATTATTCTCTAACACAGATGGAGTCAATTTAATGTCTACGTATTAACAGTCATAAACCTCCCATGAGAAAATGATTAAGAAAAAAATACTATGGTATAAATATATGGAGCACAAATGGTATATTATTGGTGTTGCAGTAGTATAAAACACAATCGAATACTTGGAAAGTGTCCATGCATAGTACTATAAATTCATGAAGGGGAGATGATAATTCAAAATGAAAGATGCTGCTTTTTTCCAAAGACAGATTGTGAAAGTATATTTGAATAAGTAGCACACGTGTGTATGCAGTTATATTCTGTCAATTTTTAGATGTTTGCAAAAATTAAAATTCATGTGATCTCATCAAAGAGATTTATAAACACACACACACACACACACACACACACACATATATATATATATATATATATATATATATATATATATATTTGTACCATTCCACAATGTATACAAATATTAAAATATGAAGCACCACACCATATATAATTATAATTTTGTCATGTAAAAACCAATAGACATATACATTAAGATGTTATAAAACTAACAGTTTTTACAAAGACTATGATATTTTGCTGGATATATTTATAAGTATTTATTTTTACATACTTAATTAAATGTGCTGGGAGAGTGTCAATGGCACCTCTTCCTGTTTTAAAACCTTTGAATCCTTAACTTTTCTGTAGCTGTAGAATTTCTCTCCAGCTCCCAAGTCCCGCCAGTCCCAGAGCCCATTTATAAAATAAACACACAGACTCTTACATTATTTAAATTGTTTGGCCATTAGCTCAGGCCTATCATTGTCTAGCTCTCACTCCTATATTTAGCCTATTTTTATTAATCTATACTTTGTCACGTGGCTCGTGGCTCACTGGTACCTTACATCTTGCTTGTCCTGGTGGCAGCTCCAGGTGGTCCCTCCTCTCCTTCCTCCTTTTTCAATTCTCCTGTTAGTCCCGCCTATACTTCCTGTCTGGCTATCGGTCAATCAGGTTTTTTTTACATATAGAGATATCCACAGCACTTTTCCATGCATTTTTACATGTATTTCTCTCAGTGTGTAGGCAACTTCAAGAGTTTTAAAAGAAATTCACTTGGACTGAACTATGCTTAGGTCAAGTTCCTCCTTTTCCTAAGCAGGGATTACTTTTTGCAAGGAGAAGAGATAAATTATTCATTCAAAGTTTTTGCTTTTATATGTTGTTCTTATTTTTTTACCGTTAAATTTTGATTTCCTTCTCACTAATACATCCTACTTTGATGTATTTATTAACCCTCAAAGTGGCTACTATAGAAACATCTTTTTCAATTTTGTACTAAGAAAATCTCTCTATTGGAGACAGCTCCAAGGACAAAAAGACAAAATTGATACTAGAGAAAGTCACTTCTGAGGAGGTTTGTTTATTGAAATTTTAAAATAGGAAATCTCTTGTTCTGTATTTTTTTTCTTTCTCTTCTTTCTGGTTTAATGTGTTGGTGAGAAGGCATGATTGCAAAATTCATTATATAGCCACTAAAAAAAGACCGAACAAGTTGTACTGACAACAGCCAAGTTCCTTGATACTCTTATTCTGGAAGTAACTGTGAAATCTGACACAGGACAGTTCAATGTTTGAGGTATCTAAAGAATTTTGCTTGGGGAAGTCACTAGAAGATGCATGTGCCTGATTTGGCTAAAATCAGTTTTGACACATGACAGTGTTAATCAGGTTAACTATAATAACCATTTATGAATATGTACACATACTTACTGTTGTTGGAGCCTATATCTTTGACAACACAAATGAAATATATGTGGTGCAGAGACCCAATGCCAGACATTATGCAGAGATTCACTCTGAATTGGAGGACTCCATTGGGTCCCTAGCCTCAGAGATCAGAGACTGAGAATCCGACAGAAGAGAGGGAGGAAAGATTCTTGGAGTCAGAGCTGATTGAGGACACCAGGAGATCATGACCCACCAAACCAACTAAGCAGAGTGCATGTGGGATCACAGAGACTGAAGTGGCAAGTGCGGGGGGGTGGGGGGGGGTGGCACTCCAGAGGTCTGCATAAGGTCTTCTACATGTATATTATGTCTGTTAACTTGATGTTTTGGTGGGACTCTAACAGTGGAAGCTGGTATATCTCTCATTCTTATGCCTGCTCATGAGACACTTTTCCTCCTACTGCGTTGCCTTGCCCAGCCTCTATATGAGGGCTTTTGCCTTTTCTTGTTTTGTTTTTGTTCATGTGTTGTCTCTTGGAGGCCTACTCTTTTCTGAAGAGAAAATGGAGTGGACCTGGGTTGAGAGGAGAGGTGGGGTTGTGTGGAGCTGGGAGGAGTGGATGGAGAGAAAACTGTGGTCAGTATATGTTTTATGAGAGAAAAACCTATTTTTATTTTTTTTAAAAAGTTGAAAATTTTTAAAAAGGAAAAAAGAAGTGTACACAGGTTCAAAAGAAGCAGAATATTGGGGAAGAATTAAGAGCAACTCCACGGAGAGCTTAGTTTACAATTTACAAGGTACAGGAAATTGATTTCACAAAGAATTTAGAAAGTCAATTCAAGGTTGCAAATCTCAGACAGAAAATATATGTTTCTAAAAATGTCTTGTAATTTTTTTTCTCCTCTTTATTTCCCACAGGGCTGATAATGGTGATCTCTGGTCCTCAAGGTATGCATTCCAATCACTCTGAAGTTCTCTTCATTAGAAGACTCCTCCCCACTTAGAATGAGGAGTGGTGAAGTAAGAACCTTCTCCCTCTCATCTGCACAGAAGTTAGAACTGAACTCTCACATCAACTGGCCTCCCTTCCAAAACTTCCTCAAGGAAACCTCCCCTCTGCCACCTCCCTAGCTCTGCCATCCTCCTTCAGAGTAAGAGTGATATCCAAATTTCAATTCCTCTCAACTAACTGCACCAAAACCTTTCAATTTCTTTAGTGAAAGGTCTGACCACACAGTATTGTTTTGTTTTGTTTCTGCTTGCTTGTCTGCATTAGGTTATTAGTTTATAGCTGCTCTCATATTTTTCATGTATTTTATATATTTATGTATTTAAAAGTGTTAGACATCTCTACAGAAAATACTCTTTTCTACCTTACTTCATGTACTTGCATGTTTTTAATAGTACCTTTAAGTAAGTGGAATCTTTAATGTTAACTTGTCTATCCTAGTGTTTATTTATGACTATAGATGTATACCATCATGCCTTCTAATTCTACTAAATTCATCTACTAGATACCTACTGGTATGTAACAAAATCAACACCAACACTCTCATAGGGAGCCAAAATGGCAGCACAGTAAAATTGTCTTCATATGTGAATATTGTAATATGATACAATAATATGCAAAAAATTTAAACTAATATTTGACTTCATATCTTACAGAAGAGTAGCCAAGCAGTGTGAAAACAGGCCAAACCAAAATACTTTTAGTTGTACAAAGATGAGGTAATAAATTGTCATGAGAGATTGTAGTATACAACCTAGTAATCAGAATACAAGATATAAACTGAAGAGAATTTCAAAATATTGAGCCAGAGATCCCCACATTATTTGTATAAAATTCTACTTCTTATGTAGTATTTTGAAACAGAAAAGTATTTTGAATCAAGTATATTTTGCAAGAAATCACTTAAATTTTAGTCATTTCAAAACTTCATAAATATAACTAGGAAATTTTTTCTACAAATAAAATAACAACCACAGTGTATTCACCTGTACCTTTATGTGTAATCTCACATGAAACTGAGTGAGAGTTTCAGAAATCCTAAAACACATTGAAATGAGTCACAGGAAAGTATTGTCCCATATATTTATGAGTTTTAAGTGCCCTTCATGCAATTAATTGAACTTACCATTCTAAGCAAACATTTCCTACACTTTCTTGAATTACTTAAAGTGACTAGAAGATACATGATGTCATGCTGAAATCATTACACACTTTTATTCTGTTGCAGAAGTCAATACTCAATTTTGTGCTGACAAAGAGAAAGTTGTATACCAGATATACTATTAGATAAATAGTCCAGCTCCTTTGGAAGTACAATAAAATACTAGCTGCATTGTTTTTAATACATTAGTGATATACTAGTCACCAATTATGTGTTGGTATCACATTAAGATATACCAATAATGCACTGGTTTCACATAAAGAAAAAGAAAGTATGAAGAATTTTCCCTTGGTGTCATTTAATCAAGAGTGAGCACAGATTTAAATTATTTACTTTATTTCTCTTTGTCTTCCATTGCTCCTTTCTGGCTGTCATATAAGTTTAAATCTAAATTTGCTTAAGTACTGTCTTGTCTGTGTGCCCCTGTGTTCTCAACAAGGCCCTTTGTTCTCTCTTTTATTGATCAACACAGAAAGCATCACATGGGGGAAAGGAATGAGGAATAATTTACAAAAATCTTTATTAGAATTTTACAAGGGATGAAATCACTAAATCTAACTGACTCAGAAAAGAAACAAACAAAATACTATCAATAAATATCCATACACATGTGAATTAATCATGGGTCAAGACATGGAAGAGTAATAACTTGATTAAAGCTAGGGATCAACTTAGGTTATAAAAGTTGATTACCTGGGAAATCCAATGCAAGTGTGGTTGATTTTTGCATTGCTCTGCTAAAGGCAGGTTAATCAAACAGGCTGAGCACACAATGATAGCAGTCTTAAGTTTCAAATGACCTGAAGGTATATTGTTAACTGTGGCTGTGAAATCTACCAAAAGTTACAGACTCAAAATATAAGAGATATTTTCATAGCCCTGCTTTGCCTACTAGGGAAGTTTAGACATTATTGACTTATAAGACTGGTTAGTTATAACAAGAGCTACTCTCTAAAATATTTCTAACCTCACTAAAATGAATCGATATCAACTGATGAAAGATTATACAACTTTGTAAAAAGCATCCAAACTCAAATTGGTCTCTTACTACCTGAAAAGCAACTCCCAACAGTATGTAGTCTATAGAATGAAGAGCAAAATATCTTACCTTTGACTTGCAATTGATTTTAGTTGTTGGAAGACACTAAACTAATCAATATCAGTAGTAATGAGGGAAGCTAAGCTCTTATGTCTGGAAGTTCACTAAAAAATACTATCTGCATTCAAAGTGATGTGAAGGTAATGGACATGATTTCTCTACAATGAAATGCCAGTCCAGGTATAGTGGTGGAAATCAATATATGCCTGAAGCAATAAATGATATTCAGTTGATCAAAATATCAAAAGTGGTACTGAAATGAATACAAGAACAAACTCTGTACTTCAGCAAGGAAGGTTTTGACTGAAAGTATAGAAGGGGGTTCTATAATGTGAAAATACATAACTAAAATTCCAGTTGGACATAAGAATTAATCTAGTTAAATTGTGTGAATCTGGCCTAATCCTTGCAACTTCCCTGGCTATGAATTCTTCTCTTTCTATACCTAAAGCGATACCCCTTGTAAGAAGAAAATAAAAGTGGGAGGTCAATATTTCATAATTCACAGGATCATCAGGATGAAAAACAATACCTTCTTGTGGTTTCTTACCGGGAACAGAAAACTTCTTCCTTCCTTAGCCCACAGGAAATCTCTCTTTCATCTATGGTTCAGTCAGTCATAACCCAAAACGGAAGACAAAAGTACTCTGGTAGTTCATGGATCTACAGGTTACTGGGTAATTTATCAGGGACATCCCTATAACTATAGAGAGAGTGGGCTTCCCTTTTCTGTAACAAATAGGATAACCAGAAGGGTGCCACAGTACTCTTAGAAGCAGAAATAGGAAAAATACATAAACTGGCAGGAAATTATTAATGAACTCAAATTTCCATCTATATTTACTTACATAATAAGATTGTATTGTGCCCGTCTTTTTTAATAATTTTTTCTTTATCCTTTAATTTGTTAATGTATAAAGTAAAATAGAATCATATAAAACCCCATTTCTCTCCTCTAACCCCTGTATTCTCCCCTCACCAATCCACATCCTAACTTCATAGTGCATGGGTTTGATGCCATCCAGTGGAACATGTAAAGCATGTGGAGCATCCTGAAAGCCAAATGATTTTCAGTCCATATAGATATGGGATAGATCATCGAATATACTCGGAGAAAAAAGATAAAGAAATAATAGAATAAATAGGGAGACTGACTCTACACTGAGAAGAAAAGGTGGAAGATATAAAAATGACAAAAGGTAGACTAATGAATCTATTATGAAAAGAAAAAGGAGAGAATATGGATATGATAAGATAAAAAGGGAGATTATGGAAAATATTTTAAAAAGGAATTACTTGTTTTAAATAAGTAATGAAAATTTTTTGTCTGAATTTGCAAATGTTACTGGACTGGACATTGTTATATATAATGGAGTTTTTATCTGAATCTGTCAAATGTTAATGGAGTAGACATCATTAATGTAATCTTGACTGTGTATATTGTATATATTTACTGGATATAATTTTTCTTGTATTAGTTATAAGCTTTTTTAAATTTTAGACAAAAAGAGAGGAAATGTGGTATTGTATTCCCCCAAATATTGTGCATGCTAATAAACTTATCTGGGGTCAGAGACAGAACAGCTGCAATATTAAACATAAAGGATAGGCAGTGGTAACACACGCCTTTAATCCTAGAATTAGAGGCAGAAATCCATGTGTTCAAGGATACAGACAGGCATGGTAACTCATCATGCCTTTAATCCCAGAAAGCAAGTCTTTAATCTCAGGGAGTGATGGTAGAAAGCAGAAAGGTATATAAGGCGTGATGACAAGAAACTAGCAGCATTTGGCTGGTTAAGCATTTGGCTGGTTAAGTAAGCATTTGGCTGGTTAAGCTTTCAGTCATCTAGCAGCAGTTCAGCTGAGAGCCATTCTGGATGTGGACTCAGAGGCCTCCCGTCTGAGGAAACAAGACCAGCTGAGGATCCAGCGAGGTGAGGTAGTTGTGGCTTATTCTGTCTCTCTGATCTACCAGCATTCACCCCAATACCTGGCTCACGGGTTTGATTTTATTAATAAGAACTTTTAAGATTCATGCTACAAGTCCACCAGCAGCAATCACCTACAACAATTCCTCAAAAAGAGCAACTTCCTATCTATTTGCAGTTTCTGCTGCCTGGAACTTGTGCATGTCTGGCATGCTGGGTAATGACAGCTGCTACTGAGTTCATTGGTACAATCAATCGCTATGACATCTCCAGAAGACAGAACTTCTCCCTGTCCTCCAGCTCTTACATCCTTTCTGTTTCTTGATATAGCTAAATTTCTCAGAGATCTCCAAGACAGCTCTAATTGTTCAAAGGGAGTAATCTTGTTCAGAAACCAAACACTCAAGTGCAAGATATCTGTAGAAGCTTATGACTCCTCACTGTTTCAGATATCCCATCTGGAAAACAAGACATCACAGAATTGAGAGAATAAATCCCTGATTTGTCTTATCACAATATCTGATACACAGAGCCTGGGTATATTATCTAAGCTATTTTATTTTTGGTGGTTTCATATCCCACAATGGATAGTTGCAACATATTGTGGATGTTCTTTGTGAAAAATAACTTATTGAATTAATTATTGATGAGAGTTTAGACTGTTTTGTGAGACTGAAGAAAAGTATTTGTGAACTTTATTCCCTATTTTGAACCTGTATGTCTGTATTGGGTAAATAAACAAGGATGGCATTAACAAGATGCTCATATCAGAAAATAAAGCCAAGTAATTTTCCCAACTGACATGAGATGTACGTTCCTTCAAGCAAGACACAAATAAAACTAAAAGTCTTTGTCCATACTTGACATCTCTATCACTATCATTTCAGCTGTTGCAGTGTATACAGAAGGACATTACATTTTATTTTTATTTGTATTTCTGATATGTCTTACGATCAATGTTTTTGTATATTAATTGGTTACTGGGTTATTTTATTATCAAGGGTAAATCTTTAACCCATGAGTTACTTGGATTTTACTTGTGTTACTTATTGATTCTAAGTATTTTTAAATTGATATATATAGGGGAGAATGACCCCAACTAAGACTCCTAGCAATAGTGGAGAGAGTGTCTGAACTGGCTTTCCCCTGTAATCGGATTGGTGACTACCCTAATTGTCATTATAGAGCCTTCATTTAGTACCTGATGCAAAGATCCGCAATCAAACACAGGGCCAAGCTCCAGAAGTCCAGTTGAAGAGAGGGTGAAGGGAATATATGAGGAAGGGGCCGTCAAGATCATAACTGGAAAACTCACAGAGACAGCTGACCTGAGCTTTTGGAACCTCATGGATTCTGGATGGAGAGCTAGGGAGCCAGCATGGGACCCAACCTAGGCCCTCTGCATCTGGGCAACAGTTGTGTATAGCTTGGTCTATTGTGAGGCCCCTACCAGTGGGACCAGGACCTGTCCCTGATGCATGAGCTGGTTCTTTGGAATCTATTCCCTATGGTGGGATGCCTTGTTCAGCCTTGATGCAGAGGTGGGGAGCTTGGTCCTGCTGCTACTTGATATGCCATGCTTTGTCGATTTCCAGGGGAGACCTTACCCCATCTGAATAGAGAGGGAGAAGGAGTGGATGGCGGCGGGATAGATGGGATGTGGGGGAGGGAACAGAACGGGAGGAGGGGGGAGGGGAAACTGTGGCTGATATGTAAAATAAAATAAAGAAAAAAACTAAACAGAATGATGTTTTAAAACTGAATTTCATATATCTAGAGTAAAATGTTTATAGTAAAATATTTATTGTGAGTAATGTCTAAAAAGTCATATATTTTACTCTTGATAGTTTACCTCTAATACTGAATAATCATAAGCAGAAAGACAAATGTTCTCCTAGTGTGACTGTCTTATGGTGAAGCCTTCTCTTCACCAATCTTCATAATTATCTTTAATTTTCTGGAAAGAATTTTATTTACCTGTGCTTACCCCGAATCTGTGGAAGAGTTCATCAAAATCAAGACTCTCCCAGTCATTCTTGTAATGATTGTCTCATAAAACATTCTTAAAATTCACATTGAGAAATGAGGAGTTAGTAACTTTTTTAAGGTTCATAAACATAAATTTTGTAGATTAATAATTTCAGCCAATTGGAAATATATCAGCAGATTTTGCCATTACTTTTTAATGTAATCAGTTACTCATTTCTTATGTAAAAGTATTTCTGGAGCCCTCTGCATGATTTCTTTTGAGTACTTGGAAGGTAGGGGATAATGTTTGAGGTTTTTTTTTCCCATAGTCTTCCTATAACACATAGCAATACTGAGCTCATAGCACTGCTTAATCAATTCTCACTTAATTAATGAGTTCTAGCTTCTGTGCCAACTGTGCACACCATGCTCCCAAAGCACAGCTGAAAACCATTAGGGGTATGTGGTGAGAGACAGCTAGAGCGAATGCAGACTGTCAGATGACTTGAATAGCCCTGAGTTAAATAACCATTCAGAGTCACCTGAAACGTACCCTATAACTCTACTAGAAACCAGGCAAGAAATTTAAACAAACAAACAAAAAAAAAGACTATCAATTTGTAAATTTTATGTTCTTTTTAACCTATAGTATTTTAATTAGTACATTATTAAGTGCATGTGTATACATTATACACATAAAATTAATGTTGAATAAATTAAGTAATGTTTCAGACTATTTCTTTTTTTTGTTTTTTGTTTTTTGTTTGTTTGTTTTTCTAAGACAAGGTTTCTCTGTGTAGCTTTGGTGCCTGTCCTGGGTCTTGCTATATAGACCAGGCTGGCTTCGAACTCACAGAGATCCACCTGGTTCTGCCTCCCAAGAGCTGGGACTAAAGGCTTGTGCCACCACTGCCCAGCCAGACTATTTACTTTGAGTAGTATAGTAAGAATGACCATATCTGACTTTAAAACAAACAGTGACTGTGCCTTGCCATTTTGCTTTTATTCCACAGAAGTAACAGATGTCAAAGATCTTCAGTATTTAAAATTCACAAATACATACCTTGAAGTTCCACTTCTAGCTTCATACAACACATGAAACAAAAGCATGTGTTCATAAATACCACAATTTATATTATTTTAAAACTGGAAACAGGAATGATATAGTTATAAACTCAAAAAATTAAAATAGCCATTGTAAAAAGGAAACCATATAAACATGTATGAAATTGTCAAAAATTAAATAAAGAATATTCTAACAATCCTGGAAGTGAGATTGATTAATAAAACCAAGAAGTGTGAATTATTGTATTCTTATCAATGAATAATATATCTTGTTGAAGAATGACTGTCCCTTGCAACCCCATGGATATATTTAACAAATGAAATAATTTTTAAAAAGCCTCTCAATAAAGACAAATAGTACAACTCCATGCTTCTACTGTTCCAAAGCATGACATAACTGGGATGCACTGTGATGGCACGTTCTGGGTCCTATGATCATACTATTTTTTGATCTGAGCAATAATTGTTCCTATACATGTGTTTCCCTTGTGAAAATCATCTTCTCATAATTTGTATACTTTGTAGATTATATAAATATACCTTACCTTTCCAAAAGACAAATAATCAGACAAATATACTAAATACTGTGACACATAAAAAATAATCATATTTCCCTGGTTTGATTATTTAATGCATGTGTGGAATTTTGAAATTATCATTGAAAGTAAAATGTAGATTAGCAATTTAGATAACGTAACATCTGGTGAGAAGCTTAAAATTTAATTATGTTTAAGTAACAGAATCACAAATAATAGCTTAACTGTGCTGTTTTCTGTCTTCTAAGTGTCCTTTGAGACTTTCCTTTCTTTCAGGTCTCCCTGAAGATTGTTGGTGTTTAGAGATGACATACCACTCCCTTTGAATCTGTTCAAAGATTGGAGGGCTACTCCAGATGTCTGATACATCCTAAAACAAAGACAACATGAAAATCATATTCTGATCTTTAGTTTTACCAATGGATTAAAAAAAATACTAGGATAAAGTCTCTATACTTAAGACACCTCATAGAAGTTAGCTACAAGAAAAACTGACATTTTCTTTATTAAAAAGATGCAAGTGTTTTTGTTGACTATGTGCCCACGCTCTCCATATGCTTCTTTTTGCTAGTCTCTTACACATCCCATTTTTTCTCTTACTCTGTCTTAATTATCCTTTGACCTGGACTCAGAAAGGGAAAGGACGAAGAGATGTGAGTGTAAGTAAGGAAGGAGAGAGTGAACTGGAAGAGAGTGCCTCTGAGCTTCCTATATACTTCCTACTTCCTCCCAGACTTCGGTCACCATCCTGAGTCCTCCCTATCCTTAGGGCAATTCTTGACCCCTAATAATAACCCAGATTCATATATTTTCTGTATTCATGCTTATATACCTATTTTTTTCGTGTGTGTGTGTGTGTGTGTGTGTGTGTGTGTGTGTATGTGTGTGTGTGTGTGTGTATGTGTGTGTGTGTATGTGTATGTGTGTGTGTGTGTGTGTGTGTGTGTGTGTGTGAGAGAGAGAGAGAGAGAGAGAGAGAGAGAGAGAGAGAGAGAGAGAGAGAGAGAGAAGAGGGGGAGAGGGAGAGACAGAGAGACAGAGAACAGTTGTAGGACTCAGGTTCTTTCTTTCTACTCTGTGAATCTCAAGAAGTCAGGAGGTTGTGAATATAAGTAAGTTTTGAGCCTTTATTCTATTTTCCATCTCCATCTCAATGACCCACATAAAAACAAAAAATGTCTCAAAACAGCCCAGACTGGACTTCAAGCTTCTGGCTATTCAATATCTCTAATACGGTGATTACAGGTGTATGCCACAACACCTGGCCTCTGATGCACATATTAATTTTTTTGGATCTCCTGAAAGTTTACTGACTGCCATAAGAAGAAAGGAGCAACAACACTTTTCATAATTATTAACTAAAGGCCAACATTAGAGTACAGTGAAGATATGGCCAGCATTATATTTTTAATTTTATTATAATCATACAACTTACTTTATGACAAATGCAACAAATTTTTGTGTTACGCTGAAATTTTATATATTTCCCATGTCTGGTGATCACATTTCAAGTTCCAAATCAGTTTAATTGTCAAGTTATAGCTCCTTTTTTATTCATTAAAGATAGATTATTCTCACACGCAATACATCCCAACTACAGTTTCCCCTCTCTCCACTGCTCCCAGCTACCCCCCCCAGCCCCCTCTCCCCAGATCCACTCCTCCTCTGTCTCATTTCAGAGAAAAGCAAGCCTCCAATAGAAAACAGCCAAACACAACAAAAGTAAGACAAGACAAAAGCCCTCCACCAAGGCTGGAAAAGGCAACCCAAAAAGAGGAAAAGAGTCCCAAAAGCAGTTAAAATTGTATCAAGAATCTTAGAAGTTCTTATTAACAAAATCAAACCTGAGGCCAGTTATTGGGGTGAAATGCTGGATGGTCAGAGAGACAGAACAAGCCACAGCTAACCTTACCTGGCCAACTTCTCAGCTGATCTTGTTTCCCCAGACTGGAAGCCTCTGTGTTCTCATATCTGAATGGATCTCAGCTGAACTGTGCTGCTCAAAACCTAAAAGCTTAACCAGCCAAATGCTTAATCAGCCAAATGCTGCTAGTTTCTGGTTCTCTCACCTTATATACCTTTCTGCTTTCTACCATCACTCCCTGGGATTAAAGGCTCACTTTCTAGGATTAAAGGCATGAGTCACCATGCTTGGATGTATCCTTGAACAGATGGATTTCTGACTCTGGAATGCTATGATTAAAGGCGTGTGCTACCACTGCCTAACCTTTATGTTTAATATTGCAGCTGTTCTGTCCCTAACCCCAGATAAGTTTATTAGGGTGCACAATATTTTGGGGAACATAATACCACCACACAAACTAGTGAAAGACACACCTGTTTCCACTGTTAGGAATCCCACAAAAACCGGCAAAACTAACAGCCGTAGCATATACACAGAGGACCTGGTGCAGACCCTTGCAGGTTTTGTGCTTGCCATTTCAGACTCTGAGAGCCCATATGTACCCTGCTTCATTGACTCAGTGGGTCATTTTCTCCTGGTGTCCTCCATACCCTCTGACTCCTGCAATCTTTCTGTACCCTCTGTTCCCAGAGCTCTGAAAGGGGAGACCTCCCATCAGAGACTACTCTCTGCATAATGTCTGGCATCATTTCCATCTGCTGCTGGAGGAATCCTCTCTGATGATGATTGAACAAGACACTGCTGTTTAAATATGGCAGAATATCAACAGGAATAATTTCATTAATTTTTTTTTTGAGGCCAGTTGTATTTGGTTCACACTCTAGGTCTCTGGCTATCCAGTCTCCAGTTCATGGACATCCAATTATTATTGGGCATAGGCTCCCTCTCATGGCGTGGCTACAAGTTAAAACAAATACTGCTTGGCCACTTCCACAAGTTCTGTGCTACCAGTGTTCCAGCACATCCCTCAGGCAGGGCAGGTTATAGGTCAAAGGCTCAGTAGCTGGATTAGTGTCCATATTGCTCTTTTGGTAGCCTGCAGAATACCTTCCTGCAACAAATAGCCTAAGAAGTGTGGCTCTATGTAGGCACCAGTTTGACCTCTCCACATTCAACCAGCTATGTGGATGTTGTCCTCAGAAATGGCAACCTACTGTCCATTTTCAGAGAGTAACCCTCTGTCCTAAGCTAACATCAGCCTGGGTTGCTTAGGGATCGCCAAAGGACCGTCCTGCCCAACAACTCAACCTATTGCAACCCTGTCCTGTTACTGGGAGCCTTGCCTGTCTACAAAAGACAGGCAGTTCAAAGTATGTATCTCCCATTATTAGGAGTTCTCACTAGGATCACCCTCATAGCTTCAAGAGTTTTTACTGCATTAGCTTTCCACAATGCCCCACGATGCCCCCAATTGCAATGGTGTCTCCCCATGCCCTCTCCTTCCATCCCATCTCACTCCACCAGACTGTTTCCTCTTGATCCTGTCTCCACCTTCCCCCTGTTCAGCCACAAAATCTATTATATTCCCTCCCAGGGAGATACATGCATCCTCAATAGAGCCCTCCTCTTAACCTAATCTCCTGGGTCTACAGATGGTAGCTTGGTGATCATTTACTTAATGACTAATATTCACTTATAAGTGAATACATACTATATTTCTATTTCTGGGACTGGGTTACCTCACTCAGGATGACTTTTTTTGTCTAGATTCATCCATTTGCCTGCAAATTTCACTATGTCATTGCTTTTAACAGCTGAATTCTTATTCCGTTGTGTAAATGTACCACATTTTCTTTATCCATCCTTTAACTGAAGAATATCTAAGTAGTTTCCAGTTTCTGGATCTTAGGAATAAAGTTAAACGAACATAGTTAAGCAAGTGTACATGTGGTAGGAAGGAATGACCTCTGGGTGCACACCCAAGAGTGTTATAGATGTATCTTGAGGAAGATCAATTCCCAATTTTCTGAAGAACTGCCATATTGATTTCCATAGTGGTTGTACAAACTTGCACTCCTCTCAACAATGAAGGAGTATTCCCTTTGCTTCACATCCTTGCCTGCATGAGCTGCCACTTGTGGTTTGTTTGTTTGTTTGTTTGTTGATCTAAACCATTCTGACTGGTATAAGTTGGATCTAAGAGTTGTTTTAATTTGCATTTCCCTGGTATTAAGGATATAGAACATTTCTTTAACTGCTTCTCAGCCATTTGAGACTGCTCTATTGAAAATTCTCTGTTTAGATCTGTACCTCATTTTTAATTGGATTATTTGGTATCCAGTTTCTTGAGTATGTATTTTGAATTAGACCTCTATCAGATGTGGAGTTGGTAAAAATCTATTCCTACTCTGTAGGCTGTAGTTTTTTCCTATTGACAGACACAGACAGAAGTTTCTCAGTGTCACGAGTTTCTTTTTATTAATTGATGATCCTTGTGCCTGTGTTAACAGTGTTCTGACAGGAAGTTTTCTTCTGTGCCAATGCACACAAGGTTATTACCCACTTTCTATTATATCAGGTTCAGTGTATCTGATTTTAGGTTGAGATCTTTGAATCACTTGGACTTGAATTTTTTGCAGGATGATAACCATGAGTCTGTTAGCATTCTTCTACCAGCAGATACCTAGTTTGACTAGCACCATTTGTTGAAGATGCTTTCTTTTGTGCAGTGTGTATTTCTGGCTTCTTTATCAAAAATCGGGTCTCCATAGGTATGTGGATTTATGTCTGAGTTTTCAATGTGATTCCATTGATGAATGTATCTGTTTTATTCCAATTCCAGTTTTTATTACTACAGCTCTGCAGTACAACTTATAATCAAGGATTGCAATTTCTCCAGAAGTTCTTTTACTGTTCAGGATAGTTTTATATATCCTGGGATTTCATTTTTTTTCCCTATGAAGTTGAGCATTGTCCTTTCAAGTTCTGTAAAAAAATTGTGCTGGAATTTTGATGAGGATTGCATTGAATCGGTAGAATACTTTTGTAGGATGTCCATTTTACTGTGTTAATCCTACTGATACATGAGCATGGGAGATTTTTCCATCTTCTGATATACTCTTCAATTTTTTTCTTCAAAGACTTAAAATTTGTTTTGTTGGAATTACCTCCAAGATATTTTATATTACTTGCGAACTATTAGGAAAGATGTTGTTTCTCTGATTTCTTTCTCATTATGGTTATCATTTGTATATAGGAGTGCTACCATTTTTTTTAGTTTATCTTTTATCCAGCCACTTTGCTAAAAGTGTTTATCAGCTATAGGAATTTCCTGGTAAAATTTTTAGGGTCATATTTTCTTGTATAATATTAGAGGAACCAGCCTCAATATTATACATCCCAGGGGCTCAGGAGAGAGAACTACTGACGGCGAGGACTATTTTCTGTAAATTGAATCTCAGCACAACGAGCTCTTAGTCCATTCACTTTTTCTTTATTCTCCCCTCCTTTTTCCCTCGCTTTACAGTTATATATCCCCCAGAAATCACAATCCTCCCCTCCACCCAGGAAACCCAGCCTGAACTTCCTCAGGCAGTGATTGTCCATTATCAGGATCAAATGGAAGGTTGATAAGAATTACAAAGAGGGGCTCTAGTTGTTAATTATCATTTGTGACCCAAAGGGGAAGTGACTAATGAACTAACTAAAGGCTAAATATGGGTAATATCTAAGAAGAGGGATCTTACGTGCACAACTATAATCTTTAATGTGTTTGGTAAAAGATGTTAAAAATCTATAAGTTGCTAGGTCAATGGGAGAAAATAAAACTGTCTTCTTTTTTCCTGTGGCTCCTATCTGTTCAGGCTGTCTGCCGTTTTTCTGCAGGGTGGGGAAAAGTGTGCTCAGTCTCTAGGCAACCTGTGTACAGCTAGATGCCTCTGGTGATAGCTAAAGGGAGATCTGGAACTGGAGGTAAGGTTTGGGAAAGGAGGAAGTTAAGCTTAATTAGCACATCCACCAGGCCTTTTCAAACAGGTGGCCTGGATGCTTAAGTCTGTCCTTAGAGAGTACAGAGGTATCTCTGATAAGGTACTTTCCTCCATCCGGTGATGGACCTGGCCGGATGCTACCAATAATGATAATTACAGGGAGGCTTGAACTGGGAGTTCTGGCTGAGCATAGCTGTTAGCACAGAAGGTTATCTAAATATTCCTAGAAGTGGTTAGGTAAGTAGTTAGAGGTCTATAAAGTTAGTAAGGCTGTAAGAGAGGAGGGGTCTGAGCTAAATTGTGTAAAGCTATTACTTAATGTCTACCTGACTTGGGCGGTGTCCCCTTGTGGAATTTACCTTAAGTCAGGAGACTCACCTGTGGGTTGTTATCACTGTTAATCCTCGGAAATTGGGTGACCACCTGGGTGATGTCTCCTTTAGTCCTTGAAAGTGGCTAGGGGAGATATCTGATTCCAGAGAAAGCCTTTCCTGAGGCTGTTCTCAGAATGCCTGGAATGTGTATGTCCAGAGAGTGATCAGTCCACACTGTTAGCTCTTCTTAGGGAAAAGTCAATTGGGAAAACTACGAAGGCACACATGATTTTCATAACAGAATACAGCTGATATATAACAAGCCAAGTAACACCAAAAACTCCTTGGGATTTGGCTTCCTCTGGAGGAATTCCCTGATCCCTCCAGGTAGTGACTTTGCCATAACCAGATGAGTTCTTATGATATATTCCTGTGGCCCGCAGCAATATTTGTGTACTGTCATATTCTCTGCAAATAATGATACTTTGACTTCTTCCTTTCCAAACTGTATCCTTTTGATCTCCTTCAGTCTTGTTGCTTTAGTTAGAACTTTAAATACTATATTTAATAGATACATAGGTTGAGTGGACAATTTTGTCTTATTCCTGATTTTACCTGAGTTTCTTTGAGGTTCTCTCTGTTTAATTTGATGTTGGTTACAGGCTTGTTGTAAATAGCCTTTATTATGTTGATGTATATCCCTTGAATCCCTAATAACTCCAGGACTTTTCTCATGAAGAAGTTTAGGATTGTATCAAAGGTCTTTTCTGCATTTAATGAGATGATGATGTGAATTTTTTCCTTTCATTTTGTTTATATGGTGAAGTACATTTTCCATTTTTAATATATTGAACCATCTCTGGATCACTGGGCTGACACCTACTTGATCATGGTAAAAGGTAATTTTGATGTCTTCTTGAATTCAGTTTGCAACTATTTTATTGAGCATTTCTGCATCTTACTTCATGGGGGGAATTGGTCTGTAATTTCTTTCTTTGTTGAGCCTTTTTGTGGTTTGTGTATCAGGGTTAACTGCGGACACATGAAATTAATTAGGCAATGCTCCTTGTGTTTCTCATCTGTGAAATAATTTTAGGAGTATTGGTATTAACTCTTCTTTGAAAGTCTTGTAGAATTTTAATTCTGTGCTAAAACCATATTGTCTTGGGTTTATTTTGGTTGTGAAAGTTTTATTGATGATGTCTATCTGATTGGTGTTATAGGTCTATTTAAATTGTTTATCTGATCTTGATTTTACTTTGTTATGTGGCACCTATGAAAGAAAATTATCAATTTCTCCTGGATATTCAATTTAATGGGGTACAGACCTTTAAAGTGTGTTGTTATGATTCTCTGGATATCCTGGGTGTATTTTGTTATATCTCTCTTTTCAATTCTAATTTTGTCAATTTTTATATTCTTCTCCATCTTTTATTAAGTTTTGATAGCGGTTTTCGTATCTTGTTGATTTTCTCAAAGAACCAAACCTTTGTTTCATTGCATTTTTTGTATTGTACACTGTCTTTCTGTTTTATTGATTGCAGCCCTCAGTTTGGTGATTTCTTGCCATCCTCTTTGATCTGCTTACTTCTTTTCATACTAGAGCTTCCAGGTGTGCTGGTAAGTTACTTGTATAAGATTTCACCCTTTTATGTGCATGTGTACATACTGAGGGCTATGAACTTTCCTGTTAGCATTGCTTTCATTGTGTCACGAGTTTGGTTATGTTGTGTGTTCATTTTCATTGAAATTCTAGAAAGTTTTTAATTTCTTTATTTCTGTCTTGACTCATTTTATCCAGTAGAAAATTGTTCACTTCCCGTGAGATTGTAGGCTTTCTGATGTTTCTGTTGTTGTTGATACCCTGCTTTAATCTGTGGTGATCTGGTAGAACACAGGGAGTTGATTCATTTTTTTTTATATCTGTTGAGATTTGCTTTGTGTCTGAGTAGGTAGTCAACTTTGGAGAAAGACCTGTGAGGTGCTGAGAGGAAAATACATTCTTTTATGTTGAGGTTGAATGTCCTATAAATATCTGCTGGCTCATTTGTTTTATAATGCATGTTAGCTCCAGCATTTCTCTATTTCTCATTTTTCTCCAAACGAGCTGTCTACTGGGGAGAGTGGGGAACTGAAGTCTCGCACTATCAGTATGTGAGAGTTATATATGTGATTTAAGCTGTAGTTGTGTTTCTTGTACAGAAATGAGTGTCCTTATGTTTACGGCATAGATATTAAGAGTTGAAATGTCATTTTGGTAATTTTTTTCTTTGATGAGTAGAAATTGTCCTTCCCAGTCTCTTTTGATAAATTTTGGTCTGAAGACGATTTTGTTAGATAGTAAAATGTCTACACCAGTGAGCCTCTTAGGCCCATTTGCTTGGAATATGATTTTTAATCTTTTACCATGCAGAGAAGTCTATCCTTGATGTTGAGGTGTGATTCTTGAGTGTAATAGAAGGATGGATCCCGTTTACACATGTGTTCTCTTAATTTGTGTCATTATATTGAGGAATTGAGACTATTAATTTTGAGAGCTATCAATGACCAATGATTGTTGATTCCTATGATTTTGTTGTAATTGTTATTGTTATTTGTAATGTGTTTTTGAGTGTGTGTGTTTGAGTGTGTGTGAATATGTGTATGTGATTCCCTTCTTTTTGGTTTTGCTGGTGTGAGATTATTAATTTTGTATGTTTTCATGGGCATAGTTAACCTCCTAAGTTTGGAGTTTTCCTTCTAGTACCTTTTGTAGGCCTGGATTTGGAGCTAGATGCTTAAATTTTACTTTATCATGGAGTATTTTATTTTCTCAATCTGTGGTGATTGAAAGTTTTGCTGGGTATCATAGTCTCAGCAGACATTTGTGGTCTCTCAGAGTATGCAACAACCTGGCTTTTAGAGACTCCATTGAGAAATTAGGTATAATTCTAATAGATCTGTTTTTATATGTTACTTGGTCTTTTTTTTGGTAGCTTTTAATATTCCTTCTTCGTTCTGTATTTTAGTGTTTTCATTGTTATGTGGCAAGGGATTTTCTTTTGTAGTACAGCCTTTTTGGTGTGTTTTTTATGCTTCTTGCATCTTTATAGGCACCTTCTTCTTTAGATAAGAATTTTTTTCTATGATTTTTTTAAAAAAAATATTATCTGGGTCTTTGAATTGGTATTCATTCCCTTCCTCTGTTCCTATTATTCTCAGGTGTTTTTTTTTTTTTCATAGTATCTCATATTTTCTGGATGTTTTATGTCAGAAATTTTTAACATTTTCCTAGACTAATGTATCCATTTCTTGTATCTTCAATGACTGAGAATCTTCAAGTTTTTGTCTTATGTTGGTGAAGCTTGCCTCTGTAGCCTCTGCTCACATCCCTAAATTTTTTATTTCCAGAATTCCCTCAGTTTGTGCTTTCTTTACTGATTCTATTTCCATTTTCAGTCTGTGAGCAGTTTTATTCTTTTTCTTGAACTGTTTTTTTTTTTTTTGGTTTTGTTTTGTTTCTTGATAGATAGATAAATAGATAGATAGATAGATAGATAGATAGATAGATAGATAGATAGATAGACAGATATATTGATAGATAGAGCCTAGATCTGCCCCATGCAGGCTCCCTCATTGTTTCAATCTCAAATGGCAGAGAAATACTTAGAGATTTGCAAATAAAAATAATTCTGAGAGTCCATCTTATTTATACCTGTGAAAATGGCTAAGATTAGAAACACAAATGACAGCTTACACTGGAAATTATGTGGAGTAAGGGGAACACTCCTGCATAAGAATACAAGCTTGTACAGCCACTTTAGAAATCAATATACTGGTTTCTCAGAAAACTCCGAATCAACCTACCTCAAGACCAAGCTATACCTCTCTTGGGCATATACCCAAAGGATGTTCAATCATACCACAAGGACACTTGCCCAACTATGTTCATAGCTGCTTTATGTATAATATAACTTGGAAACAGTCTATATGCCCCTTAATCAGTGAATGGATAAAGAAAATGTGTTATATTTACACAATGGAATATTACAAGGCTGTTAAAAACAACGACATAAAATTTTTAGGAAAATGGATGGAACTAAAAAATCTCATCCTGAGTGAGGTAAAACATAACCAAAAAGACAAACATGATATGTACTTGTTGAGAAGCCTTGTTGGTCAAACGTTTCAGTCTACCATGGTTTGATAGCTGTCTCTCTCTGAGATTGGCACAACATGGAGAACTATCTTCCCACTAGTAAGGGCTTCCTGCCCTCGACCTAACCTTATTTAGAGAATGTCTCTAGACCATAATGCCTGACTTGTCTCAAGGATGATCCTTGACACAGTTCCCTGTAAATGTTCTTTCCTTGTTGCCCATAGGTAATTAGGTGACCTGCTCTAGCTATTTCCAAAAGGCTGTGTTGCTAATAATCCAACTATATGATAGGAGTGTGCCATTTAATGCAAATTAGGTGGTTCCCCAGCTACTGTCTCCAATCCTATATATCCCCTATACTCTGGAATAAACCTGAGCTACCTCAATGAAGCTATCTCCTGGAAGGTTATTTTAACCATATTCACAGGCCATACAAAGTTCTCTGTAGCCATTTCTACCCATTTGTCCTTGCAGACTTGTGGCCAATGGAATGTGAGGCCAAAAAGGACCCCACATGTAATCACTCACAAGTGAATATTAGCTGTAAAGTAAAGGATAACCATGCTAGAGTTCATAGACACAGAGGAGCTATGTATCAAGGAAGACCTAATGGGGGATGCATGGATCTCCCTGGGAAAGAGAAATGGAGATCTCTGGAAAGGACTGGGGGTAGTTGGTGATGAGAACATAAAGGATACGAGTCAGGGGGAGTGGACAGAGGGGAAGAATACTGAAAGAGATGACTGGAAGTGGGGGCACATTTCAGTGTCAGGTAGAAACTTGGTGCAAGGGAAACTCTCAGGAATCTAAAAGGATGTTCTCAGCTAAGTCTCCTGGCAATAATGGATACAAAGCCTGAACTGGCCATCTTCTGTGATGAGGCAAGTAGAGGGATTGAGACACCAACCAGCCACATGATCTTTCACCTATAGCCTGCCCTGCCTATAAGATGTCTGGTAGAGGGGGGCTGTGGGGGACTCAGAAAATTGGGGAGTGGCTAAGCAATGACTGGTGCAGCCTTAGACCTAGGACAGAACCAAACATGATTGGAGAAAGAAAAGATGTCAACGTAATGACACCTAATGATATCCTGTTACACACATAGATTGATAACTACACAAATTGTCATCAGAGAGCCTTCTTCTAGCAACTGATGGAAACAGATGCAGAGATCCACAGCCAAGCACTGGGCTGAGCTAGGAAAATCCTGTTAAGAGAGGAAGGAAGAATTGTAGGAACCAGAGAGGTCAAGAACATCACACACACACACACACACACACAAAATATCACAGAATCAATTAACCTGGCTCATAGGAACTCACAGAGTTGGCGTTCTTTAAGGGGTGTACTCATTTTTTCCAAATGTTTGTATTCTCCTGGCTTTCTTGAAGGGATGTATTCTCCAGTTGTCCTCTTTAAGGACCTCAATGATCTTCTTATAGACTCTTTTATGGTCTTTTCCTTGTGT
This sequence comes from Peromyscus maniculatus bairdii, assembly GCF_049852395.1. Classification (NCBI taxonomy): domain Eukaryota; kingdom Metazoa; phylum Chordata; class Mammalia; order Rodentia; family Cricetidae; genus Peromyscus; species Peromyscus maniculatus. The sequence continues at coordinate 7,265,898 of NC_134865.1, read as the reverse complement.
TTCATCTATGTTGGAATATCCAGAGCCTGCTCTGGTAGGACAGCTGGGCTCTAGTGGAGGAGTGGTGGGCTGGCTGTTAATTGTGTTTTATTCCTGACATCAAGACTCTGGGCTTAGGGGTAATTGCATGTCTAGGTTTATGAGGGGTCCCACAGGAGCCATGGACAGGGAGGAAGGGAGGCTACAGCTGGGACAAGCCTGAGGCATTGGGTCTACTGGGGACACAGAGAGCAAAATTTCATATTTTTAAGCTACAATATTAATATTAAGAAATTCTCATTTACATTTTTATTAATAGGATACAGTAAACCCAGCATTAATTTCTAATAATAGGAGGCTGATTATTTTAGCATTGTGACAAATGAGTGGAGGTGAATAAGTAATATATATTCAAAAGCTATTATTAGAATATTGTCTAACATAGAGAAAAATGTTTTATTTAATTACTTTGAAAAATGTGTATGCCTTCATGCTTCCCTAAGGCATTGGTGTAATTATATATAAGTTCATAATTTCTCAAGACAGTAGAAAAGGGAAAAAAACCTATAATTATAAATCACATTTTAAAATCAAATCATTATTCAAATATACTCCTTTTATTTTTCTATGCATGCAATTTTCTTTTGAAGAAAGTATATGATGTACGTATAAGGAACTATTTCTTCTCTGTACTTGCTCTTCTTAAATAAATATTCATAGAAAAGAAAATTTAGATAACTACCAGGACTTAACCATATATTTATAGATTCTCTGGAATTTATTGCAAAATTTGTAGGTGTTTATATGTTGAGGAGTGTATTCACATAACTTTTAGGACAGATAATACAATTAAATATTTCAAATTAAGTATGAATGTAAAGGTGTCAACTTTAATTTACTGAACCCTAATAGTTAACCTATTCTAAGCACATTGTTCCTTGTACCCAAAGGCTTTTAGACAACTTAAGCACCGCTTACTACTCTCTCAACTAATATTGTAATTGCACAATTAATCATAATCCTATGCTGCTTTTTAACTGCTTTCAGAATTACTATTATTGTGTACAATTGACATTTGCCAGGATTTACTCCCTGGGCTTCCAGTGCATTTTATTCTGTTATTTTGTCTTGAAAGTACTATTCCTGCACTCATTTTACTTTCTCTTGAAGGCTCCCCTTTCACATTTCCATCATAATGGCAGAGTCTATGCAGATTGGAAAATATATTTGGGGATGGAAATTTCAAAGCTCATTTTTTTTGTATGTCCTGGTTTCCATGGTTTCTATTCAAGCATTAACTACCAGTCTGACTTTCTTCTTATGAACGATTTCTTTATTCTCAAATTGTTTTGAAATTTTTCTCTTGATTTTTGTCATTGCTTATATGTGTATTTCTTTGGTTTGTTTTGTTAGAGAATCCTTGAGAATCCAGGATCTATAACTTGTGCCCTTCCATTCTGTAAAATTATCACTCTGCCTATTAGAACTACCCAGAGCCTTTCTTTGCTTCTCTTTATTGGAGCTACATCTGACTTGTCTGTTGGTTTTCCACATTGCCCAATTGTTCCTAACTTCATGATCATTGCCACTGTTTGCTATATTCTGAATATTTCCACCACTCCATCTTCTCCTGTATTGTTTCACTAACAATAGCAGAATTTAACAAGCTTATAAGCCTGTCTCCTCAACTTTTCACATACATCATTATGTGTTTATTATATTTGTCAGACCCTACTTGTGTAAGTCTTTTGTGCCAGTGTGTCTGGTTTCTATATCTTGTAGTTAATTCAAGTACTTTCCTTTAATAAAGAGTTTGAACAACGTAAACTGGAAGTTAAGCATGTCAAGTCTGCTAATTCTGATATTTAAGTCTTGGTAGGTTATGTCCACTGTCCATTTTTTTAAAACTGGTTCTCACTCATGGACTTTTATTTTCAGGTAAATACTGCCCTACCCTTCCAGGCTTGCCTGGGAAACCTTTTATTGAAACATCCTGAGTCCTTAGAAGGATTATAAATTCAGAGAGAGAAGCAAGCTTATTTCTTTTTGAAGTTTTAGTTATATTAAACCAGGTGGTCTGTATGAATAAATAAGTCTTCTATAATATAGAAAAATGTTTTCAAACCATCAAATTTTAAATATAAATGAATTCCTGTCTATAATGGATATCACATTTAAGGAGCTAGGCTTTAGTTAATACTATTTTTAGTTAATACTACTTTTTTTTCTTTTGGAGGAAAGATAGGTATTCCTGCATCCCTTATTTATCCACTTTATATAATTTCTTATCTTGCCTTATACTTGACACTTTAATTTTTTCTTTTTACTCCTAAATTTCACTTTTGTCTTTGGTCTATAAGTAAATTAAGCTCTTTGTAACTTCAACAAATCAGCTCCTGGGTAAAAGACAAGTGCCTATTTAACATCGAGATCAAGTGATACATTATGTCTATATATATATATTTGTTTTTGGTTTTGATAAAGTCTCTCCATATCAATTAGGTACTGCAGAGCTAAAACCATCCACCTCCCTCTACTTGCAAACCTGATAGGGCTAGATATAATCACATCAAGATAAAATTATTTTTTAATATACTTAAAAAGCATATTTTTGATAAAACAAAATGTATAGAACATCTTTTGCTCATACTCACTATAATTACCCTCTCTTATTGCTCTGACAAGATTCCTGATTAACATCTTCTTCACAAATACTCTTCTCATAGTGTGTGTGTGTTCATGTATGTGTGTATGTGTGTGTTTGTGTGTGTGTGTGTGTGTGTGTGTGTGTGTGTGTGTGTGTGTGTATTTTTCAGGCAGTGATTGTGATAGCTATGCTATACCAGATCACAGCATTTCATGTCACTCTTCTCAATCCTCTCCATCCCCCGGCTCTTATGTTCTCTCAAACCTCCCTAGTGCCTCATTTACTGTGTGTTCCATTTTCATTCTGTTGCTGAGAGGGAAAAAAACTATTCGGACCAGAGGAAAGGGTTTATTTGGCTTATAATTCCAAATTACAATAAGTCATCAAAGGAAGATGGGGAAAGAACTCAAGGCAGGAACCTTGGGTCAGGAGTCATAGAGAAATGATACTTGCTTGCTTACCCTCTGCCTTGTGCTCTGGCTCACTCCTTCTTTCATACTTAGCTAGCTTTTTATACAACCTCTGGTGCTTTGCTGGAGGATTAGTGCCACCCACAGCAGGCTTGGCACTCATCCATTGATGAGTAATCAAAACAATCGCACAGACAAGCCTGATGGAGGCAATTCATCAATTGAGGCTTATCCTCTCCAATAACCTTATGATATTCAAAGCTAAGACTAACTAATTTAAGACTAACTAAATCAGTGCTAAACACTAACATTGGCTTCTTATCAGCACTTTGACCAATTATGTGTCTCTGGATGAATTTACCAGATTAAATGAAAGCAGTCCTAAAAGAGAAATTTATAGCTAGAAGAGCCTACATTCCTAAATTAGAGAGCTCTTAAATAAGTAACCTAGGGTGCATATTTAGACATTAGAAAGAAGACCAGACAAATGAAAACTAAGCTAAAAAAGGAACAGACAGAAGAAAATAATTATGACCACAGCAGAAATCAATGAAACTGTAATGAAGACATTAAAAAAGGCAATGGAATGAACAGTTGCTTTTTTAAAAAGATAAACAAGGTTGCTAAAAAGTTCAATTAAGCAAAACAAAGAGAAGACCCAAATTAGTAAGATTAAAGTTGAAATATTATAATATATCCCAACTAATTCAGAAAATTGACCATATGGACATATTTTAAGAACTTATATTACACTAAATCAGAAACTCTGATTGAAATTGATATTTTTAGATCTGTATGATATAACAATGTTAACTGAAAATGAGACAAACAGTTCAAACAGAACTACATCAAGCATTGAGTTTGAATCTGGAATAATAAAAAGTCTCCCAATCAAAATAAAAGCTCAAGTCTATATGGATTCATTGCATATTTCTTCCAAATCCTTAAAGAACTAAATGCAAATGCTTCCCATATTTTTTTCCTGTAAAATAGAAGAAAAGGGAATATTTCCAATTTCTTTCTACAAGGCCAGCATTACAGTGGTATCAAAACCAGAGAAACATTCTCACACAAATGGAAACTATAGCCCACCCTCTCTGATCAATAATACAGGCAAAAGTTCTGAAAGAACTTGTAACTAAACTTGAGAACACATCAGAGAGAATATTCATCATGATCAATTTAGCTTCATTTCATAGATGTAAATATAAGGCAATAAGTGTAATTTTTAATATAAATGGCCTCAAGGACAGAAATCACATGGCCATTCCAACAAATGCAGAAAAGACTTTTGACAGCAGCCGGTACTTCTTGATAGTAAAACCCTACAGAAATGGTTCTGGAACTTCGGTTGGGATTGTATTAAGCTTTTAGATTCCTTTTTGAAGGGGGACATTTTCTTTTTCTCTCCTCCCCCTTTTATTGAAACTAGATTTTTTGTCACATAATAAATCCAGATTATAGTTTTCCCTTTTCCTACTCCACCCAATTCTTTCATACATCTTACCATAGAGAAACTGTTCAACTTTGTCTATTGCAGCTCTATTCATAATAGCCAGAAATTAGAAACAGCCTAGGTGTCCCTCAACAGGAGAACAGGTTTTTAAAATGTGGTGTATTTACTCAGTGGAATATCACTCAAATGTTGAAAAAAATGAAATTTGCAGTAAATGGATGGAACTAGAAAAACTTTGCTTAGTGGAGTAACCCAAACCTAGAAAGACAAATATGATATGTATGTACTTATATAGATATTAGCTGTTAAGTCATTGATGAGCAAGCTACAATCCCTAGAACCACAAAGGTTAGGTATAGAGTATTTATTAGTGGGAAGAAATGGATCTCTCTAGAATAGTAAATATAATATATACTTATGGATGGATGTTCAAGAGTGAATGGGATGGGAGGATCAAGTCAGGAGAAGGAAAGAAGAGGAGGACAAGGGAGATAATATGGATAGAGACAGCTAAAATTAAGGGCTACTTGAGAGGTAATATAGAAACCTAATACAGTCAAAGTTCCTTGAGATACATACATGAAGGTAACCTAAATGAAATTATCAAATAAGAGAGACAAAGCCTCAAATGGCCATCTCTTGTGAAAGATGAAGTAACAGAATTGGGTTACAAATAATTGAGGTGTTGGCCAAATGGGTCTCAGGGGAATCCCAAACAACCAAGGCTGTTGCCAAGACTCCAGGTTGCCTTCAACAAACTGATGGCATGGCCCCTTTGCTGAGGACAAAACATTACACAACTGACTGAACATGGAGAAGTTGAGCTGATGCCTACATAGAGCTTTAACCATTAAGTGCTAGCTTTTTTGCTACAGGAAAAACTTTGTATGCTATCAAAGGAAAAATGTAAACACCAAGCCAGGACAGATGTTTTCACAATAACAATTTCTCTGATTAATAAGAATGGCAGGTGGTCTTTCCATATTCTAGTGTCTTCTTTAATTTATCTATTTAAAGTTTCCATTGTAAGCATACCTACACTTCCTTTGCTAGGTTTATGCCAAGGTTTTGATAGTACTGTGATGGGAATTGTTTCTCTAATTTCTTTATTATACTTTTTTTTTTAGGAGCTGAGGACCGAACCCAGGGCCTTGAGCTTGCTCGGCAGGCGCTCTACCACTGAGCTAAATCCCCAGCCCTTTCTATGTGTTGGTTTTATCTTCTACCACTTTACTGAAAATATTTATCAGCTCTAACTGTTTTCTGATGGAAATTTTAGGTTCTCTTATGTACATGATCATACTTTCTGTAATTAAAGATATTTTAACTTCTCTTTTGTAGACTTTAATGTGATTCTCTTGTCTTACTGTTCTAGCTAAAACTTGACCACTATTTGGATATGAGTAGAGAAAGGGAACATGTTAGTCTTCTTCCTGAGTTTAGAGGAAATGTACTGAACAGACAAGCAGCATTGATACATTTGTTATTATTTCACATCCCTCCCTATTTGGAGAAAGCTTTGATCTCACTTGAAAACCTTCAGTTAAGACACTGTTTTTTTGACCCTTAACAACTTAGATGTCTTTATTTACTTCTCTTCCTCCTCCATTCTCTTCTACCATTATTTAAAATACTAGGAAATAAATTTTCCCATTTTAATCTTCTACTTTTATCTATATCTATATCTATATCTATATATCTATAGTGAAGACATAAATATTTAAAACATAACATGATATATATGTCATGATATGTTCTAAATATTAAATTGCTGTAGAATAATGCTTTTGTACACTGGTCTAATAAAACTCTTATTGGCCGGTAGCCAGGCAGGAAGTATAGGCAGGATAAGCAGGCAAGGAGAATTCTGGAAAGAGAAAGGCTGAATCAGGAGATGCCAGCCCACCATCCAGGGAGCAGCATGTAATGGCACACAGGTAAGGCCATGGAACACATGGTGACATATAGATTAACAGAAATGGGCTGAGTTCAAGTGTAAAAGCTAGTCAGTAGTCAGCCTGAGCTAATGGCTGAGCAGTTTTAATTAATATAAGCCTCAGTATTTTTTCTTGGGTCTGAGAGGCTGTGGACCGGGTGGGACACAGGAAAACTTCTACTATATTAAATTTTTCATAATTCATCTTTAAAGGCTTTGTTGCTATTTTGTGAATCATTCCCTTAACATACATAGTTAGTGTGTGCTTAAGTTATAGAATTATCATCTAAAATCTTTAAAAAGAAGCAATAATGGGCCAGGCAGTAGTGGCACATGCCTTTAATCCCAGCACTCTGGAGGCAGAGCCAGGCAGATCTCTGTGAGTTCGAGGCCAGATTGGTCTACAGAGTGAGATCCAGGACAGACACCAAAACTACACAGAGAAACCCTGTCTCGAAAACAAACAAACAACAGACAAAATCAGTAGATGAAGAAAATGAAGGTCAAGTTTTCATTCTCAAACTAGGAAAATAAGGATAAGAAATTTTCCTAGTCAAAGATGAAAATATAAAGACCTTAGGTTGCTGTTTAAAGAGGGCAACAATTATTGTGAGCAATGATACAAACACATCAGAACATATGGTGATATTTTATTTTTATTAAAATGTTATTTGTATGTTAATGAATAAAGTTGCCTGGGGGTCAGAGCTATTAGCAAGCCATAGGAAAGCAGGACAGTGGTGGTGTATGCTTGTAATCCCAGCACTTGGTAGGCAGAGCTAGGTAAGTCTCTGTGTGTTCAGGGATACAGCCGGTATTGGATACACATGCCTTTAATCTCAATACCAACCATAGAAAACCTGGAGGTATATACAAACAGGCCGTGACGAGGCGGTCATGTGGTTGGGTTTACAACTGATGAGAAGGCAGAACAGAAACTCTATATAAAGACTTTAACACATGAAGTAGTTCTGGTTCGGAGAGGTAGGACCACTGCAGGAGGAAGGGTAAGGTTTTAGCTCTTAGTTCTGACCTCTTGGATTTCTTCTTTGCATTGGTTCTGTATTTCTTATTTAATAAGACAGTTGGTTACATCTACAAGAACATATATGCTATCACTGAAATTTGAATATGAAACATCCCCATAGGCTTTTCTGCTCTATCACCCTGTCCCCAACTGTTGGCAATTTTTGGAAAAGGGTAATATAGAACCTTTAGGGGGTGGAGCCATCCTGGAGTGCACTTTGACATTTTATAGTATGGTTTCACTTCCTGTTACCCCTGTTCTCTTATGTCTATCCTCTTACTCTCTCATCTTTCACCTCTTATCTTTCCCTCCTTCCTTCTTTCCCTCCCTCTCCCTCCCACCTTCCTTTTGTGTAGATGAAGTGTGATCAGCCTGATTCTTGAATGTCTAGCAGCCCTCCATTCTTGCTGTCATGCCTTACCTGTTGTGAGGGACTGTATCTCATCCAGAACAAACCTTATCTTCCTTATTTCTTTTTGTTAGAGGTTTTCATCACAGCAAAGGAAAAGTAATTAATGTAGCAACTATGAAGTTGGGTGAACTGGAATGATTAGAAAATGGAGACGAGAAGGCAACAATTGGACACTTCTTAGTGCTTCATGTCTCTGGAGTATTTGTGCCCATAATTTCCCTACAGTGTGGAGTTATTCTATGATACAAATAGATATTTATCTTTGAAATTCTAACCTTTAAAGAAATATACTATTTTATGAGTCATTCTTCAATTTTTAATTATTTTTCCATTTTTAATTTGTAAATAAGAAGTCCTGAATATGACAGAGAATTTCTGTGACTTTAAGAATGTACAATGTAGTTCATACTTCACTATTACTTATACATTATTATATTATGAATTTCATATTCTGCTTCAAGGTTCCAAGGTTATTGATATATTTCAAATTTCTTTGTGTACATGGTGTCAAGAGACTTAAAGACACTTGGTTAATTACTTATACCCTAATGTTCTCCATCACAGAAGCCAGCCAATTCTTCACATTTACAAGTATACCATCAGCCACAGAGTCCCTTTCAAATGAAGATAGTATGACAGATTAAATGTTTCATGATTATAAGGCATAAATATATATTAGAATACTGATAGGTCACTCCATTACCAAGAACATTATTGAAACTTAGTCCATCAAAGGTGACATATAATTACTACACCTTCTAGCCTGTAGCTCTCCATAGATCTTGAAGAAATATTCCCTTTCAAATAATAAATCCTAAATCACTCACTGTTTGCAAAATCATATCTATTCTCAACCACCAATCTTCAATTAAATTTGCTTTATAATTTGAATTACTGTATTTGTTATTTCTACCTTAAATTTTTATTGATTTATTTCAAGGGTTTATAGTTGATTTGGGCTTAAATTTATTTTCTTTGCATTTGTATTTATTTTTAAATTATTTTAGTTTTCTTTAGATTGAACTAACTTTTCCATTGTACTAGAATACATGAAACTGTATGTATACATTGTAAAATTCTGTGTAGAAAAAGAGAGAGGACTATTATATTTGACAAACTACCTTTACAATGCTGTAGGGGTATGCCTCTTTCCTAGTAGCATAGGAAAACACCTTAAACTCTAATAAACACACAAACACACACACATACACACACACACACACACACACACACACACACACACACATTTTTCTCTAGCATTTTGGATCTTTTATACTTTCACCTGTACTCATTACTATTTTCAAAGTTTTATCTACTGGTTTATACATATTTCAGTATATTTATGCTTTTGTTAAAACACTTTTATTTCTTTGAGAAACTCTTACATGAGCATTGCATCATACCACTCATCCAACTCCTTCCATGTTTTCCCCTTCAAAATTCGTGATATTTCCAGCTATCACCATTACATGTATATACCTGGCTATATGCTTGTGTGTGCATGTGTGCACGTACATGCATGTGCACACATGTATACCTAATGTATTGAATCCACTAAAGTGTCGCTGCTATGTATATCTCTCCGGAGCTGACCACTTGGGTTTGGACAATTCATGAGGGAACTTAAGTAGATAAGAATGATCCTGGGTTTCCCTTTTCTGTGTTTTAACAGACAGATATGACAAAGAAGAAGGGCTGTTCTTGCACCCAAAATCACAAATGATCCATTTGCATGGATTTTAGCCTACTGTGCTTTGTAGACATTGGCCTAGATTCTTTGGTTTCATCAAATGTTTATTGTGATAAGGTATGATGGCCAAAATAGTCCTTTAAACAGCTTGTTTATTTCATTAACATAAAGTAATTTTTATAAACAATTTGAAAACAAATATTGAAACACTGAGATACTATATACTAAATAAATTAGTATTCTTTATAACAATAATATCTCTTCAGGGGAGGCTTTGCCTTGGAGAGGTGGGAATGGGGGGTGGGCTGGGGGGAAGGGGAGGGGGCAGTAAGGGGAAGAACAAGGGAATCTGTGGCTGTTATGTAGAACTGAATGGTATAAAATAAAATAAAAAAAATAATAATAATATCTCTTCCAATTCAACTTCTCATGGTGATTATTTTATGTATCCTCATATTGCTTTTGTTAATTTATATTGTTAAATTAAAAACAAGTCAATGACAAAGCTAAGTAAAATCAACATCTCTCTAAAACCTAATTATTGTGGCACATCTGCATTAGTTCTGATGGGAAATTCATTGTTTGATGCAGTGTGAGGGGGCTGGAGGGATGTCTTCAGCAGTTGGGGAATCATTGCTCTTGTGGAGGTTCTCCATTAGATTCCCAGCACCTGTACAGCAGCTCACATTCATCTGTAAACCTTACTTCCAGTGATTTCATAATCCTAATTCTGGTCTCTGAATGCATGGGCTATGCTCAGAGATTCTGGCAAACATTCATATGGATAAAATAAAAGTAAAGACATGGAATACTGCCTCTGTGCTTATGACAATAACCATGCAGTAAACCAAACATTTTTTTTTCACTAGATGTACCTCTTATTAGCTTTAGGTATATGTCGAGAACTCAAAAGATCTAGGGAGAATGAGGTTTAGAAGACACAGGCTCCACGGTACTCAAAAAAGATATGGCACAGAAACTGAAAAACTCATCAAATAGCCACAGTCAAAGTTACACTACAAGACACCAGAAAATGAGACACCTCCAGGCACTCTTTGATTTCGGATTGCCAGCCAAAGTGAAGCACCAAAGGCAATGGAGAACAAGAAAAACCTATCTGTCAATGACTTGAAGAATCCCATAACATTTTCCTATTTGAAATGGTTAAGAAGCTGAGAAAGGAATATTTGATAGAAATATCTTTGCTAAGATTGGTCCCAAGATAATGCATATCAAATATCAAAGAAATGATAAACCACATTAGCCTAGCTAATAGTAGCAAGACAAAGTTACTGGATGTTTATTGCGATAAGAGATGCTTTATTGAATGCTTTAACTGAATTCAGTATTTCTCATATAAACACCATCAGAAAGACACTATTATTGTTTTGCACCTCATGAATGATAAAACAGAGGTGAAATGAAATGACATTGACTTTGTGGCTAGTTGAGCATAAAGATGTGGCTCAAACCAATTTCCTGATGCTGAAGATTGTTTCCAAATTATTCTTACAAACTGCATCAAAATACAAAAATTCAAATTCTTGAGTTCCCTATGTAAAGGAGATGTTACTCTTTGCTCCAAGAATTTACTGACCTGATCACTGTGGCAATTAAAATAAGCATTGGAAGGGGATATTAGACAAAACAACCAATGGATATTCCATATCCTTGTTGAAGGATATTACTGAATTTTGGTATTCTCTATAAATTACTGTGTCTCTTGCAAGCATGTTTTTCATTATTCCTTTTAATTTCTAGCCACAAGAATAGGAAATCCTATTAACATGCTTTCTCCTCAAAGAGACGCTAAGAAGCAATGAATTTGTTAAGCAAATCTCTTGCATTTCCTAAGTATTACACACCATTGATGATGTAATGAATCAATTGCCCACCACATGCTTCATCAATTCTTATAAAAGGTGGTATCCTTAACAATACAGTGAATGATTTCTCTACAGTTCCTCTAGAATACAAATATATGTACACAGGGTTCAATAATTATATCCTGTCAAATGAGTTGAAGCTGAAAATTGCTGTATCTTAGGTTTACAGTTTTAAAGAAACACACAATAAATATATCAGTAAAATGATTAATTTTCTTTTCTTAAATTTTCATGTTTTATCTTGGTATCTTACTGGTGATAGCATGTAGATGAATTTACTTGTTGGCTGCAGTGGATTTCACATATATGTTTTTTACCCGAGTCACTTTTATTATAACATTTTGTTTTTTATTAAATGTGTATCATAATTTAGTCTGACTCCCTCTGTAAAGCTATCTTACATTTATCAAGGATTTATAATTGGAAAGATAAATATTTAGGTCATTCCTAGGCACATTCACAGTAGCTTTATCTTGCCACCAAGTGGTAGTTTTTACATTGCATTGCAGAATTTTGTTGTGTTTTCACAAGTATCTTTTATGCCATCCTTAGCTTGCTAGAAGGAAAAAAAAACCTTCTTAACCAGTATGGAAGTAAAAATAACAGAAATGGAAATGTGATTTTTGGAAATATTTATATTTAAGAAGATTTTTATTTTTACTGTAAATGAACTTGACATTTATGCTTCCCAATTTAAAGGATTGCTCCAAGACTATCTCAGGCTCTTGAGTGCTGGGGTATTCCACAAGAGCCGGTGGTTTCATTAAACTTAAAATGTCTCAAATCAACCTAAAGTGATTAAATATAAGTACTCAAAGAATGGACTTAAAGACTTTGGATTTGAATATATTGAAATTATCTAATTTTGCCAAGTTTTAATCTATTAGGGTATGGATACTGTCCCCTATCTACATGGGCATGTTAAATTCCTAACTCTTGATGTCTTATCTCGAGGCCATGGAGCAGATTTAATCAGGCAGCTTGTTATATTGAAAATATGACCCTCTGCTATAATATATCAGAGGGCAATAATTGTACAAAGAGCCACAGAGAGAAGATTCAGAGAAAGAATGGCCATGTGAAGGTGGAAGCAGAGGCTGGAGATCCAAGCCAAGAATTATCCAAGAACACCAGAGCCTTTCAGAAGATGCTGGGAGGGGATGTGGATTCTTCTTTACAACTTTTGGAGGGCCCCATGCATCTAGTTTTTAACTATCCCCAGACCATGGATTCATTACATTTCTTTTTTTTTTTAAACATAATTCCCTGTGGCAATTGGTTGCAAGAGTTTCCACCAAAATATTGTGATTTTCCTTTAAAGATTAACGGTTTTTCTTAGGTATCTAGAGATTGGTGCTGAAAAGGAAAGAGACCTGGAACACCTAGATAGAATTAAGCTCTCCAAAAGGAAAACACCTTTTCACTAAGTACTAGTTCATACACTGTTATCTAGGACTTTAAAAAAAAAGATGTTAATGCCAGAGTGGAGGTAAGAATAAACAGAGAGCAAAATGAAAACAGCTGGGATGACCACCTGCTTGCACTAATTGGCTCTAGATAAAGGAAAAACAACCCTTTTCATCTTTGATTGCTTGAGATTGTTTTGCAACCTGAAGACAGACTCCTCCCTTAAGAGTTAGATTTCTGTGTTCCCACAGAGACTGGCACAGGGGCGCTAGCTGCCCTGATTACATTTGAAGATAAAACTCTCAGATCCTTGAGGAAGACAATCTAGGGACTATGCCTTAGCATTGTCTTAAAAATATCTTCATGGCTGGGGAAGAATTTACAGTTAAAAGTTTATTAAAACTTTGATAAAAAGAATGAATGAGATGGGCTCTAAGTGTCAGTTGATCAAGGTTTCATAAAGGCTGAGCAAGAATTATGCTAGACTGCAGAAGTGCCAATAACTTATCTCTCTTAAAATGAATATCCTGCAAGATGAACACTAGATACTGTCTAACAGGAATCACTTCCATGCTCTGGCCTGGAATGTCATGACTTTCTCTGTCTGGGGAACTTGTCCCACCATTCTTCTCATCATTGTAACCATTTCAAGTTTTAACCTCAATTCTGTCATTTTACTACTTAACATATTTTGCTAATTTCCAGCATTGATGCATTTCACTACCTAGATGAATTGGCACATTAGTCCTCCTCCTTGCAAGAGAAGTACACTGAGTATATCAAAACAAGGCTTGGCTACTCCTAGCCCATTGATGTTCAGCAAGTCATAACTTTTATCAAATAACTACTGCTTAATTAGCCAGAGAGACCGCTTTTCTCTAGTCTTCCAGTGTAATCTCACAAACATACATGTCCCCCAAATATGTTTATTTGGTCTTCTGCTTTGTAGATAAATGTATTTCCTGACAATTTCTAAGAACCTAGGGATTGTATTAGAGACTTTATTTCTTATCTCCTAGAAGGTTTATGGAGAAGACACAAGGATTCACAAGTCTGTTCCTTCGAGTAGATTTACTTGCTTTTTGACTACATGGTGTTAATCCTGAAATTTGCTAGGAAAAAAAAAACAAAAACAGTTCCACCATTTGGCCAAATTTAAGCAAGTTTTTATTAAAAACATTAAATACTGACCAAGATGAAATATGGGTAGGACCATCACCTGGAAACTTTCCAGCTAAGTGGCCCCCAGACACATGTTAGCAGTGTTTATATAGGCAAAACCCACAGGCTACCTTATTTTCCCATGAGGCTTTGTTGTTATTTTCTAAGAACTCCAATTCCCAGAAACTCAGGAAATTATCTGGTCCCTGGTCAGGTGTGACCTTTTAAGAACTAAAATTCCCAGCTTCCCAGACTCCCAGAAACTTACCTGTTCCTTGGATAGGTGAGGTTTATAGGTTAACTTTGGGTCTAACAATGGGCTACTATGAGTTTATTTTGACTATTGCCTATTGGGTGTATGAGAAATTTGATAACTGAATGCAAGAAAGAATAAAGCTCATGAACCTCATTTGCTAATTCATTAACTGGAAGGATTTCAGGTTCTGTGAGGTAAAATTATTTTAAACGTATTAAAATGATTTGTGTAACATTTCTTTAAAAAGTTTAAAATGTTTATTACTGTTAGTTATTTAGCTGCGTTGTGTTCTTACCCTGCAAGGAAATGTCATGAAACATGACAGAATCCTCTTATAAGAGTTTTATTAGAGATAATGGGATAGAGAGTGCGCAGGCCTGTAGAAGAGACACATGCGTGAAGAAGAAGAAGGAACCGGGAACATGGCGCTCCACTTTAAAACTGGCTGGGTGTGGCCAGGTCACCTCACTACTCCACTCGTGTGCGTAGATCACATGGTCACGTTGCGCGCTTACGTGGTCATGAAACATCACGGATCCTGGTTACACGAGATGCCTTGACCCGGAAATGGCTATCTTGACCTGGAACTGGCTAGGCGGAGGTGTCTGCCTGGTATATGCGACCGTGGGGTCGTGTTGTGAACCCTTCAATTACAGCACAAGAATTTGAGCCTAAGGAGACTATGGAAACACACCAATATCATTTTTAATGATAATTTTACAGTGATATTATTGAAAAGAAAAGAATCAAAATTGTACATTGCTATTTTATAGTATTGCTGCATCAACCATGTACAAATGCAAAAAAAGTAAATTTAATATTTATAAAACAATGTCTTCTAATTTCTATACAATGACAGCTCAACACTCCAAAATGGATAAGCTGAGATACTTTTTTCCAAATATAATGGCAAAGCTAAATTTTTCTAAAATTTTACATAGCTCTGTGTATAAGTGTATGTGTTTGTGTGTGTGTGTGTGTGTGTGTGTGTGTGTGTGTGTGTGTGTGTGTATCAGTGTGTATGCACATACACATATTATTGGTATATACACATGTTTATACATACATATAATTTTATATGTGTTCATGTATAAACACATATATATAATTTTGAGGTGACACTGCACAGAAATTGACAGCCATATTGGGTTAGAAATGATAACTTTACTTTTTTCACATTTATACATGGAAAATAACATTGTATTAAATATTTAGGGTCTGTCTATATTGGTATGTTTATATATACTAGTAAAGTAGTCTCTAAATAATGAAAAACGTATAATTATCAGTAACTTAATTTTGAATTTGCTGGAATTTCAAATTAAGGATATAAGAGGATCATTTACGTTGGCTCTCTCTTTTTTTTTTTTTTTTCAGAACCTTCCATTGGTAGTTCATTTTCATTAATTTAACAGAAACCTGAACAGAGCTAGGAAGAGGGAATCTTAACTGAGGAAATGTCTCCATATATCACTTGAAGGAACGGTTCTGATTAATGATTGGTATGGGAGGGCTCCCCAGCCCACTGGCATTGGTGCCAGCCGTGAGTGGTGCACTGGATTGTATAAGAGAGCAGGCTGAGCAAGCCATGAGGAAGCAGAATTCTGCCAAGGTATCTTCTCCAGTTCCTGCCTCCAGGTTAGTCACCCTGCCTTCCCTCACTGATGGATGTGAGCTGAGAGTTGTAAGATGAATAAAACCTTTCCTCTCCTCTGCAAGTTACTTTTTGTCATAGTGTTTTATCACTGCAATATTAACCATAAAAAAACTCTTAAATATTTCAAGTCATTTCCAATAACAAATGGTTAGAAGAAGTACAATGAAGTATTTTACTTTAATGAATAGGAAAGACGGTATTCTCCAGTCTAAAGTCCCATGATGATAGTCTTCAAATGCTATCACAGGTGCTGTTTATGCCGCTGATGTCACTGTAATTTTGCAGTAACGCTGAAGAATTCACTGTGACTTTAGGATAACTGTGAATTTGATGGTGTTTTCATGTTTTATTTTATAGTGAACCTTCTCAAGACACTATATTTAAGAGTATCTTTACCTTCTTGGTCCACAAAAGTGTGTACATTGTGAAGAAGACAATTAGTTTGGCTTGTAGTTTGAGTGGTTTTTCATTTGATAGCCTAAATTTAGCACTCATATTGGGGAAAATTATAAAGGCCACTCCACGTAGTTAAAAGGAAGATTTATTTAGTGGATGACTTACAAATGAAGGAATGGATAGGTCGCGGGGGTCTGGGGAAGGCGTATCGCAATCCAGCAGTGTTCTCTGGAGCTCTGCACAATCAATCTCCACTATCCAGGGTCCAGGCGTAGAGAGCGCGCCCCAAGCGAGCACTTGCCCATCCAGCTCGCTGGTTTCCAGCACCTTCCCTCGCCCCGCCTCGTAGGCGTGACAGTTGCCAGAGTCTCAATGGGGGTTGGAGCTTCCAGATCCAAGCTGGAATGGCTACCCACTACACACTCAGTCCCATCCAAAAAAAAAAAAAAAAAAAAAAAAAAAAAGACTTATATTAATCTACTTCAGGAAGAAATCCCCTCACTAACCTTGACTAACAGTTCCTTGATGGAGGTTCTTTCTATATGTAGATTAAAATAAGCTCTCTTCAGCGGGGCAAAGTGTAATTGCATAACTGGATGGCATTGCTCCAGAGACCTCCATAAAAGATCAATGTCTGCAAACCTTACAAGAGAAGTTAATCAAAGACAAACGTTTCGTTGATTGTGCCCTCCCAGAAATAGATCTCAGTTAGCATGTGCTAGACATAATTGCTGGTAGGGGTTGACAATCAGGGCCAAACCTGAGAGGATTCTGGATTCCATTCTTGTGAGGGTATGATGACATGCTGTTTTTTTAGTTGACAATCTGATACAAAAAGAATTACATTGAGTACTGTTTTGTAGGAATGTACAGTGATAACCAGGGCCACTATGTAATTACCCTCTATGATTTCACACAAACCTTAAAGTTTTATGGAGTGGGAAAGACAAAATAGGTCAGATCCATTCTGGTCCCAAGATTCTGGTTCTCTTGACAAAATTAACCCCAGATAGGTAACTTTGGTTTTACATATTGGGACCTTTTTCTGTAGGGTCTTGTGGTCATAATAAGCTAGGAAATCACAAAACATTCTGTTCCTGAAGAAAAAAAATTCTTCTGCTGGCCCACATAAGGAGAGGTTATCTATATATTAGATTGTACTGGGCCCAGGTTGAGTTAATTCAATCAGGTCTTGGGAAAGAGCTAAACCAAATAAGTGAAGATTTTCCTAAAAAGAGTACATTAAAAGGTATTTATCTAGCCCTAGAGGTGAGATCTTCGAATTTGAGTACATTCTGGCTACGGGGACAGGCTATGATGAAAGAGAAAACAGCTAAGATCTACCACTGAGTCCTGGTCCTATTAGGGAAAATCTGAGTAAATAGAGTAAAAGGTTAGGAGCTATTGTCTGAAATGGGATGACTGCATAGTTAATCAGATGGAAATCTTGGTCTAATTTCTGTCGTGACCCTTTCAGCACCAAGGATAAGTGTGTTACATGGACTGGAAATGTCATTTAACATATATATATATATATATATGTATATATATATATATATATTATATATGTAATATATAAAATATACAACATTGTTATATATATTTATATGATGTCCTTTGACTATAGGGGTTAGTCTCTATAACCTAGGTCTTTTAGTGGACATTGTTTTCTATGTACGAATTTGAAGGAATCTACGATGTATGACGGTATGAGTGGTCAGCTTAGCCCTTCATGTAGTAATTCCACCTGTCCATGTGTTCTCCTATGAGAAGAGTAGTTTAACCTTAAACTTGGACAAGAAGTCCCTTTCTAATAGAGTGACTGGGGTATGGATTAAAAGAATGAGAGAAATGAAGGTTTTTCCCATGAATAGGCAATTGTCCCAGTAAAGTCACATTTTTAGAGGATGGCCTGATATGCCTCCAAATGGTCCAAGCTGTTTTAGATGATGGACGTTGGGAAAGGACAGTGACAAAATGTTGTGTTCCTGTTTCCACCATGAGCCGGACCTTCTGGCACTCCATCATCAAGACTGCCCAGGACCCCTGTAGATTAATAAGCATCACAGGAGCTGTCGTTAGTTGTCTTACTCTTTGACCCTTTGTTCCTTCGGGGGCCTGCCACCAGCTCCCAAAGAAACCACACAGATGGAGTCTTATTCCTGCTTATGTTTCTAGTCAGTTTTCCTTAACTTAAATATCTTGTCTATCTTTTGCCTCTGAGCTATTACCTTCCTATATTTCTGTATTTCTTTCTTTACTTCTTACTCCATGGCTTGCTGTGTAGCTGGGTGGCTGGCCTCTGGAGTCTTCCTCCTTCTCTCACTCCTAGATCTTCTCTTGCTCCTTGATTGTTTTCTTTCCCTAGATTTCTCCTATTTATTCTCTCTGCCTGCCAGCCCTGCCTATCCGTTCTCCTACCTTGTTACTGGCCATTCAGTTCTTTATTAGACCAATCAATTGTTTTAGACAGGCAAAGAGACACAGCTTCACAGAGTTAAATAAATGCAACATATATTTGCATCATTAAACAAATATTCCACAGCGAAAACTCATCTTTAAATAATATTCTACCACATGAAGCAAATATGGAGAGCTCTAAAGCTCAGCTTGAGGGAAGATAATGGCATGGCCCTATTGGTTCTGAAAATATCACTTCTTCCAGTAATTTCCTTCCAAACTGGACAGGGTCCCAGAGAAATCTATGCCTCTAACTTTTGTTGGAAATAAACCTCCTTCCCACAAAAGAAGAAAGACCTAGGCTGTGACTGTTCCTTGAGGGGAAACCTTTACTGGGATGGATCTCAAGTGGCTATCAATTCTCAGTAGTGCTTCCAGTTTTCCTTCTGTTTTTCCTTTGCTTCTGGTTACTGCAGATAAATACTACAGCAAGAAATAAAGCTTCTGGTGACATGCCTGGCAACTGCCAGTTTTTGAAGTTATCTATGTATAACTGGTATAAACTGGGTACCTTTTGGAAAAGGTCCCCTTCCTGAGATGTTGATTTTGTTGGTAAATTGTCTCATGGTCTGTCAAAATCTCTTGAGGAAAGTGTGGGTACCGTCTTGTCTTCTGGAAGTGTTTGGGACAACTGAAAAAGGTGAAAGGTTTTTCTTACTTTACCCTTTCTGGGACCATCTACGACACAAAGAAAGGATTTCTCAACCATGTTTCTCTAGTGTTGTTTGTTTTCCAACAGGGATTTTGAGAGGAGATAGCTTCATTGATGCTGAGGGTATTAATTCCCACATCCTCGTTGCCCTGAAAAGTGAGGTAATCATTACTCACCTAAGAAGACTTATTTAGCATTCTCTGTCTAGTAGTGACATCACATATTTCCAGAAAAAAAATGTATATAACTGATTATTTACTAGAATGATTGAACCTAGTGGTCTGGGTCATCAGTACAGACCCCTATTGCCTTTCTAATTTCCTTTAGTTCCAGCAGGGAAAATGAGTTGTGAACTGGTGAGAGTACACATTTTCTTCCATGTTTTTCTGTGAAAAGAGACATTCCTTTTTGGGGTGAAGCTTCAGAGGGTTATACTATCGAGAGCCAGGCCTTACTTTAATAGTGCAAGCTTAGTCTCTGTCCACCAGTCTTTGGTAGGAATACTTAATTCTAGCAGTATCACTAAATGGTTTAACTTGCTTGACGGACTTTTGCACATTCTAGCTACCTTGTTAACAGTTGCTCTCATTTTGATTCACACAGGTCAAGTGAAAATAGAGAAGAAAAATACAGCATAAGCAGACCTCTGTTGCTAACAGAAAAATATCTGATTATCAGGATGAAAATATAAAATTCAACCTCATCTGAGGTAGAATTCCTAAAATCTCCCTGAAGACAACAGAAAGTAATAAATTCCAGGAACTCATCAGTATCAGTCCCAGGGACTGACTGCGAGTAGTGTATTTCAATGAGAACTTTCTAAAATAATTCTTCTGCACCAATATGTAAACATTAGTGTGAGAAGAAAGTGATATCTAGGGGGGGACACTTCCTTGCCAGCCTTTCAAAGACAGGAGAAGAAACAAAAGCGGCAGCCCTGGTTTTTAGCATGGCTAGCCATGCCTGGAACCACCCTGCCTCCCTCATTCAGAATGCAGGAGAGGCCCTGAATGATCACAACACAACGTTTACCATTTGAGCCCTTGTCATTTTGGTGTTGTTGATTTTGGGTAAATCTATGTCACCAAAATGGTATGGACAGGGTATTGTCATCTATGGTTATCAAAACAGATGCTTCCCACACACAGGAAGAAATGTGAAGCACTCTGCCAGAAATTATTAAAAGCAGAAGCATGTGTACACAGCAAAGCACACAAAGAGAGAGACTTTGCAGGACATGTCTGTGGTGGGGAGTCTGGAGTCAATGTGTCAGAGTGTGCCCAGAGGACTGGAGCTTTTATATGGTGGAGGTGTGACAGCTCCTTCCTTCCCCTTAGAACTGGCTGCTTTGTGTGATCTGAAAGGGCTGTTGGGTAACCCGGACAAAGACAGAGGAGCTGATAGGTTCCTCCCACAGTAGGCCACTGGTGGGAGATTCAAAAGTCCTGCTAAATTGTTCCTTCTGGTGGGAAAAGACGAAGTTTTTGTCTTGGAGAGAGAGAACAACCTGGAATTTCGGGACCTGAAATGTTTGAATGAAAAGTGCATTTATTTACCTAGAGTGTCTTTTTCCTGTCTCTGCTTACTGAGGATCTGTCTGAATCCTGTTTCCTCAATAACACAACTGCAACAACATATATAATAATTGTCATTATTTAGCCTAAGCAAGTATACTCTAAGAGTAAGCAATGAAAAGGAAAATACTTTTATTGTAAGTATCATATGTCATATTACACAAAATATGCTTAAATTCTTCTACTTGTTTATAGGATAATTTTATTCTTAATAAAATGAAAATAGGAATAATATTACAGAATCAGAAGACATGTTGAATAGCATATAGAAAATTATGGTCCCTATCCTCTCTTGTGTTTTACTGGCTGGTTAGTATAAAATGTAATTTTATAGTATTTTGATAATAATTTTATAGCAATCAAATAGTTTTGAAGTAACAAAAATTCAATCTGAACATAAAAGTAAGAAGAACTATATAAATTACTCTGTTAGTTATAGGTTGTAAAGTTTTACAAATTTAATAAAAGCAAATGAAACTTGGCTTTGAATATTTAAGCAACAATTGTGAGACTGAAACAATCCATTTTGTAAGAGGGAAAATATTCCCAGCATAGTTACTGGAGGAAAATGTTCTATTTAATAATAACAGTAACCTAATAAAAATGAAAATTGCAATACTATTAAATAAATAATGACTCTTGGGTTACACATGTCCTTGCTGCCCATCACATGCATACAATCTGAAATTGAATTTTTATTTTCCTTTCTTAATCCCTTATGTTGTTGTTTCTGTTTATGATGATCCAGAACAAAGGCATTAAATCAATTCAAGATTAGTCCCTCCATTCAGGTGGCCCTTGTCTCTGAGATTCTGCCTTTTTAAATATTCTCTCTCTCTCTCTCTCTCTCTCTCTCTCTCTCTCTCTCTCTCTCTCTCTCTCTCTCTCACACACACACACACACACACACACACAGAGAGAGAGAGAGAGAGAGAGAGAGAGAGAGAGAGAGAGAGAGATCAGATGCTTAAAATTGTACGTGTTGAATCCTTCCTACAGAATAAAGTACTAATAAACTCTTATAACCTGTAATTTAAAGTATTCCTAATCCTCTCTACAAAACTGAAGTAAGAATATCTTACAAGCAACCCTGCATAAGCCCCAGGTTTCAAACAGTCAACTCAGGCAATGAGCACAGAACCCGGTCCCACTGCCTGGATGCCTCCCAAACAGATCAAGCCAATCAACTGTCTCAACCATTCATAGGGCCTGATCCAGTTGGGGGCCCCTCAGCCATTGGTTCATACTTCATGTGTTTCCATTTGTTTGGCTATTTGTCCCTGTGCTTTATCCAACCTTGTTCTCAACAATTCTCGCTCATATAAACCCTCCTCTTTCTCGATAATTGGACTCCAGGAGCTCCACTGTGGCCCTAGCTGTGGATCTCTACATCCAGATCCCTCAGTCATTGGATGGAGTTTCTAGCATGACAATTAGGGTGTTTGGCCATCCCATCACCAGCCCTGGAGGAGGTGGGAATGGGGGATGGGCTGGGGGGAAGGGGAGGGGGTTGGGAGAGGGGAGAACAAGGGAATCTGTGGCTGATATGTAGAACTGAATTGTATTGTAAAATAAAATAAAGAAAAAAAGAAGACAAAAAAGAATGTCTTACAATAGTGAATATGCAGCGTTCTCTCATTGTCTTCTATCCACATGTCATGTGCTGACATTAACATTTTTTAACTAACAAGTGGTATTTTTATGTGTCAAGCACAGTTTGAAGCTGTTTAAATATTTAATTCATTTTGATGTTTTTATGGAGTAATTACTCTTAATATCTCAGTTTAACAGATAAGGGAATGCTGGTACAGAGAAGTTAAGTAACAAAACAGAGTCTCAGGTAGTAAATAGTGGATCATTTGTGATGGTTCAGCTTGATTTTCACCCTGTTTGGGTTAAGAACTCCCTAAGTGGCTATTAAATCACATATATGGTCATCTAAAAACTGTTGCAAAGAGGACTAATTAATAGAAGAAATCTCTCCCTGAATGTGGACAGCATAGTCTCATAGACACTGGGCCTGGTAAGAATGAATTAGAGCAAGGAAGGAGCTCCCTGGCATAGCAATTGTTTTTCTCTGCTTCCTGGAGCCTATAATGTAGGCTACTCTGCTCTCTGACACCTCCTCACAGAGATGAGCTAAAATCTATGAATCCTTGGGCCAAAAGATCTTTCTTCCCTTGGGCCAAAAAAATCTTTCTTCTCTTGAATGATTGCTGCAATTTTTTTCTCAGTGACATAAAGTTAGCTAATGCAAAAAAGGAAGACAATACTTAGTGCCTGTGACAATTTGAAAAAGGGGACTGACAATAACTTTCAAAAAGTTTGATGACAGTAAATGACAAAAGGGATACAGTTTTTAATAAACAGATATACACAGGGCTTGCCCATATATTGTCAGGTGGATGGGTATCTTTATTTAGCACTCAAAGTACAGGATCCTGTTAGTCCTAAATAATTTTGAAGTAATCCTGACCAGAATTGTTCATAGGCTGAGAAAAAAAAATCATCCAAAATGAGGATTTCAGGACAAAAGTATTTAAAACAGAATTGTGAATCTAAATGGTGTTACAGAGGATTATAAAGTATAATTCTATATGAAGAATAGCTAAAGACTTAATGCAAAGATAATTAGAACTGATGGATATATTCAATTTATCTGCAAGATACAAAATTAGTACACAAAAATTAGCAGCCTAAACTTAAACCAATGACAAGATCGCTGAGAAAGAAATCATGCAAACAATTCCATCCACAGCAGTTAAAATATTTAGGACAAATTTAACCCAAAATGCAAGAGACTTCCACATTATAAATTTTAAATTAATGATGAACAGAATTTAATAAAAATAAACACATAAGTTAAATGGAAAACAATTCATATTTATTTGTATTAGATAGGTGAATAATGTTTAAATGGAGTTCAAAGAGGTGTTGAATGAAGGTGGCACTGGGGCATTGGAGGGGCCTCCTATGGCTTGATATGATCAAAACAAAATGTATCCATGTATGAAATTGTCAAAGAATCAATATAGATATAGAAAAATTAGCTCTTTTAATTTCTGGTTAAGTAAATATGTCTTGGTTTATCAGAGGCATTTTACAAAAACATTTGTTCTTTTCCTTCTCGTTCCTATTGACAATTATATGACAGTGATCTTACACTTGATTTCATGTCATACAAATAAAATCACTCCTTTTAATATAAAACTAATATTCCTGCTATCAAAAGTGATTTAAAAATTTGGGCAGTGGTGGCGCATGCCTTTAATCCCAGCACTCAGGAGGCAGAGGCAGGCGGATCTCTGTGAGTTCGAGGCCAGCCTGGTCTACAAAGCGAGTTCCAGGAAAGGCGCAAAGTTACAGAGAAACCCTGTCTTAAAAAAAAAAACAAAAAACAAAAAAATTTAGTGAGGTCATAGTTATCCCTTCCCCAACCCTGTCATCAATCAGACCTATCCTTCCATGTCTCTTCCCACTTAAATATCCCTCTGCATTATTTTTCTTTCACATTTCAATGATCTTTGAAGGAACCATATGGAAACCTCTAATTATGTAATATATATGTCTTATAAACATATCACACACACAAAGGTTTATCCGGAGGTACACTGCACAGAGGGTTACACTCTTCCCAAAACACATAGATTACTGTCAGGGACAAGGACAGAATCTCTAGTTATTGGAAAAATACAGACCCCCCAATAAGACAGGGAACTAGATCATCTTACAGTCAGGTTGCCTAGCAACAGGACATTGAGTCAGAGCCCTTGACCCTCTCACCCTGTAAACAACCCATACAAACATCCTGTTAGCTTGCCCCACCTTATGCAGATGACAGCTTCTTGCTCCCCCCACCCTGCGGAACTATATAAACCTTTCTGGAAGAAAAATAATAAAGGGCACATTGATCAGAATCTAGATTTGGTGTCTTTTCCTTTGTATCTCCTGTCCCTACATTCCCTCCTTAAAGTGGTCAAGAACCCATTGAAGAACTGCAGGCGGGCGGATTACCAAATAAAAAGCCCAGTACCAGGTGTGAGATACCTCCCCTGCTGTACTAGTCAAGATGCTTTACTAGTTAAGTGACCCTCTAAATAACAACACAAAAGTTATTGCCATTGCTCTTCATTACCCAAGAGAACTCAATAATAAGACCCTACTGCTGAAAACATCATGCACGCTGGTCTCAAACTGTGGAAAATCAAGGTGGTATTGACCAGGAAGCTTTTTCCCTACTGGCTAATTTTTATACTTCTGGAAATCCTATGTAGGCTGATAGGGAGAGAAATTCATCATTTGCCTTGCCTACCTGTGATTCTGTGAACTGAAACAATGACCAGCATTGAAAGATATCCCCATGGGTGTAATAGTGATATGAATATTACACAGGCAACCAACTGCTTCCTGACTGGATTTAAGATTTACTCCACAGGAGAAAACCAGTGCTTGAGAGCTCACAGATTGCCAGGTTGAACCTTCTCCATTTTTCAGCTATGTGGACACAGTATCAAACTGCCATCTAAATTTATGACTCCCTACTTAGTGATTAATGCAGCTTCAAGCCTCCCCAGAGAAGTTTCTTGGTGCAATAGACAATGATTAAGGCAGAGAATCTCATAACTGATCAGAGAATGTAAAATAAGTGTCAGTGGGATGTTCCACTGCAAATGGGAAGCTGGGTCACAACTCTTTTTTACCATATACAGACCATCATGAATGCAGAGAGACCAGGGAAGCCTTACAGAGACTCTGGACATGACAGAAACACTGTGCTCATGAACTCACAGAAGTTGTGGTTGCCTGCACAAGAGCAGGTGAGTCAATACTCTAGAACAGATTGGGAAGGGGCTCACAAGCCCCACCCCTAACTCAGGGCTTTAAGACATTTGGTGTCTTTTGAAAAAAGGAAAAGTCAGGTATTTTTTTTTTTTTAAGGGTATGGACCCTGTTAAGTCTACCATACTCCAGTGGATGGTCCCATAACCTTGAGTGTATGAGCTACACAAATTGTAGTTGATGGGTTATTTAAAAGGTTAGGTACAATGCATTCAGTTGGGGGTGGATGGTAGGGAGGTGGAAGTAGATATGGAAAGAATTAGGGGGAATAATTGGGAGTGACTATGATCAAACTCTAGTGCATTAAATTTTCAAATAAATAAAATTAATTAAAAATGGTTTTAAAAAAATTCAGTGCAATTCCATCAAAACATCAACAACATTCTATTGGAACTGGAAACAATAATCCCAAGTCACATGAGAAAAACTGTAATGATGATAAAAAAGAATGATCTTGAGTAAAAAGTAAACTTTTGTTTGTTTTTCAAGACTGGGTTTTCTCTGTGTAGCCCTGCCTATCTTGGAACTCACTCTGTGGACCAGGCTGGCCTAAACTCAGAGATTCACCTGCCTCTGCCTCCCACTTGCTGAGACTAAAGGCTTGCCCCCCCACCACCTAAAGAGTAAAAAGCCATCTTAAGTAAATACAACAAAACTACAAGCAAGCCATCACCTGATCTCGTTATGTAATATGATGACAATTAGAGCCTTTATCCAGTAACTGATGGAAGGAGATGCAGAGATCCAAGGCCAGGCACCAGCCTGAGCTCCGGGAATGCAAACAATGAGAGAGAGGAGGGATTCTGTGGTCAGGGACTTCGAGATCATGGTGGGAAAACGTGCAGAGATGACCAGCCACACTAGTGGAAACCCATGAACTGTCAACTAATAGCTGTGGAACCCCCATAGGACTAGACTACGCCCTCTGAATATGGGAGATACTTGTTTAGCTCAACTGTTTAGGGGACACCCAGGCAGGGGGATCGGCATTCGTCCCTGGCACATAGGCAGGCATTTTGAAGCCCAGTGTCTAAGGTATGACACCTTGCACAGCCTTGGTGTAGTGGGGAGGGGCTTGGACCTGCCTCAGCTGAGTGTGCCAAGATCTGCTGACTGCCCATGGTAGACCTTGATTTGGAAAATGCGGGGAAGGGGAGTGGCTTGGGAGGGACAGCTAGGGGGGGCGTGGGAAAAGGGAAAAGGTGGGACCTGTCCTGTGGGTGGTATGTAAAGTGAATAGAAAAATTCTTAATAAAAAAATGAAAAAAAATCAAATTGTATAATAATACATTTGAATAAACATTGGCAAAATGCATTCATACAAATGTTTTCTTAAATATTAAGCACAAATGTTTGCAGAATAATAGTCCTAGAAGAAATGATATTATTTCATTTTGGTGTTTACTTCTATCTTGCTTGGAAATTTCAAAGGTACCCATGAGCCAAAATAGGAAGAGAGAGAGAGAAAAAAAAAAAACAAAAAAAAACAACAACAACAAAAAAAAAACGAAACTAAACTCTTTCTCCCAATTCATTCTTGAGTAACAGGAACTTCCAGTTGACAGGGAGAATTTGTTCACTACTCATGCAGAAGAACTTCCAACTCAACAGCCCAGACTTGTTTTAACTCAGTTTCACACATCAGTCAGCTGTGGGGTCTTTGAAAAGTGGCTGATACTTACTCAACATTATTTCCATCGCTTTGCAGCAGGTGAGACTGACCTCCTAAAATTATATTAAAACCTATATACCATAAAATCCCATGTTCCAAGCACAGGGCCTGCCAAGTCTAGCCAAAAGAAGGAAAGAAACTTTCGAATTCTCTGGCTCTTCAAATGCTCCATGGGAATGCAACCCTCACGCCAGAACAGAAGTATTAGACTGCTCTGGCAAAAACTCTTCTGAGCCAGTGTTCTGCAAAATAATTGCCAGCTCTGTATATTTACCTTTCCATCTTGTTAAGCACTGGACTGTTACACATCTGCAGGCTATTTCAGGAATTAGAAACCTCACTCCTTATCTCAAGTGTCAGTGTCCAAAACACTCACCAGGGGCAAACATACCCCCGCCCACACTGATATAAATAACACCACCAAGAAATCGACTCATTCCTTGTGAGTGAAGTGCATTCTAGTTTAATGTCCTCTGAAGTCTATTAGTCTTCGTAAGCCCATCAGGAAATGTTCAAGTCAAAGAAGACATTTTTTCAAGTCACTTTCCTGGAAAGAACAAGTGTTCGTGTTACACTTGGAGTTAAGTACTAATAATAGGCCCGGCATTCAAACTGCATGAAACACACAATTCAATACAATAAGATGGAGGAATAGCCTTGTCTACATAGCCAGTATATGCTATCACATAGTGATTAAATCA
Source organism: Peromyscus maniculatus bairdii (assembly GCF_049852395.1). NCBI lineage: Eukaryota > Metazoa > Chordata > Mammalia > Rodentia > Cricetidae > Peromyscus > Peromyscus maniculatus. The sequence continues at coordinate 7,237,680 of NC_134865.1, read as the reverse complement.
ATAAGATTTTTTTCTTTAAATTAAAGATATTAAATTCACACCATTAAAAATAAAAGGACAGATGAGTGAGACTGCTCAGCAGGAAATTTCCTAATTTCCAGTCTCTGGGACCCAAATGCTAGAAGGTGAGAACCAACTCATACAAGTTGTCCATTAACTTACACACGTGATAACCATAATATATATGAGTATGTCCACATACATACAAGTACAAATAAATAATGTAATAAAAATAAACTAAAATGGACTAGACCCCCTGCATACAAGAGACAGTTGTGTAGCTGGGTCTGTTTAAGGCACCCCTGGTAGTGTGATCAGGATCTAGCCTTAGTGCATGAGTCAGCTTCTGGATCCCACTACCTATGGTTAGACACCTTGCCCATTCCTGATAAAGTAGGGAGGGGCTTGGTTCTGCCTCAAGTGAATGAACCATTTAACTGTGCCCTCCATGGGAGAACTTACCCTGTTGGAGGATGGATAAGGAGTGAGGGAAGGGAGATGAGGTTAAGTGGGAGGAGGGATGAGAAGGGGATCTGTGGTTGGTATATAAAATGAATAAAAGAAATAAAAAAAAACTAAAATTCTTAAAACCCAGCTAAAAATCTTTCTTAATCATGAACATTTGTCAAGGTATAACATCATTTGGAAAATGTATGTGGTAGAAGCTAATGATTTTAATAGGATTGTAATAAGACTGATTCATATAATAGAGCGAGTATTATTAAATAAATGCAAATATAGATTATGATTATGGTTTTTCAATAAGTTTCAAGGCACTAACATACAACAGTAAGAATTAGACACAGATCAAGAGGAGCAAAGGGTTGTCCCCTCAGTAAACAAATGTTCAAATAGTTAACCATCATGCATTTTTAAACTCATTTTCTCTCTAATAAGTTTACTCAGTTCTGCATGACTAATTCTTGTTCTGTCTTATTTGGCAAGGTATTGCTTGGGATGATCATACCTGGTTTTTAAAATAAGATAGAAATACTGACTATAAGAAATAAATTTTTAGCTTCTTAAGGAGCATAAAATTATGCCATCTGTGTGCCTTCCCCAAATAGTCATTAAAAAGGAAAGAACAAAGTGAGTGCCAAAGACATAAAGTTATTCTAAGCAGAGAAACTTTTTCTACCTGGGCAGAGTACTCACTCCTTAAGAGTTGTTGAATGTTCCAAAGTCAATTTGTCTCTTTAACAAAGGAACACACACACACACACACACACACACACACACACACACACCAGATTCCAAGCTTGTAACAATCTCACAAGACATCTTTTAAATAAATACATCCAAATAACCAGCCTGTCAATATTTCAACATGCTTCCTTGCTTCTCTTCAGTTTTATCGTTTACACATATTTCAATGAAAAGACATCAAGTTCACTCTACTTCAAAACTTCTACCATTTTCTGTATTTCCAAAATATGGTCTTTTTATCTAGCTTTTAGGTATAAGCATATGCTTACATTGATAATATTAATTTGCTATTTCTCATAATATAAAACACTGCATTCCTGATTAAAGCACACTCAGTCTTTGACAGCCAGTAACATTTACTTAATAACACCGATTCTGTAATATCCTCAGTCATATGAGTTGCAATTGCAACTAAAATCACTTTTTCTGTTCCACATAAATACAAGGAGAAGTGAAAGATGAGTAATTGTGCCTGTCATATGTAGAACAACACAGCACACAAACATACACTTATCTATTTACAAGAGCAAAGGATTCAGCATGACTACTGTACTGATTTTCTACCACTCACTACAAATTACCATGATCTTTGCCAAGTTAAAAATAACACAAATTTATTATCTTTCAGTTTCCTTCAACTGGGATTCTGGCCACCACTACAGTCTTTTTTTTTTTTTTTTGAATTTTTTTTATTAGTTCTTTTGACAATTTCTGATTTTGTGCAATGTGCACAGCCACTTCCCTCCTCTTCCCTGATCCACCCACTCAGTGGGTGTCCTTCTGCTTTCAACACTTCAAGTCTAATTTGTGTTGTCCAAGTATTCTGGAATGTGTGGTCCTCCACTGGCGTGTGGTCAGCTTACCACAGACAATCCTATCAGAGATTGGAGACATCCTTGCCTTTAAGCCAGCTGTTGGTAAAACTAAGTTCATTGTGATTACAGGATTGAAGATCCATTTCTTTCCTGACCACTGCTGAAAACCTTTTTTCACTTGCAGTTTGTTTTCAGCTCTTACCGATCTGCTCATTAAAACACTGCTTTTATTTCTTCAGTGTTAGAAGAAGAAGTTTCTTTATCTCCCGGATCTGATGAAACATCATGCAATGTAAGGTAATTATAGCAGTGGCAAGTTTATTTACTCACAAGTATCTTTGAACTTGAGGTAGAACTATTAAAGATTGTAACCATTAAGGATCATAATAGAATTCTTTTTTTTTCACATATACTAATGCTATCAAAAATACGTATGTGATTTTAAATCTATTGTCAAGTGTCAAATATTAAACAGATGCCCATCTATGAGAATGTTTATTCTACAGATGAAATATTCAGAGATAAGAACTGTTGTACTGCCCATCTAGTAAATTAGATGGTACGAAATGGTCAGTAGTGTGTACAGCATGGAAAAACCAGGCAGAAGGATAATTGACATCACGTGCAAGGCAGAATGGGTTGGTGTATACTTTTGTTATGTTATTTACAATGTAATACAATTTAAAGCCCGTGGTTTGTTTATTTCTCAAATATTCAGGTAATACCTTTAAGCTAAAAAAATGAAACTACAATTGAGATGGTAGGATATTGTGCAGGGAGTTTAGAAAAACTTGACAAGACACTTCCTAAAAAAAGATAATTTAACTATGAAATATTTTAAATACATCATTTAATTGCACAAGCACATTTTCAAAATGTTCTGTATGAAAGCTTCCCCTCTGTAATTCATAGTGCATTTGAACTATCAATAACTAAAGGACTTGTTTTTCCAGTTTCTAGGCCAGTCATGTACTATCATTCATTCCCTGACCATTCAGAAAAGGGACTTCCTTAACATTAAGAAACTTTGTGGTCTACTATGATACATCTTATAGAATATTTCACACAGATATAAGTACTACTAGGAATAAAACACCTTCCATACAGATGAAATCACCAAGATCTCAGAGACCTTTCACCGTCATGCAGTTTTACTACCATATTGAGAGATGAAGCAAAGCACAGGTACATAAAGATGGGAAAAGAGCTTCGGTGGGTCAAACAAATGAATATAAACTGCCATAAGTAAGCAGACCTCCAAGAAAGGACAACTTTTTACTCCAATTAAAATATACTCCTTGTATCTGCCTTCCCTGGGTTAGAAAGGCGCCTTAGGGTTTCTGTTTTTCTTACAATTTTCTTTGAGATATCAAAATCCCTGATGCATAAAATGTTTTAAACAAATGAAATAATAATAGATGCCTGAAAATTTCTTCTTTGATCTCATGTTTTGAAGCTTTCACATTGAAACAATAGAACACAAGCATGTTGGTCATCTTTTAATCACTGACAAAAGACCTAATAAAAGTAACTATAAAGGAACAAAGTCTTGTTTAGATTTACAGAGATCCCAGTCTGGAATTGGCTGGCTTCCCCATTTTGAGGTCTTTTTGAGGCATTTTATCACGGGTGGTCATTAGTAGAGGGTGAAGAAAAGCAATTCACCTTTTCATGGCTAGGAAGCAGAGAGTAGGTGATCTGACCAGGGTCAGATCCTTGTATCCTTTCTTTTCAGAATGCCCCAATTCTTTTTTTTTTTTTTTTTTTTTTGGTGGCTGGAGAGACAGACGTGGGTGCTGGGAACCGAACTCTTATATTTTTGGTTGTGAGCCTAGCCTTTAAAGGCTGAGCCATCTCTCCAGCCCATGAATGCCCCAATTCTTAAAGGTACCGTATCCTCCCAATAGCACCACAGCTGGCCACTAAAAGTTGAGCCTATGAGAATTTAGATTTTAAGATACAAACAATAACATGCATGCACTATGTGAAATTGAAAACCTGGGCAGATATTCAACCTGGACCAAGACATACAATGATCTGATTATGCAAAACTGATTATTATCTGAATTCTACTGCCAAAGAATTCTGTATATTTTAGGCTTCTATTTTAAAACACAATAAACAGAATATGCTAGCCTTAGATATCTTTCAAATTTTTTCATTGACAAAAGAGAGTCTTCTCTACATTTTTGAGCTTTAAAATATTTAAAACAAATGGACAGATCCCCATATAAGAGATCTCTGAAAGAGGCAATTTTCTCAACTCAGGGAAGACTCAACTTCAAGGAAGGCTTGAAATTTAAAAGTACACTATCATTGTGAAGAATGTCATGATGAATGGGAGAGCAGAAACAAAAGTACAGATGAAAGAAAGAATAAAACTTAAACTAAAAATACAAATTAAAAATCCAACTGATTCATGAATTTCACAAAAATTAATGTGTTTCTTCTAGAAAAAAATTGTCAGGCTGAGGTGGTCAGTGGGAAATTTTATGCTGCAGAGTCAGGAGGTTCAGAGTTCAGAACCCCAGCAGCACACTGAAAACATCTGGGTTCTGTATTGTATATGTAACCCCAATGTTGGGGACACTGATTCAGAAGATTTCCAGGAGTTCAGTGTCCAGCCAGTCTAGCTAATGGATGTGATCCAGGTTCAGTGTGGGACTGTATCTCAAAAACTAATTGAGAAAAGATTAGGGAGAACACGTGACACTGACCTCAGGTTTGTTTTAATAAAAGTGCCAGAGCACCTAGAGCACAAACACACACGCACACACGCACACAATACACACATAATCCACACAACACACACACACACACACACACACACACACACACACACACACACAACTGGTGTGCTAATAAAAAGCAAAGTATAAATAGAAAATGAAAGCAGATACTTCCAAATGCCTAATCTGATGAAATATGGTTTTGTTTTTGTTTGTTTGTTGAGTGTTTTTTTTTGTTTGTTTGATTGATTTTTTTTTCAGAAATCTCACAATCAAAACACCTTTTCAAAGATGCAGAATATTTAATCTACTACCTGACAAAAGATGGTCAATGGATGGGAAATGGGATCAATATATAAATTCAGAAATCTTTAATCATTAGGAAAATGCCATGCACCTCTGAAGACAAGTGGAAAGTTGACTTAATAATAATATGTTTGTATATTAAGCAGATAAGGGGAGTGTGGTTAATGTTGATTGCCAGCTGGATGGGATTTAGGATCACAGAGGAAACAAACCTCTGGCATGCCTATGAGAAATTATCTGCATTAGATTAATTAAAGTGGGAGGCTCACCCTAAATATGGGTGCCACCATTTCACATGCAGGGGTTGCCAGCTGAATATAAAGGAGAAAGCAAGTTGAGGACAAGCATTCATAGTTCTCCCCTTCCTGATGATGAATGTAATGTGACCAACTGTGTCAAGCTCCTTTTCCATGACTCAGCCACCATGATGGAACTTCTACAAGCTGGGATCCAAAATAAAACCTTTTTCTCCTAATGTCAATGTTTATAAACAATATGACAAAGCAATAATATAAATGTGTGCATTTACTTACACATGTACATTCTTCCCTTGACAAACATCTCTCCAGTCTTATTGCCTCTAACTATCCAAAACTATTACAACTCCCTTAATCTCTGCTCCTGTGAGAACAGCACTTTTGGATTCTTCTTGTAAGTGGTACGTGATATTGATCTTTCAGGGCCTGGCTTATTTCCCATAATATAACACCTTCCATCCATGCTGTAACCAAAACAGTGTTTCCTTGAGATATTGATTTATCCTTTTAAAAATAATTACTATTTTATTTTATTTATATGTATGTTTATATGTATATCCACATGAAGGTGCCCATGGAAGCCAGAAGACTCCATGTGTGCTTCCCTATGTGAGTACTGGGAATCAAACTTGGGTCTTCTGTAAGAGCAAGATGTGCTCTTACTCACTGAGTCATATCTCTAGCTTCTAATTTCTGTTCTATATATCATTGAATGACACTATTTGATCATACAGCACCGGCATCAAGGAACAGAACAGAAGGAAAATCCCAGAAAGAAATCCATAAGTTTATAGAGATTCAGAAATTCCTCCAAAGTATGTATATGATAGGAAAGAATAGTCCTATCAATTTTAAATGGAGATAAACTGATGTTATGGTCTTTCTTTTATTTAAAAGTATTTCTCATTAAAGAAAGAAGATCATGGATTACCCATTCAATTTTGCTTGATATACTGAACTATTTGACAGGTAGTTTGAACTTAATTGCTATTCATGGAATAAGACTTTTGTTTGAAAAAGTTTGTTTTGTGTTTATGGGTGAATTTACTTACATGTATATCTGTGCACCACTTCCCTGTTGGTGTCTACAGAGATCAGAAAATGGTGTCATATTCCTGCTAACTGGAGTTACAGATGTTTGTGAACTGCGATGTGAATCCTGGAATCAACCCACTATGTCCTCTGCAAGAGCAGCCTGTGCTCTCAGCAACCCCCTGAAAAATGAGCTAATTACTGTTTCTTGTTTTTGTTTTTGTGTTTATGAGCTAATATGGCTTGTATGTAATCTTATTTATTCTCATCAGTATCTAAAACATGATTTAAGAAATGACAGTGGTGTGTTTTGGAGGTTCTAGCAGAGGAGCACAGCTACTCATATACTCTTGATCGAGGACCATCCCTCCTCTATTTAGGAAAGTTGACCTCTTTGAGCAAGCATGCAGCTTCTGGAAGCATGACATGAAGTGGTGAGGGAAATCTGAGTAAATCCACACACCTATGGACAACTGATTTTTGACAAAGAAGTCAAAATTATACAATGGAAAAAAGAAAGCATCTTTAACAAATAGTGCTGGTATAACTGGATTTCTGCATGTAGATGAATGCAAATAGATCCATATTTATCACCCTTCACAAAACTCAAGACCAAATGGATCAAAGACCTCAACATAAAACCAGATACACTGAACCTTATAGAAGAGTATGTGGGGACTAGCCTTGAATGCATTGGCATAGGAGACAACTTCCTGAACAGGATATCAATGACACAGACACTAAGATCTACAATGAATAAATGGAATCTAACAAAACTGAAGAACTTCTATAAGGTAAAGGACACTGTCAATAGGACAAAACAGCAGCCCACAGAATGGTAAAAGATCCTTGTAGACGAATTTCTAAACAGTCTTATTAAATAAGAAACACAGAGCCAAATACAGAGGTAATAGCCAAAGAGATCAGAGCAATAGCCATGACTAACCTTAGCTTACCACCAGCAGTAGCTTCCAAAGAGAGAGCTTCTTCTCATGTAACCCGTGCTTTTATTGCCTTCCTGTTCTGCCTTCTCGTTGGCTCTAAGCCCAGCCACATCACTTCCTTGTCACTGCCTGTCTATACAGACTTCCAGGTCTCTATGGTTGGTACTAGGATTAAAGGCTTGTGTCACCATGCTTGGCTGTGTCCTTGAACACACAGACTCTGCCTGCCATGTGATCAGATTAAGGGCATGTGCTACCACCACGTGACTTCTATTTTTGGTTGGTTATGACCTCTGATCTCCAGGCAAACTTTATTAATTAACATACAAATAAAATATCACTTTTCAGTACAAATAAAACATCACCACAGATCTTCACCAGCCCCACATCTGAGAGAGGGATGAATTCAAAAATATATAAAGAATTAAAAAACTAGACATCAACAAACCAGATAATTCTATTAAAAATGGGGTACAGATTTAAACAGAGAATTCTCAAGAGTGTAATCTCAAATGACTAAGAAATACTTAAAGAAATCTTCAATATTTTTAGCCACCAGGGAATTGCAAATAAAAATGACACTGAGAGTCTGTCTTATATCTGTCTGAATGGTTAAGATCAAAAACATAAGTGACAGCTCATGCTGGAGAAGATGTAGAGCAAGGAAGGGGGATGTAGCTGAAAGTTTTCCTGTGCCTGCCTGGCTCCCAAGCCCCGAGTTCAGGACAAATCTCTCTCACCTGCTGGTTCCCCAAGTAAACACACAGAGGCTTACATTAATTTTAACTGCTTGGCTTATTGGAACAATCTTTATGTCCCTCAACCAAGGAATGGATAAAGAAAATATGGTACATTTAGACAATGGAGTATTACTCAGCTGTTAAAAAAATTACATTATGAAATTTGCGGGCAAATAGATGAAAGTAGAAAAAAAACCCTGAGTGAGGTAACCCAGATCCATAAAGACAAACATGGTATGTACTCGCTCATAGATGATATTAGCTATAAAATTAAGGATAACTATGCTATAATTTACAGAAACAGAAAGACTAGGTAACAAGAAGAATTGGGGGGGGGGGAGGAGAGATACGCCCAGCTCTCCCTAGGAAGGGGAAATAGAATAGATTTTTTGAGTGGACTGTAGGCTGATTGAGATGGAAATATGAGCCATCAGTTTCAGAGGGTAAGAAGATTATGAAAGAGAGTACTGAAAAAGACTAATGAAAAGGGGGTCAGGGGAAAATCTGGCACAAGGGAATCTCCCATGAATTTAAAAGGATGACCTCAGATAAGACAGACTCCTAGCAATATCAAATATGTAGCCTGAACTGGTCATCTTCTGTGACTAGGAAGACCTCAAGTGGAGGGAGTAGGAAACCAACCAAGCCACTTAACGTTCAGTCTACAGTCAGTCCAGTCTAAGGGATGTGCTGGAGTAAGGGTGGCCTAGAGATTGAGGGAGTGGCTAACCAATAACTGGTCTAGCCTAAAACTCAGGCCAGGAGAGTAAGCCCACACAAGACATTGCCTGGAGCACCAACACCCACAAGTTGGGTGATTTAGAGATGTAGGATAGACCTAAGCAAAACTGGAGGGGAAAAAAGTCAATGTAATGATGCCTATCAGTATTCTGCTATACTCAAAGATTGGTGCCTAGACCACTTGTCATCAAAGAGGCTTGACCCATCAACTGATGGAAACAAATGCAGACCCATAGCAAAACATTAGGCTGAGCTTGCAGAATCCTGCAGAAGAGAGGGAAAATGATTGTAGGAGACAGAGACATCAAGAATACCACAAGAACACCCACAGAATAAACTAACCTGGGCTCGTAGGGGCTCACAGAGACTTAATGACAAACAGTGAGCCTTCATGGGACTTAATTTGGCCCTCTGCACATATGTGCCAGTTGTGCAGCTTGGTCCTCTTGTAGAACCCCTAACAGTGGGAACAGGGGCTGTCTCTGACTCATTCACTGGCTTTTGAAACACTATTCTTCATGTTGGGTCACCTTGCCTAGGCTTAATGCAAATGGAGGTGCTTAGTCTTATTGCAACTTGATATGTCTTTTTCTTTTCTCTTTTTTTTTTATTAGGTTTTTTGAGACAAGGTTTCTCTGTGTAGCTTTGCACCTTTCCTGGATCTCGCTCTGTAGACCAGGCTGGCCTTGAAATCACAGAGATCTGCCTGGCTCTGCCTCCCGAGTGCTGGGATTAAAGGCGTGCACCATCACCGCCCAGCTCATGTTTTTTGATATGCATGGGAGACCGGCCCTTTCCTGAGCAGAAATAGAAGAGGAGTAGATTTAGGGATGACAACTGGAGAAAGGAGTGTGAGGAAGGGACTAGGAGGAAAGGAGGGAGGGAAACTGCATTGGGATGTAAAAGTAATTAATTAGTTAAAAAAACAATAATATATGACATAAAAAATAAAAAATGGAATGACCATAGACACAATAACCTTGTATTACTTAGTATTTAAAAACTCCTCATGATAGATGTGTTATTTTTTTTTTTTTTCGAGACAGGGTTTCTCTGTGTAGCTTTGCGCCTTTCCTGGAACTCACTTGGTAGCCCAGGCTGGCCTTGAACTCACAGAGATCCACCTGCCTCTGCCTCCCGAGTGCTGGGATTAAAGGCGTGCGCCACCAACGCCCGGCTAGATGTGTTATTTTTTAATAAATCACTAAGTATGTAAATCATTTTAAGTTAATTTCCTATAACGGGATCAATAAATAATCCATAAACTCAAAGTTCTAGTGTCTGTTTAATGTATTTTTCTTTAAGTATAGTTAGTTCCTTGGATGATGAATTCTTTCAGAAGGATATTGTCTTATGTCTTTCCATATTTAACACCTATCTAGCATGATCCAAATATCACTTAGGATAATACTCAATCAAATTCATTTAAACAACTAATTAAGTTTGAAAAATATGTGAAATAAATGGGAAAACAATTTAATAATAAAACTCTTATAGATATATGATCATTAGCAACAACTGCTTTGTTTTAAAAGTTTACTTTTAAACAGGATTCTTAGGGAGAATAAAAGATACTTTATTTGGGAAATTTAATATATGTAAAATATTCATATTATATATAGTATATTCTTTGATAAATCATTAATAGGAAAAATTATATATGAAAAATAACATTTAACTACATTTTCATATAGATCATCATATCAAACACCTTTTAACATAAGATTTAGTCAGGTATACTCTATGCTTATGAGTACTGATCTCCATGTGTGTATGTGCACTATATGTGTGCCCAGTGCCTACAAAAGCCAGAATACAGTGGCTGATACTTTGGAATTAGAGTTAAAGATTGTTGTGAACTAACGTGTGGCTTCTGGAAACTTAATCCAGGTTCTCTGCAAGACCAGCAAGTGCCCTCAACTATTGAGTCATATCTTCTGCCACAATACAAAACTGACTTATTATAATTCAATAGTCAACAAGAATACAATACTAATTATATGTCATATACCAAAATTTTCAATATATTATTCTTCTACATAGGTTTTAGATTTAGTCAATTTCAGTAGTTAAATATGTATGGACATATTCTATGTACATTGATTTCTCTCTTCAAAAAATGTGACAAATTTTCTATTAGATTTTCACATGTATTTCATTGTTGTTTGAATTATTGAAAACTATTTAAGAGAATGAAGTTCCTTAAGTTCTTTAAACATTTTTAATAAGTCTTGGAGGTTTTAGAACACTGTAAACTCATTAGTGTTATACATGAAATCTTTCCCCATCTGTGGAGAAAAGAATGCTTTGTAGAAAATGGTGCCTTTTTAGTTAGTTTTTGTATTATTTAAAACAATTTTTAAATTTAAATATATTTCAATAATATTCTTCCCCTCCCCCAAGTTCTTCCAGATCATCCCCTCCTCCCTATCCACTCAACTTTAAGTTCTTTCTAAAAAAATTAATAAATGAAACAAAAATATAATAATTAATCTAATTTCTTAATCTAATCAATTAATCTAATTAATCTCCACAAACAACAGAACAAAATAACCCCACCAAAAAAATCATATCAAATACAAGCACACAAAAACCTGTATACTACGATATGTGCTGGTGAACTACTCCTGAACATGAATCCTGCTCCCAGTGTCACTTCATTGGAGAAAACTGGAAAATGGAGATTTTTTTTAATTGGGCCATATGATTCATTTAAAATCCTAAGCAGAGTAATTGGTACACAATTTGCAATAAATAAATGTATTGATTGTTATTAATATTGTTTAAGCTTACAATATATTTTGATTATTAAACTTTTACCTAGCGTAGAGGCAAGTAAGACTGCATGATTCTCTCCTGAAAGAGTCCAGATGGAGGTAAATTATCCAGATTAAGTTAACCTAGTTGCTCAAGGGCTTTGGATATGCATGCGCATGCATTTATAACTTTGGCATTCATGATGATGTTGCTATAATCTGCTTGGCTGGAAAAGGTGAAACTCACTGGCAGGCGTCTGCTGTGCTCTCTTGCAATTTACAATGGCAACTAACATCTAAAAGGCAAGTACTTTCCTTTAACAACTCATTCTCAGTTAAACAATTCATCACCTCCAGCTAAATTCTACTTGTCAGAACATAGCAACAGGATCCTTATCTACTAGGATTTCTAGGAGATGGAGTCTCTGAGTTGCTGTCTATATGCTTAGAACTTTGGGCATTATTATGGAGGGAAAAAAGAAAAGAGATAGATACTAGGCAACAGTTGTTAAGCTTTAACACAGTCCATCCTTCTAAACAAGCAAGTATCTGCAAATATACCTCATAACATAAACACACAGACACATAAGCACACGTGTACACAACACACACAACACAGACACACACACACACACACACACACACACACACACACACACACACACTCATACGAGTGTGTATGTATTCACCCCTTCCAAAAGAAATAATCTCAACGTGTCATATGTATTTTTAAACCCACGATTCTTTGGCAATATGCAGAAGTCCAGTAGTTTCAACTAGTTCTGTATATACCAAGTCTGATTTCTCTGATTGTTATAAACTAAAGCCTGTTTTTCTTTTTTATTTTTCTGGTTTGCACACAACAAATTTACAATACTGATATTAGATCTACTCAACTTCAATAAAAATGTTCAACCCGAAATTATGCATTTTGGAATGAGAGTATGAGGATGAGGGTAAGTTCAGCCACTTTTCCATAGCAGTTATTAAATTTTGAATGGCAGGAAATATGAGACCTCTCTGACTTGACATATACACTTTATTAAGAGTGGGTCCTTTTGTTTGTTTTTAAACAAACAAGCATGTCCATGTCTGTTGTTCTTTTTGTCTATGGCTTTGTCTTCTAGGATGATCTTTCCCAGTTATTATCCTAAATGCCCATATCAAATGGTATCAAAATCCACAATCTCATTGGCAGCAACTAAAATATACAAACTTATAAGTACTGATTGCAGGCCCAGAGCTTCCAATCTGCTTTACAAGTTAAGGAGTCTTGGGTATCCAGATAGTATGCCTGCTTATTTTGGTGATGTGTGTGTGTGTGTGTGTGTGTGTGTGTGTGTGTGTGTGTGTGTGTGTGTGTGTATAGTTTGTTTTTATTTGGATATTTTCATAATTTGATCATACTTATTCTTTATCACCTTCTTTTATCCTCCCATATGTGCCTATTGATCCCCCCAATTTTTCAAAACTATTGATATTTTTAGCAGAAAAACTGAGTTGTCTCTGGAGTATTCACACTCAGTCATTATAGGATAAATGTAGCAGATAAATAAATTAATTCTAAGTCTCTCATTTATATGGTCACCTTTCAGCTTGTGTCATTCTTTAGCAACTTAGCAAAAATTAACTTGTGGCTATGAAGGTATTCATAGGGAGTGCTAAAAAGCCATGACATGGTCCAAAGTTCTTCTTTGGTGACTGTGAAAATCTTATACCCTAGGTCTTTGGATGAAAGATAGTTGGATAGAGAAAAGTCCTGTTGTGCTCAAAACCTTGAATCATTTTTACACTGTCCTATTTCTATTAAATTTCCACTTTCTGTACTTATTCATTTAATGTCTTATGGGGTAATATTTAACTATAGTACATTATGTGATAAAGTCCCATCCCCCTCTTTTTCCTTACTGCATTTCTCCAAGTGTTCCTTGGCCAGGAGAAGTCTTCTTAAGTAGAATTTCCTCTTAATTAATTATGAATCTATATGTATGTGTTTCTGTGTCAATGTGCACACATGTGTACGTGAAGGTATGTCAACCATTGTACTTTCTACCCTCCATAACCTGTTTTAAATGAATAGATATCTGCTCATATCTTCCCAGAAAAAAGTACTGTAACATTGAAGGGTATGATTCTCACATATATTTCTAACCAAATGTATCTTCCATATCCTAGTGTTTCTATTTAAGCAGGCTTCACCCTCAAATTTTTATACAATGGCCTTATACTCAATGATTCTGGCATTTATTGTCTTGCCTAAGTCTTTATCTATATTTTCCATGACTTCAAAATCAATATCACATGCACAATGTTTTCAAGTTTTGTTCCCAGCTCATGTTGTGGGATGTTCTGTATGGCAAATGTGTTGCTCTTATTGATTAATACATAAAACACTGATTGGCCAGTAGCCAGGCAGGAAGTATAGGCGAGACTAACAGAGAGGAGAACTGGAGGAACAGGAAGGCAGAGGGGGAGACTGCAGCCCCGCCAGGACAAGGAAGATGTAAGGTACCAGTAAGCCATTAGCCATGTGGCAAAGTATAGATTAATAGAAATAGGCTGAATATAAGAGTAAGAGCTAGACAATGATAGACCTGAGCTAAAGGCCAAGCAGTTTAAATAATATAAGCACCTGTATGTTTATTTTATATGTGGGCTAAGGGATTGCTGGGGCTTGGCGGGACATGGACAGAAAACTCTCAAGCTACAAGCTCATGATAGAGAGTCTGATGGATAGGGTGTTGACCTCAGAACTCCTTTTTAAGTGCATCACAGGAAATTTTGCTGAAATATTTTTATCTCTGTCAATTATAGTTGTTTTTTCAGCACCAGCCAGAATACTATCTTGTCTTAGAATTTTTTTCTGCCCAACAAAAGCTGTCTCTAAATTTAACTTCAATAAGATTATCAGGGAATGGACATAAGGAAGCCAGATTTTTGGCTAAACTAGAGCATTACTGTCCCTAACTCAGTTTTTGATAAAGTCCTTGTTGTGCTCTGAAACCTCATGAGCCAACCTCAACAAACTTCTCTTATTGTTACTGTTTTTCAAGTTCTCTACAAAATGGTCCATTCCTCTTGCAACATGCAATGGTTTATATACCCTCAAATACCACATTCATCCAGGTTTAATACTTACATATTAAATGCTTGCTAATAAAACTCCGAATAATACATAGTCCAAGGTATTTTTCATTTGCTAGGTTTAGGTTTGTTATTGAACACTAAAGTTTTACCAACACATATCTAACCTTGAAACATTACTGTCTCTCTCTACTTTGAGCTGAATTCAAAACATGAGTTTTATGAGATTACACTGCTCTTTTCTTGGTTTCCAAGGCCAGGTACAAACGATATATCAAATAGCCTGTGTGATTTTTTTTTTGACAAGGTTGAATTTGAATTCAGAAAGTTAATGCTAAAATCTATAGGTATTTTTCCGGCCACGCACTCTAAGGTTGTGTGTAGAGTATGCACCACTGATTCAGAAAGCAGCACTGCTCTGGTAAACATGTCAGCTTGTGCCAGATATGCTTCCTCTGTCATCACTGCTTTAAAATACCATAATGTTCAGATGTTCAGCCACCAAATGCCAAAAACCAATGGGTTTGTGTCCGATCTTTTGATTTTCTAAATAGGAACCATCTCCAAGTGCAAACACAATAAAGATCAAATCATCTTTTGAAACTATTGTTGGTGGCAAGAATATCCTGGAAACTTTAAGAGGTTCAGGATCTAGAATTACATTTTTCTACCCATTAAATATGTGAAAGACAAAGTGAAAAAAAAGTATGCTTAAAATAATATTTATGTGGCATATATTATTTTCCCCTCAGTGTTACTTAGCCACTCTGGAACCATGGATACAAGCATGGTTATATATAAAGTCTTATAACATACCTATAGTTCCTTTTATTTTACAGTGAATCATGTGAAAGGTAAATTCATTCTATTAATTCAATTTGTGTTCTATTGGGGGATGAGCAGATATTAGCAATGTAAATTCTTACCAAGTATATGGTACAGTTATAGAGACCTAAAGTAGGGAACTGAACTTACTGTATGGTTTTGGAATAAAATTTAACTTGATTTACAAATAGAAATTCCTGTCTCCTACAATTTGATTTGAATCTGGGGTCTTTCACCCATAGCACTACAATCTATAATTATTTACTGTGGCAGAACCCTGAATACAGCTTTTGAATAGTTACATATTTGTAGAATCTGCAATACAACAATCTATCAGAAGCTTATTCCAACACACTAAAACAGCAATTATCTGCTTATTTGTGACACTCCATATTAATTTCCTTCTACTTTCAGGTACAATCTCAAGAATATTTGCTCTTTGAAAGGGGTCTATTTTGGACCATGCCATCTATTGATGCTGGAGATAAAAGATTGACCATATTATTTCAGAAAAATTTATGAGTTTCTATCTACACATTTTAGGGCAGTCCAAGAGCTTTTCATAATGATACATTTTGATTCAGATGGATAATTTTACAAGCATTATATATATTCTTGATATATTTATATGTCCCTTAATCACCAAAACAGATAAGACGGTATAATTATTGGAGAAATAATAGCATATTCAGTAAATTATGTTGGGAAAATAGCATATCTATATGCAGAAGAATGAAAGTAGACCCCTATGTCTGTTCAGTTACAAAAATATCCTCAACTCATAATGTGTTAGGTAAATATCAGATTTGAATACATGAAATGACAAGAATGTGTTGTGGGATGGTCTGTATGTCAAAAACTCTAGCTACAAGAATGGGAATTAGAAAAAATGTTTCAGGATATTTGAAATAGTAAGGGATATCTGGAGAGTACCACACAGGCTTAGGAAAAAATAGAAAAAAATGGAATTACCTCAAGTAAAACCTCTTAGAGTAGGGGACACAATGTATTGGTTGAAGAGACAACTGCTGTGGGATGGTCTGTATGTCAAATTGCTCTGATTGGTCAAAAAATAAAACACTGATTGGCCAGGCAGGAAGTATAGGCAGGACTAACAGAGAGGAGAATTAAGAGAACAGGAAGGCAGAGGGAGTCACTGACAACTGCCACCATGACAAGCAGCATGTGAAGATGCTGGTAAGCCATGAGTCACATGGCAAGGTATAGATTTATGGAAATGGGTTAATTTAAGCTATAAGAACAGTTAACAAGAAGCCTGCTATGGCCATAGAGTTTGTAAGCAATATAAGTCTCTATGTTTACTTGGTTGGGTCTGAGCGGCTGTGGGACTGGCAGGTGACAGAGATTTGTCCTGACTGTGGGCAAGGTAGGAAAATTCTAGTTGCAGACAACCACAGAATGGAGAAAATATTGACACATGAATTTGGCAAATGATTGATATCCATGATGTATAAGGAACCTCAAAGACTGAACAACCACCAAAATAAAAATCCAAATTAAAAAATGGACAAAAGCTGGGCAGTGGTGGCACACGCCTTTAATCCTAGAACTCAGGAGGCAGAGGCAGGCAGATCTCTGTGAGTTTGAGGCCAGCCTCACTACAAACTGAGATCCAGGAAAGGCACCAAAGCTACAGAGAGAAACCCTGTCTCAAAAAACCAAACCAAAAATGAAACAAAACAAAACAAAACTGGACAGCAGTTGGAAGCAGACTCAAAAGAAATATGCACATGGTCAATAGATATATGAAAATGTGCTTAGCATAGCAGTAGGACTACCATGTAGAACATATATATTGCTCCTGGATCTACAGATATTTACAGATGAATTATATAAACTCACAGGCTTAGTCTAGCCTATTCTCTAAAGGAAATAAATGAACTTAATGGTCCATCAGTGAATAAACAGATAAATGTGGCAATATACAAAACATTACTCCTCCCTCCAAATTAAGTCCTTTCATTTACAACAACATAGCAGAGCTAGAAATCATCATGCAAAGTCAAATAAAGCAGGTCAAACAAGGTATCATCTCACTGTTATATAGAATCAAAATAACTAATCTCATAGAAGTTCATAGTGGAATTGCAGCTAGTATTGGTCAGAAAGTGTATGGGGAATGGGAGGATGGGGAAATAATGAGTATTGAGCTATAGTTTAAAGAAATTCTACTGTGATATTGCATATTATGGTACTCCAGATAACAATAATGTATTTCACAGGCCTAGTAGACACAACTAGAAAGTTTTTCTTTAAATAAGTGAAAGTTTGAGGAGATGGAGATATTTAATCTAATTATACAATATATAAATTTATTAAAAATATTAGCTTAATATCTATAATTTTCTTTTAAAAGTTCTTAATAAATATATTAAATAACAATTGGGTAGATTTTATTTTTATGTCTTCTTTTTGTATTGAGAGTTTAGACAATATATCGCAATCAAGCTTTTCCAGTTCTCCTCCTAGGTCCTCCCCAGCTCCCCACCCACTCAGTTCTATGCTCCATTTCCCTTTCTTTGTAGAAAACAAACAAGCAATATTTTTAAAAATTAAACAAACCAGAATAAAACACAGCAAACAATGCAATGAAACACACATACACACACACACACACACACACACACACACACACACACACACACACACACACAGCCTATAGAAACACAAAATTGGATATCACATTTAAAAGCAAGAGACCAGTAAGATTTAAAAGAAAGAAAAGTCCAAATAAAGCAATATGAGAAAAAAAATCTATAAAACCACCATTGGGCTCATTTTATGTTGACTATCTATTGTTGGACATGGGGCCTACCTGAAGTGTGGTTTATATATTCAATGAGCCTCCTCTGGAGAAAAGTATGATTTCCTTTATAAGTGGTTATCAATTAAAGACTACTTCAGGTAACAATAAATTCATTACAAAAGAGCTACTTAGAGATTTTCTAGCTTAAAGAGAGGTGAAATAACTTAATTATTCAAGAGAAGTTGATAAATCTAAATTTAAATGGAATAAAGTGAAGTTGAAATGGTAAGATGCATAATAGATGAGACATTAGCTAACTAAAAAGGTATAAAATGACAAAGTGAACAAGGCATGATTGATTAATTATTTTATTCTTTTTATAGGACTCCAGACATTCCTGGACTCTGTTTAAAGTCCTTCAAAATTATGTTTACATTCTTCCAGGTATGTGATAAATTTGCAGTCACTCAGTATGTTTGTTTTAATTTTAATACAGAATTTTTTTTTATTCTTTGAAAATTTGATACATGAATTCAATGAACTTCTGGTCTTGTGTTATTATAAACTTCCTAAAGCCAGACATGAGGCTTCATTGGCTGATTAGTTCCACCTCTTTCTTGTAAGAATTGTAAAATAGGAGCTAAGCACTAAGTTTGTAATTGTTGCAAGTCTACAGGGAAGAATATCCCCTCTGGTGGAGATTCATTGGCCTCCAGAAAATCCCACATGCTATTTTAAAATTAAGTTCTTGTACAAGTTTTTAATCCCTGTGGCAGCAATGATTTTGTCAAAAAATGTCAATTCCTTTTTCTACTGATGCCAGGGTTAAAAAAAACATAAATAAAACATTAATTTTGTATGCAAGATTATCATAATCAGTAAATTATCAGAAACAATATCATGTCACATATGAAATAATAAATTCATATATTTCTTGAGAGAGGACACAAAATGTTTCTATCCCATCCAAAGGAGGTAAACATTGGCCTTATCCTCATATTGTAGGCATAGAAAGGCAGAAAAAAAAATGGAATATAAGTTTAATAGAAATGCATGCTTGACACTGTAAAGGAGTAAATGACATAAAATATACTGAAATTAAAAAACTACTGTTCAGAATATCTGAAAAAAGAGTAAGAAGTCTAATTTAATGAGTTTAAGAGTCTATATAACGCCGGGCGGTGGTGGCGCGCGCCTTTAATCCCAGCACTCGGGAGGCAGAGGCAGGCGGATCTTTGTGAGTTCGAGGCCAGCCTGGGCTACCAAGTGAGTTCCAGGAAAGGCGCAAAGCTACACAGAGAAACCCTGTCTCGAAAAACCAAAAAAAAAAAAAAAAAAAAGAAAGAGTCTATATAACAAATAAATTTATTTTCTTGAATTTAAATTCTTCTCTCATACAATACACTTTCGCCTCTCTTCCCCCCAGTTCCCTCCCCACCTCCACTCTCCTTCCCCAGAGGCATTTACCTTCAGAAAAGAACAGAACTCCCAGGGTTATCAATCAAAAGCGGCATAAAAAGATACAATAAGACTAGGCACAAACTCTCATGTCAAGGCTTGCTGAAGCAACCAAGTAGGAGGAAAAGGTCCCAAGAGTCAGAGACTCCCCGACTCCCACTGTTAATGAGGGATCTATGCTTGTCCTAGACATGAAATGGTGCTTGGTGTTTTTAACTCAAGTAAAGGTTTGACTAGAATTCAGATTTGGTAATGTTATTTAGGGGTGGTTTCCAGGATAGATTAATTGAGGAGAATGAAACAGTTAGGAATCAAGTATTGGAGAACAATCTGCCAAAGGAGTGAGAATGGGAAAGAAGTAACAAATTTAGGAGGCAGATAGGAGATAGATTCCTATAATTAATTGCATATGCATACCATCCCAGAACATACTTTATTGGAAGAAGATGTCATTGCCAGGTTGTGTGAAAAGTTTACTTGAAGTTCTCTAAGAATCAACCCTGAGCAGGTACCAAAGAGAGGATTTAATGTACAGCTTTAATGCAGAATGAGTTGGTTTAATGTACAACTTCAAGAAAGATCTAAAATGCCACCAGAGCAAACTCCTGAACTCCGAGGATATTTTGGAACTCTTATGAACTGGGCATGGAACAGAAATTTAAATTGATAATATGAATATTCTTGAACAAGAGCTCTCTCTCTCTCTCCCTCTCCCTACTGTGTATATGGGGTTTTTGCAGGCATATGTGGGTATGGGTGTGTTTGGGTGTGAGCATGTGTGTATGTGTGTGCGCGCGTGTGTTTAGTTGAGTGCACACACATATGAAGGTCAGTATACAACCTTGGGCATATTTTTCTGTAGACTTCCACCTTGCTTTATTTTGTTTTGCTAGTGATTCAAGTGCTAGTCTTACCTGAGGACCTCTGTTAAAAAAAAAAATAGCAACCTGGGGATAGGGAGTTGTACTCAGGTCCTTAAACTTGCTGGTAAGTATTTACAGACACGACACGGCTGTCTTTCAGACTTCCAAGAGTGTCCTCTTTATCTCAATAATAATAAGAATGAGAATCTAGTTGTGGTCCATTAGTCCCTAGAGAATGAATCTTTTAGTCCTCAGTTTTTACATGCCTAGGAATGGCCATGCTTGCGGGTTGGACTATACATCCAGAGGCTATTGCACTCATTAAAAAGAAGTAAAGAGTAAGGCTTCAATGATAATGAATCATTCAAGTACAGTAGTATAAAAGTGACTTAAAGACAATGTTCTTTTAAAAATAAATTCTTAACAACAACATTGTCAAACACAGCTGTTCTAACTACATTTGAGAATAACATGATTTATTTATTGTCTTTAAAGAACCAAAAGAGGCCAATAAAAATGATTCTGCTAAATTAGTGCATAGTAATCAGACACAGCAGCAGTGAAAAAGAGAAAGAGGATTGAGGGTATAGACAAGGGGTAGATTATGGCAAATAGCTTGCATGCACATTGTATTGCTTTGGGCTCTGAGGGATGCAAAACTAAATGATTTCACTGTTTCATCCATGAGAGTTCACTCCAGCATTTAAGCAAAACAACTCTTTATAACAGGACAACAATAATATCACCTAGTTCTGTTCTAGCTTCTTTCTGTTGCTGAAATAAAGCGCTAACCAAAAACATTTTAGGGAGGAGAGGGTTTATTTGTCTCCCCTTGTAGGTCACAGACCATCACTGAAGGAAGTAGAAACTCAAGATAGTAGCATGAAACAAAATCCAAGGAGGAATACCGCTGACTGCCTATCTCACAGATTTGCTCACTGGCTCATGGTCAGCTAGCTTTCATATACATTCTATGCCCATCTGCCCAGGAACACTGTGGTGAAAAATGTGGGCTCTCCCACATGAGTCATTCAAGACAATGTCTCACAGACCTGCACACAGAAGAACCTGATAAAAAACAATTGAGATTTCTTTTTCAGGTAATTCTAGGCTGTGTCAAGTTGGCAGTCAATGCTAATTTAGCATAATGCCCTGTCACAGAAAGGACTAAATTAATAGTTAAGCAAATAATATTCCTTGGAAAAGACTAAAGCTTAGCATGCTGAACATTGCTAACTTTGTTGTTGCTGTCAATCATAAGGTTCTCCAGTTGTTCTTGTTCTCTGGTAAATGTTTTTTGGGTGGATGGGGGACAAGATATCACTGCGTTACAATTCTTCACAGACTTGGAGAGAAAAAATACTCAACTTATGGAAAAACAACAACAACAAAAAAACCCAGGATAGCTAAAAGAATCCTGTATAATAAAGCAACTTCTGGAGGCATCACAATCCCTGACGTCAAGCTCTACTATAGAGCTACAATAATAAAAACAGCTTGGTACTGGCATAAAAACTGACATGTGGACCAATGGAAATGAATTGAAGACTCTGACATTAATCCACACATCTATGAACACCTAATTTTTGACAAAGAAGCCAAAACTGTACAATGAAAAAAGAAAGCATCTTCAACAAATGGTGCTGGCATAACTGAATGTCAACATGTAGAAGATTGCAAATAGGTCCATATCTGTCACCATGCACAAAACTCAAGTCCACATGGATCAAAAAAACTCAACATAAATGCAGTTACACTGAACCTGATAGAAGAGAAAGTAGGAACTATTCTTGAATGCATTGGCACCAGTGATCACTTCGTAAATATAACACCAGTATCACAGACACTGAGAGCAACAATTAATAAATGGTACCTCTTGAAACTGAGAAGCTTTTGTAGGGCAAAGAATACGGTCAATATGACAAAAACAACAGCCTACAAAATGGGAAAAGATGTTCACCAACCCCACATATGACAGAGGGCTGATCTCCAGAATATATAAAGAACTCAAGAAACTAGACATCAAAATACCTAACAATCCAATTAAAAAATGGGCTACAGAGATAAACAGAGAATTCTCAACAGAAGAATCTCAAATGGCTGAAAGACATCTAAGGAATTGCTCAACATCCCTAATCATCAGGGAAATTCAAATCAAAACAACTCTGAGATACCACCTTACACCTGTCAGAATGGCTAAGATCAAAAGTACTGAAGACAGCTTATGTTGGAGAGTATGTGGAGCAAGGAAAACACTCCTACACTGTTGGTGGGAGTGCAAACTTGTACACCCACTTTGGAAAGCAGTATGGCAGTTTCTCAGAAAATTGGGAATCAAGCATCTTTAAAACCCAGCTATACCAATCTTGGGCATATACCCAATGAATGCTCAATCATACCACAAGGACACATGCTCAACTATGTTCATAGTAGCATCATTTGTAATAGCCAGAACCTGCAAACAATCTAGATACCACTCAACTGAAGAATGGATAAAGAAAATGTGTTACATATACACAATGGAGTACTATTCAGCAGAGAAAAACAATGACATCATGAAGTTTGCAGGCAAATGGATGGAACTAGAAAATATCATCCTGAGTGAGGTAACCCAGACTCAGAAAGACAAACATGGTATGATCTCACTCATAAGTGGATACTAGATGTAAAGCAAAAGATAACCAGACGGCAACCCACAGCTCCAGGGAGGCTAGCTAGTAAGGAGGACCCTAGGAAGGATGCATGGATTGTTCAGCAAAAGAGAAATAGATAAGATCTACATGAGCAACCTGGGGGTGAGGGGGGGTTAATGGAGTGCAAGGGATGGGGGATGAGAACATAGGGGACCAGGAGGCTCAAGCTGGAACAGGGACAGTGTAGAGAGCAAGGAAAGAGATACCATGATAAATGAAGACACCATGGGAATAGGGAGAAACAGAGTGCAAGGGAGGTTCCCAGGAATCCACAAGGATGACCCCACCATAGACTACTGGCAATAGTTGAGAGGGTGCTTGAACTGGCCTACTCTGGTCATCATATGGATGAATACCCTAACTGTCATCATAGAACTCTCATCTAGTGATTGATGGAAGCAGATGCAGAGATCCGCGGCCAGGATCCCGAGCTCCAGGATTCCGACTGATGAAAGAGAGAAATAATTCTATGAGCAAGGGACATCAAGAGCATGATGGGAGAAAGTACAGAGACAACTAGCCAAAATAGTGGAAATTCATGTACTGTGGACCAATAGCCAAGGAGCACCCATGGTACTGGACTAGGCCCTCTGGATAGGCAAGACAGTTGTTTAGCTTAAACTGTTTACGGGGAGCCTAGACAGTAGGATTGGAACCCATCTCTAGTGCATGAACAAGATTTTTGGATCTCAGTGCCTAGGGTGGGACACTTTTCACAGCCTTGGTGCAGGGAGGAGGAGATTGGACTTGTCTCAACTGAATGTACCAGGCTCTGCTGCCTCCCCATGGGGGACCTTGCCTTGGATGAGGTAGGAATGGGGGGTGTGTTAGGGGGGAAGGCTGGGGGCCAGAGGAAGGAGGACAGGAGAGTCTGTGGTTGGTATGCAAAATGAATATAAAGTATCTTAATAATAATTTTAAAAAAGAAAAATAAAGATACCACTGTGTTGTCTATGCTGGTCTCAAACTCACACCCATTCCATCTCAACCTCCCTAGTCCTACATAGCCAGCTGGCATATCTTTAATTTCTTTTCCTTGAACAACTGGAAATTTCAATAAACAAATTTTGTGGCAGATTTGATTTCAGTAATTTATATGAATTTTGTCAAAACTTTGAATCTGGTTTAGAGCATTTCATTTATGAAGAATTTCAGTGTGCCTGTTAACTGGGAGAGACTGCCCTGTCAAATCTGTCACCCATGTTCAGTTGGCTTTCTGTCTTTTGAGCAGGCATGATTTCTGTCCTTGTAAAACAGGTCCCTTCCTATTCTTGAACTCTAAAAATTAATGAACAAATGAAATTAGAGAGATGGGGAGAGAAGGCAGATTTAGACAGGAAAAATACAACAGTTGAAAAACTAAAAAGAGGTCATTTGAAGAAACTGCCTCTAGACTCGGCTGATTGTAAACTCACAAAGACCTGCCTGTCTCTGCCTCTAGAGTGCTGGGATTATAGGGAAACAGGAGGGAGCAGGGAAACTGGGGAGTGGGTAGGTGAGGGAGGTGGGAGAAGTTGAAGGCAGGAGGATGCAGTCCATATGAATTGTATGAGAGAAGAATAAATAAAAAGATGAAAAAGGGGAAAAGGAGAAATAAATTTACTCCTGAAAATGCTCATAAAAGGCTTTATGTCTTTCCAGGAAAACATTTCTGGTAGGAAAATGACTGCCTGGTGGAAAATGGGAAGAAAAGTACTGATGTTTACAGATAATAACCACTGTATTGTGTAGCTTGATTTTTTCACCTTGCCCACAGTCAGGACAAACCTCTGTCACCCGCCAGTCCCACAGCCGCTCAGACCCAACCAAGTAAACACAGACACTTATATTGCTTTCAAACCGTATGGCCGTGGCAGGCCTCTTGCCAACTGTCCTTATCTTGCTAACTGTGCTTTTATCTTAAATTGATCCATTTCCATACATCTATACCTTGCCATGTGGCTGGTGGCTTACTGGCGTCTTCACATGCTGCTGGTAATGGCGGCGGCTGCAGCCTCTCTGGTCATGGCGGGGGCTGCAGCCTCTCTGGTCATTGCGGCGGCTGCAGCCTCTCTGGTCATGGCGGGGGCTGCAGCCTCTCTGGTCATTGCGGCTGCTGCAGCGTCTCCTTCTGCCTTTCTGTCCTTTTATCCTGCCTAGCCACGGCCGATCAGGTTTTATTTATTAACCAATCAGAGCAACTTGACATACAGACCATCCCCCAGCACAGCCAAGTGCAGACCATCTCAAACACCTGCACTCAGGCCCATGGTCCTAATCATCCTCTATACGGACCTGCTGGGTAACGCCACAAAGAACCTGAGAATGGGCTCCCACAGGACCTACAGAACATCCCACAGCACTTCCCCTTTCTTTTTTTTTTAAAAGGAAGGTTTTAACATCTCCAAAGTCAGCTTGGTATATTTGGGAATTTGGGCGTAGCTTCTCTTAACTACTTCCTGCTGGAGGGGGGCGCTGTATCTTATGGGGATGCAAAGAAAATTTTAGGATCATGGAGTAGTCCGTGAGACCGTATCATCTGAGCCAGTTGCCTTGAAACGATTCTGGATGTTGGATCATCTGGGCCATGGTGTCATCGGAGACCTTTCAGGTGGTCTTGGCTGATCAAACCTGATGTATCTCAATCTGGAAAAAATCCATAGCCTCTGGCTTTCTGTAGAGATAAAAGCAGAGTCTCCTTTCCAAAGTAACACATCCTTATAATCCAAATTTTAAAGTCAAGATATCTTTAATATATACATATTGGTTTAACTCAACATCTTTTACGATCAAATGTTTTTCTGCAGTTAAAAATCCCAAAGACAATATAATCCAAACTCTCTGTGTGATATCCATCTTTACATGGCTTATTTTTTATATTACTTTTATATTTTTTATATTACTGTCTATGTTCCTTTTCCTCTCTCTTCCAAGCCCCAGGAACCCGCCAGTAACTCAAACCGGCGGCTGCCGCTCATTTGAGAGAGAGAATTAGGAACTGTGGGGCGTTTACCGACGTCACCGTTCCTGGAGAACTTACCGACGTCACCGCTCCGTGTGTTGAGTTCTGAATCCTCTTTACCACCACGCGAGGATTCTTCTCAGATCACACTTTATTGGAGCGCCTCTTGGTTAAGGGACTTTGTCTTTAGTATTTTTTTTTTTTCATAACACCGGCCTTTATCCCTGTTCATTTGTCCTTTTTCTTTAGTCCCTTTTTTTTTTCTTCCCTTTTTTTCTTTAGCCCTTTTTTTTCTTTAGCCCCAAGTTCGGGCGCCAAATGTAGCTTGATTTTTTCACCTTGCCCACAGTCAGGACAAACCTCTGTCACCCGCCAGTCCCACAGCCGCTCAGACCCAACCAAGTAAACACAGACACTTATATTGCTTTCAAACCGTATGGCCGTGGCAGGCCTCTTGCCAACTGTCCTTATCTTGCTAACTGTGCTTTTATCTTAAATTGATCCATTTCCATACATCTATACCTTGCCATGTGGCTGGTGGCTTACTGGCGTCTTCACATGCTGCTGGTCATGGCGGGGGCTGCAGCCTCTCTGGTCATTGCGGCTGCTGCAGCGTCTCCTTCTGCCTTTCTGTCCTTTTATCCTGCCTAGCCACGGCCGATCAGGTTTTATTTATTAACCAATCAGAGCAACTTGACATACAGACCATCCCCCAGCACAGCCAAGTGCAGACCATCTCAAACACCTGCACTCAGGCCCATGGTCCTAATCATCCTCTATACGGACCTGCTGGGTAACGCCACAAAGAACCTGAGAATGGGCTCCCACAGGACCTACAGAACATCCCACAGCAGTATTGTGCTCACTAACTGGTCATTTTATTAATAGATCGGGATTTGGGTAAAAACAGAATTTTTTATTTTAAGATGTGGTTTCAGTTTGTAGCCTAGTCTGCCACAGCCACCATTATCTTCTTCTTCCTCTTCCTCCTTTCTTCGTCCTCCTCTTCCTCCCCCCCTTCTCTGTCTTATTTTTTTTTTGTACAGAGTCTTGCTATGTAGCCCAGGCTGTCAACAAATTCTAGCTCTTCCTATGTTACCATCTAGAATTACATGTTCATAGTCTTTATCAATATTTCAGTATAATACGTTCATTTCCCCATCTACTTCTTGTTTCTTGAAGGTAAACTATTTACAGCTGTATTTTCAAAAAAGTATAAAAATCAAGCATTTTTATAAAATATAGAGGTAAATTTACATTTTCACTTGTGGAAAGCATTATGTATGGATAACCTTTAAAAGAGACAGTAGTAACTGTAAAAGAGGAAGAAACAGGACTTAAATAAAATTCTTTATTTTATTTAGACATTTTGACCTAAAAGTATAAGAACAGGCCATCACAGAGTCAGCCAAAGATATGTGAATACCATTTAATATACTCTTCTGATTTTCTGGTTTGCTGACCAGTGTTTTAAAAAATATAAATTAATTCTAAATGTCTTCCTTTATATTTAAAGATAGTGATTTTTCAACTACACCCACCAGTGTCAGGACAACAACAACAAAAATTTCACACATTTTAAGTGTGAAAATGGTGTTTTCAAATAAAAATGCTACTTTTAATAACTAATATCTGTTTTACAAAAATTATGCATATGGTTATATACAAACACATTAAATTGTGATCAGTTAAACAATTTAAAGACATGGAATTGGCTTTTCTGAAGAGATTTGCAATCAAGTATAGTGTTTGTTATCCATTAACTAGAATTATATATATATTTTAAGTGTGAATTTCTATTGCTTCCCCAAGTTCTACTTGCTAGCTATTTTATAATTACAGATTTTATCTAGATATGTTCCATGAAAATGTTTGAACTGGGCCAACAAGGTAGCTCAACATATAAAGGAGCTTGCAGCCAAGTCTGACAACCTGAGTTTGATCTCTGGAACTTATGTGGTGGGAAGAAAGAGCTGATCTCTGACCACTACACACACACCCTGTGGAATACACTTCCTTATCTCTCTCTGTCTCTCTCTCTGTCTCTCTCTGTCTCTCTCTCTGTCTCTGTCTCTGTCTCTCTCTCTCACACACACACAAACACACACACACACACACCAATGAATAAGCTGTGAAAACAAAACCCAATGAAAGGCCTCTATTTTGTTGTTAAAATCAATCTGACAAGAAGCAAAATTATTTCCTGTTAATAATTTCCAGGACTTACATGTAATTATATTTAAAACTGAATTTGATCCTTAAATTACTGCAAAATTACTGAGGTGTTCTGCATTTTGCTCAATAAAATTTCCTCCCTGGTAAATATGCTGTCTATTTGAGAAGTAATTATTATTGTATAAGCAGGCAAAATTCAGATAAGCCATCTGATTATCTATATTGTGAACTCTTTTGCAGTATTAAAATTGCTGAATGTCATCTACATCGGCTGCCAACAAAAGCTTTCTTGTTCAGTACACAAACTTCATTTGACCGAGGCACTGACTGAAACTGTTTAATTTTTTATTTCCCCAATATTATTAAACTACATGCAACTTCAAAGTATTAAAAACCCACTAAAAAATGGGCTGTATCTTTTGTTTTGTACTAATGAGCACCCCTTTCAATCCATGATGTAAAAACAATAATGCATGGTTGAATTACCAGCACAAATTACATTTAGGTTTTAAAAAGTTCTTGACTTGCCAGATCTTTTCCTCTCTAAACCATCATAATTCATAATTCCCCTGTTTAGTCTCTGCTTCTGCATTTTATGGATTTTATCTTCCTATTGGATTGTATTAAAATCTGAGTCCTGAAGTACATTTTCATGTTTTTTTTTTTCCCCTAGGAAGTGGTCTCTAATAAAAGACTTTGGCAAAATGCAACAAAATTTTAATTGAAATGAATAAATTTTTCAGCCCAGAAATGGACAAAATATCAAATTTTTTTTGTTTGTTTTTGTCTATGTCTGGTATATATAAACATATATATATATATATATATATATATATATATATATATATATATATATATATATATGGATAGATAGATGATAGATAGATAGATAGATAGATAGATAGATAGATAGATAGATAGATAGATAGATAGATAGATAGATAGATTTACGCCCTGACCACTGTTTCCTCTCCTCCCTCCCCACAACCTCCCCTCTGTCCACTCCCATCCACCTTCTTCGTTTCTATTCAGAGAAGGGCAGGCCTCCCATGGATACAAAAAAAAAAAAAATGGCACAGTAAGTTGAAGGCTGGATGAGGCAGCCCAGGATGAGAATTGTTAGGGTCCAACAGAAGCCCCCAAGAAAGAACAGCAGTCGCGTATGCAATTTAGCAAGAGTGTTTATTTCCAGCATGATGGGGTGGCAAATAGCAACCCGAAGTGGGCATCGCAAGCTCCTTTAAAGCAGAGTTAGGGGAATTCCAGAGAGGAGGGATTAATCTGGTGCTGATTGGTGGAGGAAAGATGAGTCTGGGAGTTGACTGGTGGGAGGCTGTAGTGGTTAGGGGCCCATTGGTGGAGAGTGGGGGCGGGGTGTCTAGTCTCTAGGGGCTTCTTGACTAGAGGGTAGGGAAAGCTATCTTTAGCTACAAAAGTCTGAGGAACATCTGCTGAGCCATCAGAAGAGGCTTGGGGGCCTGCTGAGCCAGCAGGAATCTGGGGGCACCTGTTTATTGGTTGCCCTTAAGTTGTGGTTTTCCTGAGAATTGCCTGCTCAGCTCCAGCCTGTTCTAGTGGACTGAGACTGCGCCTAGTCCATGCCAGGGCTGCTAGGGGAGCCTGTAAGGGCCCTGGTTTGGCCATCCAGTCCTTTCAAGAATAAGTATCCCAAAACCCTGCAGAAGAAGAGTCAGAGATAGCCCCTGCTCCCCCTGTTAGGAGTCCCACAAGAAGGCCCAGTTATACGACTGCCAGATATATGCAGAGGGCCTAGGTAAGTTACATACAGGCTTCTTGGCTGTTAGCTCTGCCTCTGTAAGCCCCTATGAATCCAGGTTAGTTGATTCTGTAGATTTTCCTGTGGTGTCCTTGGATCCTCTGGTGCCTATAATCCTCCCCCCACCTCTTCTGCAGGGTTCATGAGATCTGCTTAACGTTTGGCTGTGGGTCTCTGCATCAGTTTCTATCAGTTTCTGGATGAAGACTCTCTGATAGCAATTGGACTAGGTACAATCTATGAGTGTAACAGAATATCATTAGACATCATCACATTGGCATATTTTTTCTCTAGTTGTGTTTAGTACTCTCCAAGTCCCTCAGCCATCCAGCCTCTGGGTCCTAGACCTCCAGGCAGTATCGGGGGTGGGCTTCCTCTCGTGGTAAGGGTCTACAAGCTGGACCAGTCATTGGTTAGCCACTCCCACAATTTCTGTGCCACCTACACCCTAACACATCTCATAGACAGAAAAAAAAAAAAGTTATGCTGCTGGTTTGGTGAACCATCTCTAGTCAAAGTCTTCCCTGTCTTAGCTAGGGTCACCTTTGTAGGTTCCTAGGAGTTTCATTGCAGTAGGTTTTTAGCTCATTCGGGAGATGGTCCCCAAATTCCAGTTGTCTGTCCCAGTACTCTCTCCCTCCATCCACCTGTCATCTGAACCTTCTTGTTCCTGTCTCCCCCATCCTCGTTTCCAACCACAATGTCTATTCTCTTTCCCCTTTCCAAGGACATTCATAAGTTCCCCCCACCCCTTGAGCTCACTATTATTATTATATGGTTATTGTTTCAGAATCCCATACATGCATATAAAATATTTTAGCCAGATTCACCCAATGCCCTCCTCTCCAATTCTTTCCCGAAACACCCACCACTTTTCCTTTTCAATTTCATGTTGTCTTTCCTTATACCATTGAGTCCACTTAATAAGGCCTGCTCCCTATTGTTTTAATATAAACTTTTACTTGTTAAAATTAATATTGCTCATAAATCTTATAGCTTTTGAGGATTTGCAAAACTCTAACTTACAATGCTAACAAATTTATTTATCTTTTTCAAATAGATTTTTATATGACTTCAGCTACTCTGGTTCTCACTATGTAGCCTAGGCTAGCCTTAAACCACACCTGCCCCAAAATCACAGTATGGAGTGGTTAACATATTAAGGAATTTGAAAGGGCAAAAATGTTTCTAGTTGAACCCTGGTAGTTGTCCAGATTCACCCTGATTTGTACTGAGATCAACAGAGAGAGATGTATTGAACTTCATAAATATTTCCTCACATGGCTTCTCAAAGCTACTGATGCACTAATAATTTAAAGCAGCTGGCAGAGAGGAGGAAAGAGCCATATGAACAAACCGCTAAAAAAAAAAATGAATGGCAGTATGAGAGAGGAAGTCATGGAGGACAAGTTTGGGAGCTTATCAGTCCTGAAAATACAAAACCTGAGCCACATCTGTGTGCCTCTAGATTCTCTTATCTTCTGAGGCATAAAAGTGTTGATTGCAATCTCCTAAACACAGTTGTTTGTATACCAACAATGTTCAGACAACAAAGAAATTAATTAAATTAAAAGAACTTTCAAGTCTGAACACTTGGTATAAAATCCAACAACATTTCTTTGGTTTAAAAATTTGATACCACATCCAAGAAAATCAGAAACTTACATATAGTGGTACTACTTTGACTACAAAGTTGTAATAATACATGGTGACATAAGGTGGCTAGAAAGATGGCTCAGAGGTTAAGAACACTTGATACCCTTGTAGAGGATCAGAGTTCAATTCCCAGCACCTACATCCAGTATCGTTACTGCCTATAGCTCCAAGTCCAGAGGTATGATAATGATGGCTTTTTCTATCTTTTGTGGGCACCCAAATTCATATGTACATACATGCACAAAACACAAAGAAATATACATGAAAAAATCTTCAAAAAGTAAAATTACAAGGAAGTTATATTAGTCAAGAAACAACCACTTGCTTCCTCCTATTGCTTTAATTTTTTGCAGTCTTTCCAAGTCTGTTCAGTGTTATTTTTCTGTATATTATTTCAGGGCTGACTAATCAATACTGGTTAACCACTTAGACAACTCATCATTGGGAAAAGTTATTCATTCCCTCCTATCGGGTCTTAGTTTTCTATAGTTCTTAGTATAGGCGCACACATGAGATTTTTCCCTTTCCATGACAGCATGCCTGTTAGTGTTGTCTTTGTTCAAGTCTTGCTGAGGTAGACAAATTGAAACATTTTGAATGTAGCTTCCTTGTCATTTCTAGGAGACACAATCTCTCAGCAGACTTCCTGATACTCTGGCTCTTACAATCTTTCCATGCCCTCTTCCACAAGGTTCCCTGAATTTTAGGTGTGTTGGTTGTGTTGTAGATACATCAGTTGCACCTGGGTACCACCCAATCAGTTGATGTCTATACTGTAACTTACTGTGGTTTTCTGTAATAGTCTCCATCTGCTGCAAGGAGAAACTTCTCAATGAGAAGTGAAAGCTACCCTTAGAATGGACTGAGGAATTAAATTAGTTTAGGACAGTGGAGGTTGTAGATTCTCCTCTGAGATCAATGGCCTCAGTAGATGCAAGCTGTTGCCTACATTTCCAATACTAGGATTAATTTCCCTCCTGCTAAGTTGGCTGTAAGACCAAATATAAAGCTGTTGGCTACCAAAATATGAATGCCACCATTGCACCATTGAGGATATCTTGCCATGTAAGTTAATGTCATTCATAGACATGACAGCTGTATAAGACTCTTGAAACTTAAATAGCACCTTCCAGTACTAGTGAAGCTAGTCCTGAAGTAGAAGTTATTCAGGATAGATCCAGCTCAAATCTGCTGAGCCCTGTATTCAAAGTGCATGGATCCTAAGCAATAAGAACTTACCTTTAACCTTTAGGAAGTAACTAAGCACAATAGTACTATTCTATATTGTTTTGGGTGTATCTATCTCTCATGCCCTGTATTAATACTACTAGGTATTTTATTAGCTAGTCTATGGATACTGAGGAGAGCATATCCAACTTCATGGAAAACACATATATTCATAAATGAAACATATATATATGTGTGTGTGTACATATTCATATTAATATATGAACTATATGTGAACTCACACACCTAAAAATATACATATATATAGACATGTGGCGCCATTGCTTACTGGACATATGTGATGTAATTTTCCTTTTATGTGGGTGCCAGCACAGGGCCAGTGGCCCTTCCTCTCCTGTTCCCATCTACTGTATGTTTCAGTTCTATTTACTTTCAAATCTGGGAATTATCATTATTAAATTATTCATTAAAGATGCAA
Organism: Peromyscus maniculatus bairdii; assembly: GCF_049852395.1. NCBI lineage: Eukaryota > Metazoa > Chordata > Mammalia > Rodentia > Cricetidae > Peromyscus > Peromyscus maniculatus. Next base: position 7,204,249 of record NC_134865.1, on the reverse strand, counting down.
ACTAAAAGTCTTTGCACGACATAAGACATAATTCTTCTGATTTCTATAAATGAAAACAACAAGCAGCTTTAAAAATAATTGTCAAGGACAGAGATGAAGTGATCAATGAGGCACCAAGGGAAGTAGACAACATGCTTTCATTACAAAAGGTTCCATTCCATAGGCAAGGGCAGTGTTATATAATCTCAATGACCTCATCTGTTTTAAATGCTTCGTGCTAAATGATCCCCATGCTTGGTTGTCTGCCATGTCATGGAGCCATCTGTGCTGAACACACTCTCGGTATGTGAACATTTCCTTTGCATTTTATACTTGCAAACATCTTATGTGCTATTTTAGCAGTTTTTATGTACTCACTCCCATAAAAGAACACATAGGCATATAGTTATATAACTATGCAAATTTAATGTCAAAGTCATTCTAATATTTCATGCATCCCCTAAAATAATCTCAGGAAAAAAATTGAAAAATGCATCATATATTCTAATTTTGTTTTCATTTTTCTCATATCTATTCAATTATGACTCAAGACTTAAAACTAATACCAGAACAAATATTTTAAGAATAGTGTATGAACCAAATTGGCATATAGTCCTCCCATGTAAAAATTAACATTCTTTAATAAATTTTTTGTTACCTGTTCTCATCTCCTTTGTTCTTCTCAACTTATTATTTTCCTTTCAAATGCTTACACTTTCTAATTATATCTTTACACTGAGATCATATATATAGTGTATGCATTAAGTTTTTCAAAACCAAATGTTTTAAATAGAATCTACAAAATTATGTCTCAAATGTTATTATTCCTGTCACCAAGATTTTCAAAACATTATTGCCCAAAGATATAAATTTATCTAAACAAGGAAAATAGTAAGCAGATAAAATTGAAATATTGCTTTCTTAAGCAAAAAAAAATCCAAATAATAGGGCACATAGTTTGAAATCTGCCATTTCCTAATATTAGTTCTCCTGTTTTATGTGAAAAATATTAATGCTGGTAGGTGCAATTTGTTGCTTTTAACAAATCTTGTGAATTGCAATAGATAAATTCAGGTTTAATTCTCGTTTTCACTTAGCCAACAAGCTTGTAGCAGTTTTTACATAGTGAGCACTTTCAATATAAAAACAATAAAGTTTGAAAACTGCATAAATACATTAGTTAAACTTGACTTGAGTAATACAAATCAGAGTTTCTTGAATGGCTATCTATGATGACAAAGTATTTTTGTTAAATAACTTCATCTCTACCAATTTAATGAGGTAAAATAACTTACTGTACACATTTACAGAAGAGAAAATTGAGGCACTTAGTGATTAAAGTATTTAACAAAGCTCATACTCGCATCGATGTCAGAACTAGAATCAGGAGTTCATCAGCTTTATTCCAGAGTCAATTGTCTCAAGGTGGATTCCAGTGTTTAGTACGATCACTGTTTCCCACTCATTTCTGGGATGTTTATCTTTTCCTTCTCCTTTCTGCTGTTTGTTGTCATTTGAACTCCATACACATATAGTGGTCTTCCTTCACAGCTACAGGGACACACTGTTCAAACTATTGTTCATATATCACTCAACTTTGGTGTTTTAAGTTCTTTGAATCTGATAACATCTTCCTGTTCATCTTCATATGCAAAATGCATATCCCTGTTCCACAAATATATTCCATTATAAGGGATGTATTCACACAGCAATAGATACTGAACATCTACAATCTGTTATCTGCAAGCTTTGTACCCAGGGAAAAAAAACTGCTGTTGTCATTCTGAGAATCTGAAAGCCTAACGTGCAATTCCAAGTGAAAAGAAGAAAATAACTGATGTCCAGGTCAAGCAAACAGTCACAGATAGTAATTTTGACTTTCTTCCACTTTTCAGAACCTAAATGTATTTCCCCCTCCTTTTTGTCTCAGATTAGTGACATGGACACACAGAAAATATTTTTTAAAAGTGTAATTTCTAAAACATAGTGAGTAATATACCCCAACACATATTCTTCTCAGAAGCCAGGTAATTTAAAAATAGAATAAGGGACATGATCATGTCTTTAATGTCAACATCTAATAATGACTCTACTTTTAGGAAAATAAGAAAAATCAGTTATTCATAACCAAATATCAGTGGCTGTAGTCTAGTGATAGTGATTGAACTTATCCTAAATGAATTTTCACATGGATTAGGTTACATTTATTCTTATGGGGAAAATAAATTGGTGAGAAAAGTATGTGAGAGTGCTACATATTATCATGATGACTTTTATAAGTTTCAGAGGCTATTTGATAGTATTCTTAGCTTTTAGGGTTTGTCTAGGCCAGTATTACATTAGTGTTATATTTTAATGATCAATTCCAAGAAGTTTACATAATCACAAGACTGGGAATATTAGTCAGTCACAAGTAATAAGGGACAGTGCAACTAAAGATCCTAAGGTATTCTAAGATAATTGTGAACAAATATTGAAAAATCTATCTTTCCACACAATTACCATGTTCATGTCAGGCAAGGTCAAATTTTGTGCTAAACTTTTAATGTGTGTGCAACTTCTTCCAAGTTTCAGTTCAGTCCAGACATAGACTTCCATCCTTTTTATTGAAATTTATCAACAAACAGTCAATTTGACCTTAAAATGTTTTAAATTATACATTCACCTTGTCAGTGGCATTCCTTTGTTAGAAGTTTCAGCTTTGTGAACAGAAAAGTGAATTAAATAAATCATTTAGGTTTCACTGAAATGTGAGAATAGGTATTTTGCATTTTTATAACACTTTCCATTTATATCAATTAAAAAATATTGACCTTTAGTTTCTTTTCAAAGTAAGCATGGAGTCATTAATACTGTGTGTGTGTGTGTGTGTGTGTGTGTGTGTGTGTTTGCACATAATTGAAATTATACCATTTGAGGTGATAATGTTTGTCCCAAAAGCCATGGACTAGCTAATGAAAACCCCAGTGAGAGGCATGGGGAATCTCCCTTTGCATTATGAATCAGAAGTTTCCAAGAGATTCCCAAACAATGCAGGCTATTGCTATTGCCCTTCGTTGTCTCCAAGATCTTGAAGGTAAGACCTGTTTGCTGTAGACATCACACATTTCAGACACAAGAATTTGAGGATCTCACTGAAACTGAAGGAAAACCACTCCTTGAGAACCTGTTCTTAAATTATCCAAAGTTGCAATGCAAGTTACCAAGGGAGAAAAACAATCAATAGCCTGCCCAGCTACAAAGAATGAGATCCACAGACATGACCATCATGGCAAGATATCCCAAGACTGCAATAGTACCATCTATATTTTGAGGACATCTAACAGCCTTCTAATTGTACTGTAGGTTCCACTCAGTAGAAATGAATCTGTGCCTTGTACTGGAATGGAAAAAGTAAGAGAGGGAACTTCAAACTAATTTATCTTTGCATCTGATTTTTTATAACTTTCTTAGCTCTGTTTACTTCTCCTATATTACAATAAGTTTATATCTTGAAGTGTCTAAAGCAATAAACTAAATAAAGCAATAACTAAAGTCAGCAGTAGTCTAAATGTTGCAAAAGCATGCTGGCAAATTCTTTCCAATTAGGTTCCATTCTCATAGTTATCAGTTCCAATTCTTGCTATCATTTAACACATGTATTGTGCATTTAATAATTTTCATTTTTTGTTTTTTCCAGACAGGTTTTCTCCATGTAGTTTTGGTGCCTGTCCTGGGTCTTGCTCTGTAGACCAGGCTGGCCTTGAACTCACAGAGATTCACCTGGCTCTGCCTCCTAAGTGCTAGGATAAAGGTGTGTGCCACTGCCACCTAGCATATTTAACAATTAAAAACAAAAACAAAAACAGGTACATGTGATGTTGTAGCATTTAAGCATCAAGATTTTCAGCTTATACCAGAGAAACACCATCAAGCAAATATCCTTAGAGGGCTAAGCATGCATTGAGGAAAGCAAGACACTTTTAATGCTTAAACACATATTTCAGTAAAGGAGATACATACACAGTAAACAAGTATAGAAAATTATGTCTAACATCATTAGCCACTGGGTAAATATAAATTAAGAACATCCTGAGATATAGCTCCACACTTCACAGAAGGGTGAGAGACACAAAAGTAGCACCTGAGCTTCTGAGGACACAGGAAGTAGATCATTCACATTTCCTTAGGGGCAGAAACGGTCTCCCATTGAGCAAATGACAACATTTTCATGGTGTAGATTTCATCATGTTTTCCTTTGCTGACTTGTAGTTATTTTTTTCTTTTTTCATATTGATATTTTTATTTCCCTCTCTTGTATACAATAGATTATTTTCTTATACAATATATCCTGTTTACAGTTTCCCCCTCCCTCCACTCCTCACAGTTCCTTTCCAATACCTCCACCACCAAAATCTGGTTAGACTCTCTTACTGTCTATCATGGGAAAAGATTTCTAAGAAATAACAACAAAATACAACAAAATAAAATAGAATAAGATAAAACAAAAACCATTGCATCAATGTCAGACAAGGCAAATCAATCGAAGGAAAAGAGCACCAAGAGACAGACCAAGAATCAGAGCTTTACTCATCCACATACTCTAAGGTTCCATAAAAACACTGAACTAAAAGCTATGGTACATACGCAGAGGACATGGTGCACACCGGCCTGCTGCTTCTGTCTCTGAGAGTTCATTTGGGCTTTGCTCAGTTGATTTAGAGGTACTTGTTCTCCTGGTATTCAAAAGTCCGTGTTCATAACACTGAATTACTCTCGCCCAGTTTCCATTCTGTGAGATGGCATTGAGATGGAAGTTTCTGTTCAGTTTTATCTACAATGAAATATATGTTTCCTCCTTCACTTTGAATTAGTTGTACTCTGTTCTAACGTAGAGACTGTAAATTTTCTATGTTTTGTTCTAGTACACTAGATACCTAGACATGAAATAATAGCACTAAAAACCTTATTTTCTAAATTTTTATCATTTTATTCATGTATCTGTCATTTATCTATCAACTTTACGTGACTTAAACTTATTTTAACTGAGAGATATAAGTACAAGAATCTAAATACCCAAGTGGTAAGATATGTTTCAAAGCATGTATAATGCATAGAATGTTTAAATTGAGTTAAACATATGTATATCCTCAAAGATTCATTCTTTATGGTAAAATTGTTCAGAATCTTTCCTGCAGCGTCTTGATGTATAGACCATACATACTGTTATTACATAGTCACCACAGTAAGCTTCTGTTTAACTGTGCCATAGCACTTTGGTGGACTTCCTCCGTTCCTCAAGTCTTATGCCCCTCTTCCCAACCCCTGGCAAATTCTATCAGCAACTTGCTATTCTTTCCCTTTTTTCTTTTTACAATTTCACATGTGGTTGAGATTATGTGCAATTTTTCTTTGTGTGCCTGACATTACTAACTCTAGCTTTCTAGTTCATCCATGTTGCCTCAAGAAATAGGATTTCACTTTTTAATGGTCAAATAGTATTTCATCGTGTATGAGTATCAAGATATTTGTAAATTGATGAAAATTTACATTATTTCCATTTCTTCACTAATGGAAATTAGTGAAGTTTTTTTGCTATTCTGGTTGCTATAAATATAATAGGGTAGATATAGTTTATTTCACCTATATGCCACAATATATGTCTATATTTGGACTTGTGGGTCTTGTGAAAAGTCTGCTTATGATTTTTATTGCATAGATCTATATATGTTGTCAGTATGTACATTTTCAAATACATAGATAAGTGAGTGTATATCTCATGGAGAGGTCCAGGATTGACATTAATAGTCTTAGAGCTCTCTCTACTTTACTTACTTAGAAAGTCTCTTGGTTTAACTCATAACTTACCAATAAAGATTAGTTTAACTCACTAGATTGTCTCAAGGATCCATGCATCTATCTTCTGAGCATTGGAATTACTAGTGGCCACCACAGCCACCTAGTGTTCTCGGTATCCAAACTCCTGTCTTCATGCTTTCATGGCAATATCTCAAAGATCCTTGGATATGAGATGTTTCCTCATATCCATTTTTAATCAAGTTTTAGAAATCTTCACTCTCTTCTTTTCCCACCATATAATGTTTCTCATTTCTTAATACTCTTTGCAGCACTTGTTATCTGATGAACTGATATAGTGAATTTTGTTTACACATCCTGATAATTTGTGATGTTGAATTGTTTCTGCTTACACACACACACTCACACATACACACACACAATTAGTGTTTCTTGCATTAATTGAAGTACTTTTCTCATTTTAATAAGGTATTCCCTATTGAGATGTTTGTATTTTTATATATGGTAAAACAGAGAAAGCTTATGGTATTTTCTTTCCACTTACTTTGCTACAGAGGCATCTCAAGGAGATGATATTAAATAGGTAAGCACTCACTTCTAGGAAGGAGACCTCTCGGGAGCAATACAAGAGTAGCTAGGATGTCCAGATTTTGCTTTCTCTTTAGAAAGATTTACCACATGCCCTTGGTGGCTCTTTGATGATGTGCTTTCTATCTTACACCAAGGAATTGACAGGGGAACTCTGGAAGCCTGTGATAGAGCCTTCCCACTTAGCTGTTTACAGTGATAAGTTCATTTCTGCCTACTCTCTCTGGAATAAGCTTATCTACACTTTGTGTTCAATTTCTGTAACTCTCCTGAAAAAGGTAAGTTTACTTTTAAGTTATTTGTTTATTTTTTTCATTTTATTAAAAACATATTTTTTTCTCCCTCTACGCCTCCCAATTCCTCCCCACCTCCCTTTCCATCTGGATCAACTCTCTTTCTATCTCTTATTAGCAAATAAACAGTCTCTTAAGGGATAATAATACAATATAATATAATAAGACAAAATGAAAACCTAAGACATCAGAGTTGGATAAGACAAACAAATGAAAATAAATCAAGAGAAGGCACAAAAATCAAAGACCTACTTGTAGCTGAAGTTTTCTTGTATCCTGGCCTGCTGGTGGTCTGAACAAATCTCTCCCATTGGCGACCCCCAAGTAAACACACAGAGGCTTATATTAATTATAACTGCATGGCCAAGGCTCAAGCCTTTTGCTAGCTAGCTCTTATATCTTAAATTAGCCCATAACTATTAATCTATGTATTTCCACATGTTCCATGGCTTTACCTGTGTCCCATTACATGTTGTTCCTTGGACAGCTCACTGGTGTCCCCTCTGTTCTGCCTTTCTCATTCCTCCTCTCTAGTTAGACTGTCCTGCCTAACCCTATTCTGCCTCACCATCGGCCAAATAGCTTTATTTATCAACCAATCAGAATAACACATATTCACAGCATACAATACGACATCATCCATTACCTACTTGCTTGCATAGTCAGGAAGCCCATAAAAATACTAAACTGAAGCCATGGTGTATATTCAGAGCACCTGGCACAGACACATGCAGGCCCTGTGCATGCTGCCTCAGTATCCATGATTTCACATGACCTTTGGTCATGCTGATTTAAAGGCCATTGTATTTTTGCTGTCCTTTACTTCCTCTTTGATAGAGTTCCTAGAGCCCTGCAGGGAGGGATTTTATAGAGACATCTTATTAGGGCTGAATGTTTCAAGGTATTTCACTCTCTGCATATTGTCTGACTGAGGGTTTCTGAATATGTTCTCATCTGCTGCAGTAGGAAACTTCTCTGTTTATGACCAAGCAAGACACTGAATACTCCTATAGCACAATGTCATTAGGAGTAGTTTTATTGCTACATTTGTTTTAGACAAGTAGTATTTGCTTTTACCCTCAGTCCCTAGACTATCTAGTTATTAGTCACCCTAAGACTGTTGGGTTTGGGTTCCACCTTGTGGAATGGGCCTTAAGTGAAATAATAATATAGCAGTTAGTTATTCCCACAATCTTTATTCCCTACTATATCTTGATCTACAAGCATATTGATAATCTACATCATGGTAGATCAAAGGATTGATGACAGAGTTGGTTTTTACTTTCTGTTTTGGTACAGTACAGAGTGCTTCCTGTACCCCAAACACTAGAATGTAGGGGTGAAGGCTCTGTATAGGAACCAGCTTGACTTCTTCGTGTTCGATGAGTTGTGTTTGTGTTGTCTTCACCCTGTTGTCACATTGTGGAGAGCAACAGTCTGGGTTATCTGGAGAATTCCCATGGAACCCTTTTGGCTAGCAATTCAACCATATAAGCTTATTTTTGAAGAAGCTAGCTCTTGGAGATGATGGAACCATAAATCTAAGTCTTAAAATACAATATAAAATGGATATGTACTTACTGTAGGTAGAGTGTCTTTGGACTGCCAGCTCAGAAATAACGACACAGAGACTTCTCATTAATTATGAAAGCTTGACCTTAGATGAGGCTTGTTCCCAACTAGCTCTTAAAACTTAAATTAACCCATTTATCTTTATCTACATCTCATTCTGTCATATGGCTTTTTCTCTCCAGTAACTTGTACCCATTTCCTCCATATCTAGCTGGCAAATCTCCATCTGTCTGATTCCTTCCCAGAGTTCCTATCTCTGTCCAGAAGTCCTGCCTATCCTCTCCTGCCTAGCTATTGGCCATTCAGCTCTTCATTAAGCCAATCAGAAGTGTGTGCCTTGGCAGAGACATATCTTCTTAGTGTACAAAAGATTATGCCATAATAATGTACCCTACACAGGAATAATACACCTGCCCCACATAGATAATCTAATACTCTTATCCCAGGACTACAGGATAAAGTCTGAATGTCAGTGCAGACTTTTGTTACAGAGCCTCCCCTGTTAGTGACAAGAAAGCACACTAGAGTCACCACAAGGAAAAAGGTAGTCAGACTTAGCCTTCTCAGTTGTATCCAGAGGACATAGCCTCAACACTAGCTATCTTGAGATAGTCACAGAAAATTACATCTCCTAATCTCCTGGGATAAGGAGCCCCAAAACACAAATTGCAGTTTTACAAAGATTTTATTTAAGCAAACCTTAGATTCTTTGGCTAGATTCATTAACAATTCCATTGAAAAAAACTTTATTTTCTGATATCCAGCTCCAAAATGTGGGCTTAAAAATACTTCGCGAAATGATACAAATCAGGAGGTGGTACCTGGAAATTTTTTTCAGTAATTGCATGTGTCAAATTTTGAGCAGATGATTTGATTCTTTCAAAAGTACAATCAAACCAGAAATTCTCTCCTGACAAGAGTGTATAAAGACCTGGTCAGAGATTATGTATCTAAACATTCAGTGGAAAAAGTAAATGAAATGTGAAACATTTCAGCATTTCATTATTAAACATGTTATTTTCTTGTTAATTGAGGTTTATAATAGCCAGACCTAAAAAAGAAAAGAGGAAGAAGAGAAAATCTCTAATGTGTGGTAAACTTTGATCTAATTCAAAATGACTTTCATTTTGAGGTTATTCTGTACTCATGGCCTTTGGTTTACAATGGGACTTTGTCTCAATAAATCCATAATAATTAGCATAAGTCAATAATGAAATTAAGGACATGAAAGTAAATGGGACACTATTTGGGAAGAAGATGAGGACAAATGAGATAGGAGAGGTACAAGATTGGGTAATAAGGGATGAATATGATCACAATGTATGATGTACCAGTGAAAAAAAATCATAATGAAATCTCTTTCCATCAATAAAAAAAGATAAGTAATTTTGATGTTTTTTCACTAGCTTATTAAACAGCCCCCTACAGTGTACAACAATTGTAGCTTTACCCTTGTGATAGTATAGTTCTACGTGACTTTCACTCACCAGCCTCTCAATCAGGTAAGATATGACAGTCAGTCCAGGAAAAGAATGAAAGTACTAAAATTAAGTGTATTATTTTTCCTGAAAGTATTTACTGAGTAGGCCCACTGTGAAGTTAAAAGCTGGGAGATGAACTGTAGTAAGTCCGAGATCATCTGACTCTAAACAAGATGCTCATATCATCTTTTCTTAGGCATGAGGACCATCAAAAAAAAGAGGAGAAAGAAAGAGAGAGCTGCAGGGAGGAGGACTATGAACAGCTATCTTCTGGACCTGGTGTGGCCACAGCAGTGATGACCTCATAGCAGATTTGTTTGCAAGTAATCCAAGACTGGTCCCATCAACAACCAGCCATGGACTAGAGGAGCAGCTTCCTAATTTCTACCCCTCCCTGGGAAACCATTGCCTACTGATGGGTTCTGGGAGAAGAGCAACCACTGTCTTCATTGTGCACACACTAAGGAACCCACTGGCTCCCACGGATATGTCCAAATCTAGCATCACAGAGATGATCTGGTTAAACTCAGTGTGTCTCAAAAATGAAAGCAAGCAACCAAATAAACATGAGTGTGGGAAAGAAACTAATCTGAAGAAAAGAGGGCAATTAAACTGGAGGGAGATGGGAAAGGTTAGGGAATGCACTGTATATACATATTGATTTCAAGGAACAATTCAATGAAAGTTTTCAAAAGAGAGTAAAATCTTTTCACTATTGTGCTTTCTGAAATACTTGGATTCCTATTTATTTAAGGTTGGTCTATATACTTCACAAGATCAGTAGGGTTTAGGGTCATAACACCTTAATTAGCTGCCATGTCTTATCTTGGAATTCATGTGTCCACCTGTGCTGGTAATTCCAAATTGTTGACTTCAGTCTGAGCCTCACATATGTGTATGGAAACCACTTTCCATAACACTATCACCATGTAGAAAAGAAAAATCAGGATTTTTTTCTTATTTCTGTTTATTAGATCGAGATGTAGATTATCATTTAACCACACCTTAAGGGATATGAATCGAGGAAGACTCACTCATACTTCCTGACAACACTGCTGCTTTTGGTGCAATGAAGTTGACTTTAAACATCTTCTGCGTTTTGTGCCAGCCCAAGCCAGTTTATGCTAATTCAATTGATGCTGCTCCTGCAGCATTTGCTAAATGCATCATCTTTCAATTTTTCTTGTGTTCTCATGTTTTCAAAGCACATTTTACTTACATGGAGTAATTTTTTTAAAAAAAAAAAAAACATGATTCTGAGTAGCATTTGAAATAGTCTAGTAGTTATAAAACAGACTGAATTATACCTCATCACTTTTGCAAGTGTATCATATTCCCCATGGTTTCTACTGCCCAGTATTCAAGTACAAATTTTTATGTTTGATTATCACTAAACTAATTGTACAACTTTGTGGTAACCTATGATAAAGTTTAGAATTGAGATATCAAAGCTCAACTTATCCTTATGTAAAATATGGTAAGATATTTCAACAAACTATAGTATAAAGTAATCATTCAGATGGGATAGCACATTCCTGGGCTGAGACAAGCTCCAAGGAAGCCTAGACAATATAGTGAAACCCTGTCAAACAACAATAAAACAATGGATGCACTTCTTTCTCATGAGTTTAAACACTAAAAACATTAAAAATGTTTAGGTGATAAAATAAAATGGTTTTCGTCATGTGATGAACCAGCAAGTCAAAAGTTTGAACAGATAAATTGTTCTCTTTATGACAGAAAATTAAATTATTGAGGAAAAGATAATAAATATTTGAGTAACTACAGAGGAGAGAGACCCCTCTACAGAGAGTATCTGTGGATCTGACAAGCAAACATATTAGGAATCCCTTGGTTTATAGTTTACTATTAGCACAATCATGCATTTAGCATGATAATAAATGACTGAACAAACTCAATAGAAATGGGCGGCTGCTGTTAATTACATGTTAATCAATCCCAGGCATCATTAGTGCTGACTGTTTCAAGATACTTCTCAATCACTCTGTAACAGATCATTAAGACCATCATGTAGATAAGAAAATTAATGTTTAGCAAGTTTAAACAATTTGTCTAAAGTTACATAAGTGGATAGATACAAAGACAGAGAATTACCTAATTAATTCTCACTTCATTATACTTCTTTACCTGTAGTGTCTAAGAGTTATACTTTTAGGTATGTGTACAATCATTTATATCTTTCCTGATTGGAGGTATCAGAAAAGTTAATGTACATTTTGAACTGTCAATACAAGTGTATTAAGTGGAGTAGGCAGTTACACTTCTGTTTATAAAAGTAAATATCCCCTAATTATATATTTCACTAAACACATATCAAAAACATATGGTTGAAGCCGGGCGGTGGTGGCGCACGCCTTTAATCCCAGCACTTGGGAGGCAGAGCCAGGCGGATCTCTGTGAGTTCGAGGCCAGCCTGGGCTACCAAGTTAGTCCCAGGAAAGGCGCAAAGCTACACAGAGAAACCCTGTCTCGAAAAAACCAAAAAAAAAAAAAAAAAAAAAAAAAAAAAACATATGGTTGATGTATTGTGACTTCCTAAGATTCATCTTACAGAAACATTATAGCATATTCATCTTACAAAAATGAAGGAAGAATAATGCACATGTGGTATAAAATATTTAGAAATTGGGTAAGTATAATAGTGTCTTATCTGACTTCTGGTTTAGAGGTATTTTCTTTTTTATATAATTAAATTGTGTTTTTCTGTTTTTAAATTTTTATTAACACACATACATACATACATACATACATACATACATACATACATTTATTTGGTGAATGTACATCTGTGTAGGTACAAGTAAACCACAGCACATGTGTGGAAGTCAGAGGACAACTTGCAGAACTCAGTTCTCTCCTTTCCACCATGGATTCTGAGGATCAGACTCTCTCTGTTCTTCAATCAGGCTAGAAGAGGGCACCTTCAATGAACTCACTGAGCCATCTTGCCAGCATAAATATTTTCATTTTTTGAAACCAGAATTTATTTTACATGTTACATATTAAAGGATACTATAACAGAATGATTTGATAGAGTTTTATGCAGAAGAAACAAAGGGAAAAAATTTCAGGCAACATTTTTTCACTACATGATAAGCAATGCCGTTTTCTACATGCAATTGAAATTATATAGGGAATAGCATAGTATTAAATTGATTTTGAATTTGCAACATCTTTTTCAGCTTTAGGAATGGTTTTATTGAAGGGTGTCATGCTTGAACAAAAGCCGCCGGTATAGTATCTATTTTATGAATCGTAGCTGAAAACAACTTCATGTTTCCCAAGGGGAAATTATATTAGCATGTCCAATTTTTATGTACCTTCTCCATAAAACTCGATGTAAAATGGATTATATGACTGTGTGTGGAAAATAGTTATCGCTCAGGCCCTCAAACACATGAAGAAAAGCAAAGAACTCCTAGAAACTCTCCTAAAACCTGTCTGAATTGTCCATGAAGACACTTGCATATCCCTTGGAGACTGAAAGAGGGCCTAAAGGGTACCCTGAAGAGGTATGCTCTGAGACAGCCAGCGATTTTGGTTCTTAATAAATGTACCCTGACATACAGCAGAAAAATAAATCTGAAGCAGGCTAAAGGCATCTAATTTAAGGCTGTCTGTGTGTAGATACACACCCTGTTTGTGGCTTTGTCAGCCAGGTTAGTATGCTTTCCTACTTTGCGAGCTTGCTGAAGAGAGAGTTAATCTTCTCTTTTGTGATGGTATCCTGCCTTTGACTAGGCTAGGGTAGGCAGAGTCTGAAAATATCTACACAGGAAAACTATAGAAATAGCCCAACTGACAAACATATTTTCTGCCAGAAACTCATTTGAGAGTTGAGCTTTATAAGTCTAAATCTATTTTTTTTAACTAGATAATGATGATTAGTGCATCTGCATTTGGCCGAGAATTTCTAATTTATCCTGTAACTGTATACATTATAGTGTTGATTTATGTATCTTATCTACCAGACGTTTTCACTAGGGTAAGCTCCATATGAAGCACCAAGAGCATGTCACTTTTGCAGAGGCTTCTGTACTCGATGTTGGAGATAGTGAGGTACCTTTGAAGTGGCCATGGTCTCTGAGAAAACCAAAGGTTATGGAATATTTTAAAACCTACTAAAATCACTATATTTTATAGCAACAATCTGCCTTGTAACATTTAATAGGATAGTTTAACTAAACTATCTGGGAATATCTCATTAGAGAGGCATACATTTGTGGTCCCAAAGAATATCATTATTTTGTGGATATTCCCTTCAAATGTTTATTTTGCAGATTATCTGGCTTGTTTCTTGTTTTTAAATTTGGCAATGATATAGCATATTGCTTAAGAAGCATCTTGTGTTTATTAAAGCATGATATACTTGGAAACATTCCTGAAGATTTTTACAACTGGGAAAAACAACAAAACATCTGGCCAAATGTTTTCTACAAGAGTTCCCAAATAAATAATTTAATGTCCATGTGCTCATATAGTTAAACAAAGCCAGTCTTTGTTATGCAGAAATGTAAATACATTTAAGAGGTAAAATAAATTACAATAAATATTTTAATATCAGTTTTACTTAAAATTTCATGGAAGAAATATCTCCTGTAGCTGTCAATTTTCAGGGGAAAATGGAAACTTCTCTATTTCCTTCCTTCTCTCTCTCACATTGTCTTTTCATACCTCTCCTTTCTTACTCGCTTTCTCTTCATTTTCCTTTCTGTATTTCCTCCTTCCCTCTTCCCCTGTCAGCTTTTCTCTTTCCCTGGCCCATGATACGTTGTTTTCTACCCTTCTGAGTGCTGTGAGTCCGGATGTTTTATTTATATACCTTAGACTTTAAACTAGTGAAGAAGCCTGCCAGGCTTGTCCCTGTTCTCAGGAGCTTAGTTCTAGGATGGATGACGTCATTGATGGGGGAGGGTAGCCTAGGGTCTTAAGCCTTTGTCAAGCTGTTGTGGAGATTGCTCTGTCTTTTCTCCCTGTTTCCATTCCCATACTTTTACATTGTAGATGTCAAATGCCGGAAGGCTTGCTCCATTCTTGCTCTTCCTCATTTCACATGTGCCTGGATGTGACCCAGCATAGCTGGTCGCGTTTCACATTCGCCATCTGTTCTCCTATATGGAACAGATTTCAGGCCTGCATATCTTCATTTCTGACACTTCAAGATCCAAAATCTGCCATCCCATAGAAATGATAGCCTGGCAACTGTCCCTTGTGCCGACTGGTCTGCATGTGGACATTTTCAATTTAAATATTCAGGATTGTCTATACCTCTGCTCTCCGCTTCTGCTAGCTTGGTTTGGGTGACTCTCACCAGTCAGACAGGAGTATCTTTGAGGTTACCTGTTCCCATCTGGCCACCAATGAATTCTCAGTGTTCAATAATTTTTTTTTTGAAAACACAATTTGCTAACATTTATTATGTATTTAAATTTCTATAAGTAATTATATTTTTTGTAATACTTCCCATTTTATCAGAATGCTTTAGATTCAATATGTACTTAAATCAAAGTTTTCAAGTGGTAAAATTTTTGGACTTATCTTTGATAAGTCTACCGTGTCCAAGATAGCATTAGGCATGTCTAACTCATAGTCCTTGGACTGCATGCAACCCAAGACAACGTTAAATATGGTCCAATGTGAAATAATAAGCTACCTTAAACTTGAAATACATGTGCAATACTTGATTGAATAATACTTGAGTGTGACTTTGTGGGTGACAGTGTCCTATGACAATGCCAATAGGGTGGACATGCTTTAGTGATTCTAAAGGGACTTAACAAATTGCTGTGCACTGATGAAATTTACAGACTTCTTACTAACTTCCCCCTAACCCCATGTATAGATGTAACCAACCATCTTATTCAATAAGAAACACAGAAACAATGCAAAAGAGAAAGCCGAGAGGTCAGAGCTCAGAGCTGAAATCTCACCCTTCCGCCTGCGGTGTCCCAGCTTCCCGAATCAGGGCTCTATTTCCTGTCTGTTAGTCTATTTAAAGAGACAGAACAAGCCACAGCTATCTCACCTCACCAGTTCCTCAGCTGGTCCTGTTTCCTCAGACTGGAAGCTTCTGTGTCCTCATCCCAATAGCTCTCAGCTGAACTGTGTTGCTCCAAAGCCTGAAAGCTTAACCAGCCAAATGCTTCTAGTTTCTGGTCCTCACGCCTTATATATCTTTTTGCTTTCTACCACCACTCCCTGGGATTAAAGGCTGGCTTTCTGGGATTAAAGGCGTGTGCCACCACCGCCACACTCTTGCTATGGCTCTAATAGCTCTGACCCCCGAGCAACTTTATTTATTAACATACAATCAAAATCACATTTCAGTATAATTAGATTACCACCACACCCATGTACTATTTACTACATTAGAGTGTATCATGCATTCTCAATGGCACAATATTATCTATCAAGGGTCAAATTATACTCTTGTGCAGAAGGGGATAAATTACAGTCCACTTATGTATATAGCATAAATAGCTACACACTTGATAAGAAATAAAAAGTATATTGCATAACTAGTATTTCATGGACTTCAAATTGTCTTCTTACAATAAGACTTTTAATTTTCTTTGAAATGCTGTACATGTATACAATGTACCACTATAAACAGGGATGTCTAAATCTGTGGCTTCCTACCAGACACAACTTACCTAACAAAGGTTTCTTTATAGTTAATAAAGCTATGGCTTACACATATTATATTTCAGAGGGGAAGTAAACCTCAAAATGAAATTTGTTAAATCCTTATCCAGAATCTCACATATGCTTTAGGAGTGCTTGAGTATTCACTAAATCTGTGTATAATTATTTCTTAGAGATGGTTGTATGGGTTCTCAAGAGTTCTAAGTGAGCAATGATTTTTTTTTTTTGTGGGTACATAGATTTTCACTTCAGTTTAATAGCATTCTATATGGAAACAAAACATTTTACCATTTTAATGTCTGTTATTTTTATTATTATTTTATGTGTATGGGTGTTTGCCTGTATATTTGTCTGTGTATCATGTGCATGCCTGGCAACTGAGGAGGATAAGAGAGGAAGGAGGATGCCCCGTGTCATAGTTAGAGTTTCTATTGTTGTGAAGAGCACCATGACCACAGGAACTCTTATAAGGAAATGTATCATTGGGACTGGCTTACAGTTCAAAGGTTCAGTCCATTATCATCATGGCAGGAAGAATGGTGACATGCAGGCAGACATAGTGCTGGTGAGGTAACTGATTGTTCTACATTTGGATATGCAAGCAGCAAGAAGAGAGTGAGACATTGTGCTTGGCTTGTGCATATGAGATCTCAAAGACCACACTCAGTGACATACTTTCTTCAACAAAGCCACAGCTATACCAACGAGGCCACAACTCCTAATAGAGCCACTCCCTATGGTCCTAGGGAGGTCATTTTCATTCAAAGTACCCTGGTACTGGAGTTACTGCTTGTGAGTTACTATGTGGGAATTGAACCCAAGTCCTCAGTAAGAGCAGCCAGTATTCTTAACTGCTGAGCCATCTCTCTAGCCTCCCATTACCAAAATTTATTAAATTCACCAACTAACTTGATGCTTTAAGCTTCAGTAAATGAAACAAATCAGAAAATTAGAATTTTCTAGCAATTGTTTTATTTTTAAGGCAGTCATCTCAAACAAGAAATTTAAAACAAATTTATAACTCAGCCTTGAAAATGCATTTCAAAATAATTTACTTATTGTTTATTTATTACTCATGTGAAAAAATGCTATTCTTATAACAGAAGGCTATTAGGATGGTGCAATTCAGTTCAGTTCAGAAATAAGGAATCTGGGGTGTGTAGGGTGGTAAGCTATTAGTTATGCGAGCAGTGAGCTTGCAAAGCTATCATCATTATTTATAACTCTACTCATACATTCACAGCAGCTGAATGAGTGTGATGGTACACTATGTAAGTGGGAACAATTATTCAATAGCTGAACATCAATGTTTTAATTTATTTTTGTATGTATGTGTAGTGCATTTGTGTGCTGGTATGCATTGTGTGTGTGTGTGTGTGTGTGTGTGTGTGTGTGTGTGTGTGTGTGTGTGTGTGTGTAGGCACACATGTGTATGTACACTAGAGGCTGATATGGAGATTCTCAACAACTATGTATTTTAATTATTGTTACTGAGACGCTCATTGAACACAAAGATTGTCAATATGGCTGATCAAGTGAGCACATTTACTCTGAGGATCCCCTGTCTCTTTTTCCAAATGCTAGAATTAAAGGCCAGGCCATCATATCCACTCAGCATTTACATAGGTTTTGAGGATATTGAATTCATTGTGGCATGCTTTCACAGCACATTTTTTGCTTGTTGAATCATCAATCCAGCTCTGAAATGTCTTAAAGTCTATAATGTGGAGATACTATTATATCGATGATTTGGAGCATCATCTGCAATTTATCGTGATCCTCACCACTGTCATAATCTTTATTGTTTAATGGCATGAAAAAAAATTATGTATTAGAGATAAAGATGACTGCCTTGGTGAACTTGGATTTCTATTAAACAAATATACTCTTATGAGTACATATAAATGGAAGTCAAGTTCACCTATAAGAGAATAACAAATGAGAAGATTCCATTTCTAGTACTGAAGGGTATATTAATATAAAAATACTTTTATGTGTTATTTTGCATTTGGGTTTCATTATAATGCTGTAAATTCAGATTGACAAATAGATTCCCAAACTGCATATTTGTGTCTTTCCTTATGTTTCATGGTTGGCTTTGTTTGATGACAGCGCTATATGTTTTGTGAGTTTTGATGGTGTACATGCATGTCCTTAAAGGCACTTATACCAGAAAGAGATTAATCAAGGCTGAATAAATTGTTTGTGGTTAAGAGCACTGGCTGCTCTTCTAGAAGAGCATACGGTGAGTCCCAATCACCTGTAACTCCAGTTCCAGGGGATCCAATGCCCTTTTCTGGACTCTGCAGATACTGTACGCATTTGGTGCTCAGATATAAATGCAAATAAAACACCCCTATGCATAAAATATTAATTTTAAAAAATTTAAATGAGGTGAATCAACAGAAGATCAGAAGTGATTTCTTGGAGATCTGAAGAGAAAACGAAATCTAAGAGATTGAAGTTAACTGGCATGTGGAAAAGAAGGCAGGGAACAAAATCAGAAGTATACCTGTAGACACATGTATTATGATTTAAAATTTCAAGGCACAGTCTAAGATATAAAAATAGTCTATGATTTTTGTTGAATTAAATGCACTATTAAGTATGCATTTTCTAAGGTTTCTCATAAAGGAAATGGCTTTTCAAAATGAAATGCTTCACACAAAAATTAAGCGTAATTATACATAAGAGGCATAATTTTCTTCATTATTATACAGCCAAATGCTTGAAATGAAGTAGGAAGTTACAGTATTTCCAGAATTAAAATTCTCAGTTAAAGATTATGAAGTTAAAGGTACTAAAGTGGCAGACTTACCTGATAAGTAGAAACATTTGGTACACAATCCACGAGTTACTATTTAGTGTCAATTCAATTTCATTTTTCATCAAGGGGATTTCACTAAAGAAAAGCATTTAACTGGTGCCCTGTAGAAGTTCATTTGAACCACCTTATGGCCTGCAGTTTCCACTGAGTAACGAGTACTTGACTGCAGAATCTTGAGGATTTCCCGAATCCCTGTAAAATTGTACACAGTGTGTAGGAGATACATGATGAAGTAGTGTTGTCAGTGATGATAACTACATAAATCAAGTATCTGTTTTCAACTACTGTTCTTATTTTTTTTTTCATTTTTCATTATTAAGAAATTTTCTACTCACTCTACATACCACCCACAGATCCTGTCTCCTCCCTCCTCCCACCCGCAGCCCTCTCTCCCACACCACCACACATCTCCACATCTCTCAAATCAAGGTCTCCCATGGGGAGTCAGCAGAGCCTGGCACACTGAGCCTAGGCAGGTCCAAGCCCCTTCCCACTGCACCAAGGCTGTGCAAGGCATCACACCAAAGGCACCAGATTCCCAAAAGCCTGCCCATGTACCAGGGATGGATCCTGATCCCCCTGCCTGGGTGACCCCCAAACAGTTCGAGCTAAACAACAGTCTTCTGTATCCAGAGGTCCTAGTCCTGTCCCATGGGGGCTCCACAGCCACCAGTCCACAGTTCATGGGCTTCCACTAGTGTGGCCGGTCATCTCTGCAGATCTTCCCATCATGATCTCGATGTTCCCCTCCTGATGAATCAATCCTCTCTCTCATCTATTGGATTCCCGGAGCTCAGCCTGGTGCCTGGCCATGGATTACTGCATCTGCCTCCATCAGTCACTGGACAAAAGGCTCTGATGACAGTTAGGTTATTCGATAGACCAGTCACCAGAGTAGACCAGTCCAGTCACCCTCTGGACCACTGACAGCAATCCAAGGTGGGGGCATCCTTGTGGATTCCTGAGAGCCTTGCCAGCACCCTACCTCTTCCTATTTCCATGATGTCCTCATCTATCATGGTATCTCCCTCCCTGTCCTCCCACTCTGTCCCTGTTCCAGCTTGACCCTCCCATTTTCCTATGTTCTCATCCCCACTCCTTGCCCTCCACCCCCACCCCCCCACTCCCAGTCTGCTCATGTAGATCTTATCCACTTCTCCTTCGCTTGGTCATCCACGTGTCATCCACTATTCTTAATGTGATTTTCACTCTACAAATGGATAATAAAGCATTGTGAGTTTAAGTAATTTGGGTAAATTTAGGTTTGGGAAGTGAGACTAGAAGACTTAATCAATGGTTGAGGGGCCCCCAACAGGATCAGGCCCTCTGAATGGGTGAGACAGTTGATTGGCTTGATCTGTTTGGGAGGCATCCAGGCAGTGGGACCGGGTCCTGTGCTCATTGCATGAGTTGGCTGTTTGAAACCTGGGACTTAATGCAGGGACGCTTGGCTCAGTCTGGGAGGAGGGGACTGGACCTGCCTGGACTGAGTCTACCAGGTTGATCTCAGTCCTCGGGAGAGGCTTTGCCCTGGAGGAGGTGGGAATGGGGGGTGGGCTGGGGGAAAGGTGAGGAGAGTGGGAGTCGGGAGAACAAGGGAATCCGTGGCTGATATGTAGAACTGAATTTTATTGTAAAATTTAAAAAAATAAATAAAAAGGGCATGTTCCGGGAGAGCCTAGTCAACACAGAGAAATACTGTCTCAAAAATAAAAATGAAAAAAAGAAGAAGAAAGAAAGAAAAATGGAAAGCAGGCTCAAGAAAACTTTGAATTAGCATGAAAACGACACCTGCGTGGGCTCCTAGTTAGCAGATGAAACCTCTGCGGTCATGATGCCCCTCTGCTGTGAATGCATTTTTAGACATATTGGAAAAGATACTTTTAAAACAATAGCAGTATTTTTATTCTGCTCAGTTATCTAGAAAATCAATTTCCAACATAAGTTATTGGACTTCAGCCAGATAATTTAATTTGGACCCCAATTTTACAGTTGAATATAGTAATCTTTTCCTACCTAGAAGACAATTATCACTGAGAATCAAGTTATTGAGTTCCCCTACTAGATGGCATAACTGAAATATCTTTTTTTCTATTTTTTATTTATTTTTTAAATTTTATAATTCAATTTAATTTTACATATCAGCCACGGATTCCCTTGTTCTCCCCCCTCCTGCCAACCCCAACCCCCATCCTCACACCTTCCTCCCAGCCGGCCCCCTATTCCCATCTCCTCCAGGGCAAAGACTCTCCTGGGGATTGAGGTTCAACCTGGTAGATTTAGTCCAGGCAGGTCCAGTCCCCTCCTCCCAGGCTGAGCCAAGTGTCCCTGTAAAAGCCCCAGGTTTCAAACAGCCAACTCATGCACTGAGGACAGGACCAGGTCCCACTGCCTGGATGCCTCTCAAACAGATCAAGCTAACCAACTGTCTCACTTATCCAGAGGGCCTGATCCAGTTGGGGGCTCCTCAGCTATTGGTTCAAAGTTCATGTGTTTCCATCCGTTTGGCTAATTGTCCCTGTGTTTTTTCAATCTTGGTTTCAGCAATTCTTGCTCATACAAACTCTCCTCTTTCTGGCCAATTGGACTCCTGGAGCTCCACCTGGGGCCTCACCATGGATCTCTGCATCGGGTTCCCTCAGTCATTGGATAAGGTTTCTTGCATGACAGTTAGGGTGTTTGACCATCCTATCACCAGAGTAGGTCAGTTCGGGCTTTCTCTCGATCATTGCCAGTATTCTATTGTGGAGGTATCTTTGTGAATTTCTGTGGACCTCTCTAGCACTTTGCTTCTTCCTATTCTCATGCTGAAATATCTTAATTAGCAATGATCATGACAGTGACATTTCTTGAACTTTGTGGTGATTTTAATAATAGAATGGCAAGCTTTGCTTCATCTTGACTCACAGTATTGTGTAATTCTGTGTTAGCACTCAGGTATGAACTTTAGAAATCTAATCTAAGAGGCAATCTTGAGGACAACAGTCAACAGACTTCTCCCAGATGAGTCTTTAAACTTACCAGTAATCCTCTTCTCTTTATGAACATAGTGTATACAGAGTTGCCTACAGATAATTTCCATTGGGACACTTCCTATCTGTTTTCCAGAAATGCTCACACTTAATAGGAACAGAATAAGGATATGAACTGAGAGAATCACACAGGACCTTAATGTTTCTCAAGTGTGACTATGAGAACTGTATTCATTGTAATTAATGTGACAAAAACCTGATTAAAAAATACAGTGATAAAAGGAATGATTTATGTTCATGGTTTCTGAGATTTCATTCTATAATCAACTAGCTTTGTTGCTATGGATGTAAGTAAGGAAAAACACCATGTGTAATGGAGAAGGGAGAGTGTATAGTGGAGAAGGATTCATTTCCTTTCACAAAGGTCTAGGTACTGGATTCCACCACAACATGATAAAATTACAAATCCATCATCAGATTAATATATTTATTAGGTCAGAGTCATCGGGACCAAATCAATCCTGAGAATATTTCTTCTGACTACTGTACTGGGGACGAAGCCATCAACACACAAGTTTTCTGAGAACACATTTAATCTAAGTCATGCGTTCAATATTCAACCAAAGAAATATCATTTTAGTGTTTATGTTAAAATGTGAGAGGGAAGTGGGATGTGCTTTGCGGATATTTAAGGATGGATAAGACAGTTGTTTTATTTACAAGGGAACACTGAAGAATAAAAACACATTTGGAAAGAATGAAATGTTAGACTTCAGAGGAATTATGGACAAGCTTTTTTGATAGGGTGTAATCAACTAGAAATAGATATCCAGGGAACAATAGGGGATTGGGAGTGTGAATATATAAAACTCACTCTGAAATAAGTCATTAGTGACTAGCTCCTTTGTTAGTGTGCTATCATTGAAGTAGTCTTTAATATTTTTTTCTTCAAAATTATATGTGTGCTACAAGCCTTGCTATATTTTATGCTAATATAGTGTATGACCTCATAAGAAAAATACTAGATTAAAAAGTACGACATATAAATGCAACTGGTCGCAAGTGTATACTCACAAATTTTTATTTTGCCATTGACTTAGTTTCCTTTCTTGTAACAAATATATTCATAACAAAAGAAGATATCAAGGAAGACAACAAGCAGAGTAGTCAGCCATGAAACATATATGCACAAACAATAGGAAGGAACAGACTCATCAGGGTATATTTATATATTTGTGCATACACACATACACATATGTAACATGAAATCAAGTATAAGAAGTCATCATCTTGAGAGAGGGAGCATAGAGGGGCTGCAGGGAGGAAAGAAAGGAAGAAAAGTCATAAAATTCTATTTCAATAAAAATAAATAGAAAACATAGGATAGTTGTGTGATTCAGCCACAATTTCCCCCTGACACCACCATGTTACTCATATAAATGTCTATTTCTTCCCAGTCTACTCTATATATGGAGTCATCCTCTCCAGTCTAGCTAGTTTATTTTATGAATCCTCATAAAAATATATTTTGAAAAGAATTGAGATCATTAGACTATATTTAATCAAACATGATTAATGATATGCAAATTACTTTCTATAATACTATATAGTTACTATATAATATTAATAATATAATAATATCAGAACTTCCACTTCAATCCTTATTAGATGCTCATTGTACACCCTTTAAAATTCCCTTAGTCTAAAATCCTCTTAGGATTTACTGGCTCTACCAGTCCCACTTCTAATGTCCTACTTTCTAAATCCCAATGGCTATAATCCCATCGCTAAAGGTATGCCACACAGCCGTGCCTTCTTCCCCAGCTCATTATCAAATCTGCCTCAGATTTGTGGGCACATCTCTACTCATAACCTGTTCATTGCTGAACTTGCTACTTCTTTTTACATTCTGGAAATTTTACCCCTTATCTACTCTCGTTACTCTCAAATGCATTTCCAGATTAACCATTCAATGAGTTTTGGCTTTAAACAAAATAATGAAAGATCCCAAGTAACTAATGCTCATTCTTCTGCCCCTCCAAAAAAATCTGAAATATGGAAGGAAAAGATTCCTGGGGTTGTGCTTGGAAATAATGAGAAAGTGTTGGGGACATAGTGTAGAGGAATATAGAACTGTATATTTGTTGAACATATAAACAAATATCTCCAGATTTGAAGTGACTTCAGCAATATTTATTTTCATGCCCATGACTTGTAGGCATTATGGTTCACTAAAAATTATGTAGTCAAGTTGAGATAAATAAGGTCCACATGACATTTTATCATTTACCTCAGATCAAATGGGAAGAAGTAGACAGGCAATCAGACTTGCTAGTACACAGATTACAGAAGAATAAAAGGATAACTCTGTAGGACAAAGACAATATCCTATAAATCTGGAGAAACTTTTGATATTAAACTCTTGCATGTAATTTTGGGTTATGTATTTGTTTTCTATTGCTTAGTTAAATATATTACAGGAAACTGAACCCAACACTAAGTAATTATCTTAAGGTTTTAAAGATTTTGATACAATAATAGTTACTGTGGGTAAAAGGAGGTTATTAGCAATCCTGTGTTATGGTTTAGATTCAGAATATATTTTTTTGAAGTTTCTGACTTTGGATGACATGACTCTGGTCTTCTTGGCTGCACATGCCCTTGCTCCACCTTCAAAGCCAGAAACACTGACTTCATCAATTTACATGCCAAACACAGCAAATTAGAATTTATTTTTCTCTGCATTGGTTATGTATTTGCATTTTTAAATTTTATGTATAAATATTTGCCTGCACAAATTTCTGTTTACATCATGCAATCATGGTGCCCACAGAGACCAGAAGAGGGCTTCAGATTGGCTGGAACTGGAGTTATAATGTGTTAGACTCTGTATGGTTGCTGAAGATCAAACCTGGGTCTTCTGAAATAGTAACAAGTGCTCTTAACTACTGAAACCTCATGTCATACTTTTATGTATTTTCATTAAGGGTGTGATACATTTTGAATTTAGTTATGTTCATGATGGGGTTATCTAATTTACTTTATGTACAGGTAGATATCCAGATTTGCCCAAAACATCTGTTTGCATTTCTCCATTGTATATTTTTTTCACATATTTTGTTTTCTTGAAATTAGGTGATGATAGGTGTGGTCTCAAATTGTGAACTCTGTTGTATTCCACATGGTTTTGTTGTTATTGTTATTGATACTGTTTAGTAGCATACTGTTGTTCTTAGTATGGATGTGTGTTTTAATTTAGCATCAGTTTTATGAGAGATGAGATTTTGGCTTAGCATTCCTGTGGCTACATTGAATGTTTTATACTTCCTTGTGAACATTAGGATCATCTTTCTCATTATATAAAGGATATATCTGTAATTTTGACTATATGGCTGTCTTTACAATAATAATTCTGGCAGTAAAAGAGCATGGAAGATCTTTCCATCTTCTACTGATTTTTTAAATTTCTTTTATCAGAATATTATTATCAATGCAGACGGTTTCACCTCTTTGGTTTTATTTCTAGATATTTTGAAACCATTGTTCAGGGGATGTTTCCCCTAACTAATGTCTCACAAGTTTATTATTGGTACACAGAAAGACTACTTAATTTTTTGTTGATTTCATATTTTGCTGCTAAACTGAAACTATTTTATCAGATCTAAGAGCTTTCCTAGAGACTTCTTAGGGTCTTTAAAATATGGGAAAATTGCAACTGAAAATGAGAATAAATTAACTTTTTATTTTCTCATTTGCATCTCTTTTTTATTACTTTTAATTATCTTATTACTCTAGCCAAACCCTTGGGCATGATATGTAATGAGTTTAGAGACCAGATATTCCTATATCCCCATGTCTGGATCATAGAAGAATGCGTACTTTTTTTTTAACCTTTTAGTACAGTATTTTCGGTAGATATGTATGTAGTCTTCCCTATTTTGAGCTATTCACTTTCTGTTCTTGATATCTTATGAGTATTTTTAATCCTGAAAAAGTATTTATTTCTCTTTCTGTATTTCTTGAAATACTCATATGATTTATGACTTTAAGTTGTATTACATATATTGGTTGATATACATTGAAAAATTCTTGAATCACTATAATATAACCACTTGGTAATGATTCACTATCTTTATACGTTTTGATATTTAATTTGCACATCTTTTAAAGAGATGTTTTACATAGGCATTCATCAGGAAATTGGATTCATTATCCAATTTGAGTGTTATATCATCATCTAGTGTGTTAAGGTAATGCTGGTTTTGTAGAATAAGATGGGAGTGTTCTTTCTCTTTCAATTGTGAATAGAAGTTTGAGGAGCTCCCACCAACTGTGAAGGAGTGTCCCCCTTGTTTCACATCCTCTCCACAATAAGCTGTCATCAATGTTTTTGATCTTAGCCAATCTGAGAGATGTAAGATTGTATCTCAGAGTCATTTTGATTTGCATTTCCCTGATGACTAAGGATGTTGAGCAATTCCTTAAATATCTTTTGGCCATTTGGGATTCTTCTGTTGAGAATTCTTTGTTCAGATCTGTAGCCCATTTTTAAATTGGACTGTTTGGTATTTTGTTGTCTAGTTTCCTGAGTTCTTTATATATTTTGGAGATCAGCCCTCTGTCAGATGTGGGATTGGTGAAGATCTTTCCCCATTCTATAGGCTGTCTTTTTGTCTTATTTATTGTGTCCTTTGTCTTACAGAAGCTTCTCAGTTTTAGGAGATCCCATTTATTATTTATCACTCTCAGTGTCTGTGCTACTGGTGTTATTTTCAGGAAGTGATCTCATGTGCGAATGCTTTCTAGGCTACTTCCTATTTTCTCCTCTATCAGGTTCAGTGTAGGTGGATTTATGTTGAGGTCTTTGATCCACTTGGATTTGAGTTTTCTGCATGATGATAGTGGATCTATTTGCAATCTTCTAGACATCCAGTTATGCCTGTACCATTTGTTGAAGATGCTTTCTTTTTTCCATTGTACAGTTTTGGCTTCTTTGTCAAAAATCAGATGTTCGTAGGTGTGTGAATTAATGTTAGGATCTTCAGTTTGATTCCATTTGTCTATATGTCAGTTTTTTATGCCAGTACCAAGCTGTTTTTATTACTATAGCTATATAGTAGAGCTTGATATCAGGGATGGTGATTCCTTCAGAAGTTGCTTTATTGTAAATAATTTTTTAGATATCCTAGGTTTTCTGTATTTCTCTATTAAGTTGAGTATTGTTCTTTTGAAGACTGTGAAAGAATTGTGTTGGAATTTTGATGGAGATTGCATTGAATTTGTAGATTGCTTTTGGTAAGATTGCCATTTTTATTAGGTTAGTTCTACCTATCCTTGAGCATGGAAGTTCTTTCCATTTTCTGATATCTTCTTCAATTTCTTTCTTCAAGGATTTAAAGTTCTTGTCATACAAGGCTTTCACTTGTTTGATTACATTTACCCCAAAGTATTTTATATTATTTGTGGCTATTGTAAATATTTGTAATATTGTAAATATTATAATTGTAAATATTGTAAATGTGATATTTCTCTGATTTCTTTCTCAGCCTTTTATCGTTTGTGTATAGGATGGCTACTGATTTTTTTTTAGTTAATCTTGTATCCTGCCACATTACTGAAGGAGTTTATCAGTAGATAAACCCTGGTAGAATTTGTGGATCACTTGTGTAATTATCATATTATCTCCAAATAGCAAAAGTTTGACTTCTTCCTTTCCAATTTGTACCCACTTAATCTCCTTTTGTTGTTTTATTGCTTTAGCTAGAACTTCGATTACTATATTGAATAGATATAGGGAGAGTGCACAGCCTTTCTTGTTTATGATTTTAGTGGAATCACTTTGATTTTCTTTCCATTTAATTTTATTGGTTGTTGGCTTGCTGTAAATTGCCTTTATTATGTTTAGTTATGTTCCCTGTATTCCTGATTTCTCCAGGATCTTTATCATGAAGGGATTTTGGATTTTGTCAAAGGCTTCTTCAGTATCTATTGAGATGATCATGTGGTTTTTTTTCTTTCAGTTTGTTTGTGTGATGAATTACATTGATATATTTTCACATGTTGAACAATCCTTGAATCTCTGGGATAAAGCCAACTGTTAAGTTTCTGTATGGCAGACCTGTACATTTATTAGTATGGAGAGTTGAAGTCTCCCATTATTATTTTGTGGGGAATGATGTGATATTTAAGCTTTAGTAATGTTTCTTTTATATATGTGTGTGTGCCCTTGTATTTGGGACATAAATGTTCAGAAATGAGACTTCATCTTGATGGATTTTTTCTTGTGATGAATGTGTAATGTCCTTCTCCATCTCTTTTGATTAATTTTAATTTGAAGTCTATTTTGTTAGATATTAGGACAGCTGCACCAGCTTGTTTCTTAAGTCCATTTGACTGGAAAGACTTTTCCCACACCTTCACTTTGAGGTAGTATCTCTCTTTGAAGTTGAGGTGTGATTCTTGTATACAGCATAAGGTTGGATTCTATTTTTGTATCCATTTTATTAGCCTGTGTCTTTTTATAGGCAAATTGAGTCCATTGATCTTAAAGGATATTAATGACCAGTGATTGTTAATTCCTGTTATCTTTTGGTGGTAGTATGTATGTATTTTCCTTCTTTGGGATTTATTGGTGTGGAATTATGTATTGCCTGTGTTTTCATGGATACATCTGACTTTCTTAGGTTGGAATTTTCTTTCTAGTGCTTTCTGTAGGGCTGGATTTGTGGATAGGTATTGTTTAAATCTGGTTTTATCATAGAATATTTTGTTTACTCCATCTATGGGGATTGAGAATTTTGCTTGGTATAATAGTCTAAGGTGGCATATGTGGTCTCTTAGTGTCTGCACAACATCTGCCAAGGACCTTCTGGCTTTCAGAGTCTCCATTGAGAAGTCAGTTGTTATTCAAATGGATCTCCCTTATATGTTACTTGGCCTTTTTCCTTAATATTTTTTCTTTATTTTGTATTTTTAGTTGTTTGATTATTATGTAGTGAGGGGACTTCTTTTTTTGGGTCACTCTACTTGATGTTCTGTAACCTTCTTGTATCTTTATAGGTATTTCCTTCTTTAGATTTGGAAAGTTTTCTTCTATGATATTGTTGAATTTATTTTCTGTGCCTTTAAGTTGGTATTCTTTGCCTTCCTTTGTCCCTGTTATTCTTAGGTTTGGCTCTTCCATGGTGTCCCATATCTCCTGGATGTTTTGTGTTATGACATTTTTGGCTTTAGTATTTTCTTTGACTGGTGAATCTATTTCCTCTATTATATCCTTCATGTCAGAGAGTCTCTATTCCATATCTTGTATTCTGTTGGTTGTACTTGCATCTGTAGTTCTTGTTTGTTTACTCAGATTTTATATTTCCAGCAATCCCTCAGTTTGTGTCTTTTTAACTGTTTCTATTTTAGGTATTTAACTGTTTCCTTCACCTGTTTAATTGCTTTTTCTTGGTTTTCTTTAAGGGATTTATTGATTTCTTCCAATTTTTTGTTTATCTTTTCCTCAATTTCTTTAAGGGAATTTTTCATTTCCGCTTTAAAGGCCTCTATCATCTTCTTAAAATCATTTATAAGCTCATTTTCTTCTGCTTCTTCTATCTTGAGATGTTGAGGTCTTGCTGATGTAGAACCACTAGGTTCTGGTGGTGCCATATTTGTCTTTATGTTGTTGAATATGTTCTTGCACTGGCACCTACCTATCTCTTCCTACAATTGGTGTCTGTGTCTCAAGGAACCACTCTTGGTCCAATCAGAGCAGGCAGAGTCTATGTCTCAGAGAGCAGCTGCAATCTCAGAGGATAAGTAAGTTTGGGGGTAGATTTGGGCTTGTAGGTTACAGGGTCTCTTGTTCCAATCAGAGCTAGTGGAGTCTGTGTCTCAGGGAGCTGCTGTAGTCTTGGAGGATTGGTGGGTTTGTGGGATGGATTGGGGCTTGTAAGTTACAAGGTCTGGTAGGGGATGGTGGTAGTAGGACTTGCCTACAGGAGTTCTGCCTACTGGCCTGCTGCAGTGAGCTCCTTGGCCAGTGAGGAAGATTGACCACCATTCGAGGATTCTTCTCAGATCACACTTTATTGGAGCACCTCTTGATTAAGGGAGAGCTGGAGGTGAGGGGCCCCGAGAACTAAATTGCAGCTGCTTATATGAGGATTCAAGCAAACGGGTCAGTCCGTGATTGGATCCCGCCAGAATGTGAGCACAGGGAGCCACGGGATAGGCTGAGGACATAGAGCCAATTACCATATCCTAGGAGCATAGCCAAATATGGAGTTATTTACAGCTAGGCCACCAGGAAGTCAGCGCCATCTTAGAATGGCGGCTCCCTACAGCCTGCAACTGATTTTGCCCCTGGACCTAAAGCCTAGAGGCTGAGGTGACAGACTAGAAAAACAAAGACTTACCTCTTATTCTAATCAGAGCTGGTGGAGTCTGTGTCTTTGGGAGATGCTACAGTCTCAGAGGATATGTAGGTTTGGGGGATAGATTGGGGCTTGTACAGGGAGGGTGGTCAGGCCTGCCTGCAGGAGTCCTGCCTGCTGGCCTGGAACTGGGACTGCAGTGGGTGAATTATGGGAGTTTTGGTTGTGCCTATGAGGCTAGGGTGATTGGCTAGGTGAACAAAGACTCTTTTGTTCCAGTCAGAGCTGATGGAGTCTGTGTCTCAGAATAGCTCCAATCTCAGAGGGTAAGATTTTATTTTTAACACCAATTTCTATGATTAGTCCAAGTATATTTACTGTTAACCAGCAAAAAAACAAAAATAAAATCATAAACAAATCTCATATGGTGGTGAAGTGTGAAAACTTTAAAAATTACCTCACCATAATAAAATGTTATAAATATCACTTGAAATGATTAATATGTACTATAGATACACATTCAAAGCAATGTGAAGGGAAATTAGTTTCCATGAATGTTTGAAAAGAGTTTAAGTGATTCATAGAAGAATGTATGTGAAATAATATTGAAAAATATTTTATTATAGCATAACTAAATAGAGTGTAAGAACTTAAAGAAGTCCTATGACATTCAGCAGAATAGCCATCATTTATGTGAAAATGTCACTGATTCACTAGCAAAGGAATTACAAAGTGTAGTGTGATCTAACTATTTCTTAAGTTAAAAGAATTTATGTGTGAAAGTATTTCCATTAAGAAAATATGTGTGTGTTTTCCAATAACAATGATAACAACAGAAAATAAGCACTAAATCTAGAAATTAATAATTCTATTTATAACAGGAAACCAAAATAAATAAAATTAGTATATTGTACAGAATTTGTATTCTTCTGTCTGTTGAGCGCTATTAACAGTAGAACAAAACAGGAGTTAGCATATCTTTCATCTGATAAGTGGATACAAAATACCATGTATAGAAAGAATAAAATTCTAACAAGCCACATAAATGAATGAATCCTAACATTTGAAATGGATGAAATGACTGATTATTTTTGTTAGGCTATCTGAAGAAAGTTATGTGAGACTTATCAATTTCAATGATCATTTTAATGTTACATATGGTTGCTATCTTTTAGAATCCTACTCTTTTCTAATGAGAGACAGAAAGGGAGTGTGTCTGAATGAGAGGGGCAGTATGGAGGAACAGGAAGGAGATAAGGAAGGGAAAAGTGTAATTAGGATGCAGTGTATGAAAAAAGAATGCAGTTTTGATGTGCATTTCCCTGATGGCTAAGGATGTTGAACATCTCTTTGTTCCTCAGTCATTGGAGATTACCCTATTGAGACTTCTCTGCTTAGGTCTGTATACCATTTTTAATTAGATTATTTGGTTTTTTGATATCTAGTTTCTTGAATTCTTTACATATTTTGGATATTAGACCTCTATTGTGTGTGGAGTTAGTAAAAACATTGTCCCATTCTGTAGGCTTTCATTTTGTCCTATTGATGCCATCGTTTGCCTGGCAGAAGCTTTTTGGTTTCACGAGGTCCCATGTATTAATTGTTGATCTTTTTTTTACCTATCCTACCAGTGCTCTGGTCAGAATATTTCTTCTGTGACAATGTGTTCAAGCCTATTCCCCAATTTACCTTTGTTGGGTTCAGTGTGTCTAGGTCTATGTTGAGGTCTTGGGTCCACTTGGGTTTGAGTTTTCTACAGGGTGTTAAGTATGGGTCTATTTGGATTCTTCTACATTCGGACATTCAGTTTGACCAGCACCATTTGTAGAAGATGCTTTCCTTTTTCCAGTGTATATTTCTGGCTTCCTTATCAATAACCAGGTGAAATTATACCATCCCAACCACAAAACCCTCAACCTACAATCTGTCCTGTGTGCAAGCTGTGCTGTGGCAAAGATGGTGTAGAACTTATGATAGTGGCCAACTAAGGTCTACTTTAACTTGAGGCCCATGCTATGAGAGGGAGGCCATGTCCTGTACTGCATGAATGACCAGAAACTCAAGACTAGAGAGTCCAGAGACCTGGGATAGACCCAAACACAACTACACAACTGGCAAAAAAATCAAGGAAATGATTGCTAATGATATTCTGCTAGACTCATAGGTCAGTACCTTGTCCAGTAGTCATGAGAGACGCTTCCCCTGGCAGCATATGGAAGCGTGTGCAGAGACCCACAGCCAGACATTATGTAGAGAGAGAGTCTAAATTGAAAATCTCTGTCAGGTCCCTCCCCTCTGAGCTCTAAGAAACCTGTGGAGTACCCTAGAAGAACATGGGCTACTGAATTAACTAAGCAGAGATAATATGGGCTCACAGAGACTAAAACAGCATGCCCAGATCCTGCACGGGTCTGCACAAAGTCTTCCATGTATATGTTAAGGCTGTTAGCTTGGTGTTTTGGTGGAACTCCTAACAGGGGGAGTAAGTATGTTTGACTCCAGTGCCTGCTCTTGGGACTTTTTTTCCCTTCTATTGGGTTGCCTTGTCCAGCTTCAATATGAGGGCTCTTGCCTTGTCTTACTGCATCTCATTGTGTTTAGTAGTTGTTTCTTGGATGTCTCTCTTTTCTGAAGGGAAATAGAGTAGTGGAAAGAGGGGTGTGAGAGGGAGGCTAGAATTAGTAGAGGGAGGGGAAACTGTGGTGGGTTTACATGAGAGAAGAACCTCTTTTAAATAAAAAAGAACCTATTTTCAGTAAATGGGAAAAATAATTAAAAAAGAAAAGCACAAGGAATTCATATAGATGAAGAGATACGCACATTTGTGCACATAGAAATCCCATAAAAACAATGTTTAGTTGATAATACAATCTCTAAATTTCCTTCCTTGGATTAAACTTGAGGATATATTAAAAAAGCTTGAGAATCATTCACTCTCATATAAAAACTAAGCACATATGAAAAAAAGCAGATAGGTTTGTCTTAAAAATGATAAAGTCAATACCCTGAATAGTTTTCATTACCCGAGATCCTGTAGAATAGAAAGGAAGTAGGGTTTAGTGAATACACAGTGTATGCTTTTGCCTATCATCTGTTTAATAGAAGTGTCAATGTGATTTAGGTTTGCTTCAATGGCACAGAAAAAAGTAGTTCTATGGGGGAGAAATTGTTTATTAAATAGTTTTTCAATACAAATTTATATATTTCACTGCATTTTGAAATTTTCCAGAACTTTTCATAATGCCTTGGAGTGGGATGAGTTAGAAACATGAAGAATGATATGACATCTTAAATTATGTTAGTAATGAGTGCTTGAATGAAATCAAATGAATACATAGATATGATATACATATACATAGATTTGTCTGTATCAATAACAATAACACAAACACATATATCCAGATTTCTTTTCTGAATTTAAATTTATTAAGCATTTTCCTCTCATATCCTGCCATCCTTTTCTTAGCTTTCTCCATTTCCATTCATTTCCCCTTTATAACCCTAAACAGTTTCACTTCTATTTTTATTGCATATATGCATGCATGAACACAGAGAAAATGCTCAATTGTTCTACCAGAAAAAAAAAACAAGTATTATTGCCAAAACTAACTGTATAATGGCAGTTTAACTGTACCATGATAAGTTAAGGTTTTGTAAAGGAAAGTATATTTAAATATTTGGAAAGGGAACTATTCATTCCAGGATTCCTAATATTTGAGGGTATCTATGGCCATTTAGAGAGTTAATATAACGAACAGAAAAAAACAAAAACAAAAACTATGGTCTAGAGAAAGAAAGTTGACTCTTTATCAGATATAATTAATCAGGAAAATTGGGTATTCTGTCAGTACTAATTTGTGGGTATTGATTTTCTTAGAAAGTGTGTTCATATATGTGTATTTATTATTATTCCAGAGAGGAACTATAAAGATTTACTATATGTGCCATAAACCTATAATCCATGATATATTAAGAGATGTGTTATGATTCATTTTATTACAAATCAAGATAAATTTGAGGTGATATTTCTAAATATCACCATCTGTAATGCAAAAAATAAGAACTGAAATTGTATATTTTAATGTCTAGGGTATTTAACAATTAAAAAAATTTCCTTTTTTTTATCAAATTTTCTATCCCCAAATGATTTAAGAAATATACTAAGTAGATTTGAGATTTTAAAACACAAAATAACATTCAATTTACTGAAGAACCATTTTCATAATATTCGACTACTCATATCTTTCAAGCCATGTATAATTAAACAAAAGTTATTATTTATTGGATTAGTACATTATTTCCAGATATAAGAAAGTTTATGAAATTTCATTTAATAATTATTTATAAAAATTATTTATAATAATTAATATGCTTCTTCTTACACTTACCACTATAAAGTCTGTATTGTCAGCTACATTCCTTAATTTATTTAAGCTCACATGATAATGGATTGACAAATATTGATTGTAGGATGTGATCCCCTTAATGTCAAATATACTACTAGCATTTTGTTAGTAGTAGTGTATTTTTATTACATCTTGCCCCAAAATAATTTAATTTATTTTTCTTTGTTCATTTCATGCTTCTAATATGATTAGTCCATTTTAGTTTGCATCATTTCTTTATTATCTTATGATAAATTTCTTTTCAAGCACTTCATTGTATTTAGGTGAAAGTAAGATGTTTCCTATGTTCCCTTTAAAGAGAATGATTCTGTTGGGTGGTGGTGGCATGTGCCTTTGCTCTTGGCACTCCAGAAGCAAGGGCTGATGGATCTCCATGAATTTTGGGACAGCCTGTTCTATAGCACTAATTTAAGGAGAACCAAGGGTACAAAAGGAACCCTGCCTCGAAAAACTAAAACCAGGGCTGGACAGATGGCTCAGAGGTTAAGAGCACTGTCTGTTCTTCCAGAGGACCTTAGTTCAATTCCAGAAACCACATTGTGGCTCACAATTATTTTGTAATGAGACCTGTTGCCCTCTTCTGGCCTGTGAGTGGAACACTATATACATAATAAATAAATCTTGGGGGGAAAATGTTTAGGGCAGTGTTGGTGCATGCCTTTAATCCCAGCACTCAGGAGGCAAAGCTAGGTGGGTCTTTGTGATTTTGAGGCCAGCCTGGTCTACAGAGCGAGATCCAGGAAAGGTGCAAAGCTACACAGAGAAAACCTGTCTCCAAAAAACAAAAAACAAAACAAAACAAAACAAAAAAAACCTAAAACTAGCCAAAGAAACAAACAAAAACCACAAAGGAAACAATTCTAATATCTTCCATTTAAAGCAGCGATTTTACTGGATTCTGTAAATTTTGAAGTGATATTACCAATTTCATTGTATTTATATGATTTTCTACTTTTGGGAATGTTTTGTGTAATTGTTTTTAAATGTGCTGTTTAAATATCAAATACTTTGAAAATTTAGCTTTTTTCTCTCCTTTTTTAATTCTACATCAATTCTACTGTAGTCTTTAATATATATCTTGAATTCTGTTATACTGTGTTTATACATAGTGTGTAGTGTAGTACCACATATCCTATGCAGTTCTTGGGAAATGAATCTTAAAACATTGGATGGTGTGTCCTGTAGCCATCAGTGAAGGAAGGCTTAGAGAGTGCTGACCAGGCCAGATCAGCCTGTGGTCATGCTCTCCTAGCTGTCAGTCATGAAACCAAAGAGGAGAACAGAAACTCCCAAGTCACATCAGATGTGTACTTTTGCCTCTTGTAACTGTTTTGCCTCAAAATGTTTACGTTGTATGGTGAAGTGTTCATATCCATAGCAGCAGTATATTTAGCAGAAAAATTGACTGTGGATTTAATTCTAAACCGTTTTATTAAATAAGAAACACAGAGCCAAATGCAGAGTTAAAAGCCCAGAAAGCAGAGAGCAGTAGCTAAGAGCTGAGACCAAGACTGCTTTCTTTCCACCCACTGCCGCTGCCATTCTTCCCCTGAGAAAGAGACCTACTTCCTGTGTGTCTGTCTTTTTATTGACTTTCTGTTCTGCCTTCTCATTGGTTGTAAACCCAACCACAGACCTCCCGGTTTTCTATGGTTTGTATTGAGATTAAAGGCATGTGTCTCCATGTTTGTGGTGTCCTTGAATACACAAAGATCTGACTGTCATGGAATTAAGGGTGTGTGCTACCACTGCCAGATTTCTGCTATGGCTTGCTATTAACTCTGACCCCCAGGCACTTTTATTTATTAACATACAAATAAAATCACATTTCAGCACAAAGATCGATCTCTTGAATATCATGGGCTGGCTTTGTTTTCCCTAATCATTTTCCATTGTGACATATCCTTCTTCATGTTGGTACTGGCATGATCTCTACTTGCATATATATATATATATATATGTGTGTGTGTGTGTGTGTGTATGTGTGTGTAAACTATGTCAATTTACTAATTAATATTAATTATATAATTAATTATATAATAACTTCAGTATATATCACCAACCATTTACTTTTAATCTAAATGCATTTTAATTTAAAAGAATTTCTCAAGCATCATATGTGTTGAGATTTTATTTTGATATCCTCTTTGACACTGTCTGCTTTTAGTGACTATTTTTAGAATATTCAAAAATAATTATTGATACAGGTTAACTAATATTTGCAATACTTGAGCTTTTTCAATCCATTGTGTTTGCTTTTTGCTCCCCCACCTCCCCACCCCCGCCATTCCTTTTTGGCTTTGTTTTGTTATAATTAACAATTGATAAGAGCTGGAGAGAGGGTTCTGAGCACCTAACCCTCATGTAGAGTTCTCCAGTTGTATTTTCAGCACTAAAATTTTGTGCTCGTGCTGCCCATATGTGAGCACCTCTTCTGGCCTGGTCTTCTCAGGTGCCTGCCCACACATTCCCATACACATATATTTTTAAAATGAAGAATTAATTTCGCAAGAAATTAGTTTTTCTTCAAATGACACTGTATTGTTTCATGTGCAATGTAAATAGCACATGTAAGGCTATTCCCAAACCTTCATGCTCAGCCCTAACACCGTAACTATAACTCACTTTGCTTCATTATTTATTACCCAATTATACTTTTGTATTTATTTTAAATATATATATAAATATATATTTATATAACAAAAATATATTCATAGTAAATTATATATAAGACTTTTATATTTATGTTAAATATTTATAAATATATATTTATATAACATATAAAAATATATTCATAGTAAATTATATATATAAAAGACTACAGTGGAATTAATGTAAATTATAACAGTAAAATTATCTTTTCATAAATAGAAATGAAAAATGTATATGTACATATATTCTTTTTCAGACACTACTTCAGGAAGATCCTGTGTTCTGACTTCTATACTATTTTATCTTTCTGAAGGTTCCCCTTAGTAGTTCTTTGGTAGAGGATCTCTTACTATACTATTGATAGTTTGCTTTTCCACAAAAGTGGTCATTTTCTTTAAATATCTGAATAATTTCTCTGTAAACAGAATTGTAGTTTGATACTTTTCCTTCATAATTTTAAACATTTTATATCTCTTTTTATTTGCTTGTATGATTTCTTGCAATGGTCAAGTTAACTCTTACTCATAGTCTACTACAGAAAAGGGTGCATTTTTTTTTTATCCCTTCTGGGATTTTTCAATATTTCAATTTAACGTTGCTTTTTTCTACTTTGAGACCACAACCCATAGAACCATAGAGGCTATATATATATAGCATGGAGGTCCGTAGGACGACTGTGGCATATAATAAATTTCAGTTTTACTCAATTATTGAAAAAAAAATAGCCAAATGAATGGAAACACATGAACTATGAACCAAAGACTGAGGGGCTCCCAGCTGGATCAGGCCCTCTGAATAGGAGGACCTTGAAGTTTGGATTCTCCTGTCTCTACCTCCAGAATGCTGGGATTACAGATTGCACCAACCCAGAGCATCATGCATCCTAGACAAGAATTCTACCAACTGAGCTACATCCCTAGCCCCCTTTCTTTCTCCCTTCCTTTTTTTTTTTTTTTTTTTTTAAATAAAGCTATAATCCAGCCAGGCAAAAAAAAAAAAAAAAAAAAAAAAAAAAAAAAAAAACAAAAAAAAAAAATGCTGTTATCAATTGTAAAAAAAAAAAAAAAAAAAAAAAAAAAAAAAAAAAAAAAAAAAAAAAAAAAAAAAAAGAAAATAACATGCTCAGGTAGAATTTTTCTTATTATCCGGCTGTCTTTTGTCTCTGTTTTTGTATTTACTTTATTTTTTTAATTTCTGAGACCCATGTTTGATATTCATCAATTTCAAAACTTCTTGCTGATTTCTTCTTCATCCTTGTTCTGTCTTGTTTCTCTGTTGCTAACTCAGATTAGATACATATATGGGGAAAGTTTTCTCAATGTCTCTTTCCTTTCATTCCCTTGCCTTGCCTGCCCTGAGCTTCCCTTTCCTGCCTCTACCTGCCCCACCCTGCCCTGCCCTGTCCTACCCTCCTTATTCATCATTATTATATTTAAGGAAAGATTTACTGGGCAACTCAGGATTGCCTCAAAGTGATGATCCTCCTGACAGGTGTGAACCACCACACTGGGAAACATACTTTCAATTACATGAAAGTCCTGATATGTTTGTTATTTTGTGCTTTTGCCTGTTGGTTTTAATGTATAGAGTCTCATGTATCACTATGGCTTTTGACCTCACTATGTAGCTGAGAATGTCTTAGAACTGAAGATCCTCCTGCTTCTACCTTACAAATGTTGGGATGAAGTTATGTACCACCTTGCCTGGTTTTATATAGTAGTTTGGATCAGATCCAGGGCCTCATATATGCTAGGCAAACACTTGGCCACTGGGCTATACTTCTACACCTTAATATCCACCTTTGCTATGCTAAGAATGGAATTCAGGGCTTCATACAAGGCTAGCACTTGACTAACTGAGCTACATCCTCAGCCTTCATCCACTTTTATAGTATTTTTCCACTTAGAATTTTCATGTGGTTATTTTCATCTATTTTCAAGATCACTAATTTTCTACAGAGCCATATTTAGTTATCATTCATTGTTTTCTTACATTTTGAAACCCTAGCATATTTTGTTTCTACAGTTCCTAAAAAACTGTTAGTAGTAGTATATCTTTTGTTACAATCTTGTATGTGACATGGTTTTAACACAACTTATTTCTATATATTCACGTAATTTTAAATTCTCCTCTGGATATTTCAAAACCAATGTCATATCCGAACTTTGTTGTAATGGTGGCTTGGTCTGTTAATCATACTTCTTCCTGACTCCTGGCATATTTTCCAATGTTTTTCTGAAAGAGAAATGATACTAAATAATACAAGTTATGATAAGTAGAGCTTTTGTATAATGGTTTATATTAAAAGTGGCTGAGTTGGGTAGAATTTAAATTTTGCTTTAACATTACATGCCAGATACTTTAAATATTTAAACATTCCTCTAATCTGTTTCTTCCTCTCTTGTTGGTGTGGGAGTTCTCTAAGAACCCCTGAACTGATGCACTTTTCATCTTGTACCTGTTGCAATAACAATCTACCATTGCTTTTCAAGAGTCAGTTAATGTCATAGTAAGTAATATTTCATTCTGTAATCACATGATTGTGACAAGTCTCTACTGTGTCTGTTCCCATGGGCCATGGTCCTCAAAGTGCTCCCTAACTTCCTCGCTGCTTCCTTGGTTGAGATACCAAAGGCACTGAAAAAAATTGTTCTCTCCAGTCAAGTAGAAGACTTCTATGGTGAATATCCCTTTGTTAAGGACAATGTTCTTGGGGTGCACTGGGATGTCCTCTCTATCCCCATCTGGAGCCAGGGGAAAATCTCTCTTAAGCATGGAGTTCTTTGGTGAAGGACTCATGAAACTGTGAGGGACCGTGGAAGACTGTAGCCCTCAGGAGTTTCTTACTTACCCCAGTTGAGTATCAGATGCCAGAACTGGTGAAGCATTTAACTGTTCCAACACGTTTGTGGCTCTGCAGTCTCTCTCTCAGTTAAGCAGAATCTGGCTGTGACTATTCAGATTCTGAAAATCGATTTTCTTAATAACTTCTGTTTACCATCAGACAAATATGAATATCTTCCTTTTGTTCAGCCTTTTCTTGATGTAAACATGGAAATGACCTGGTATGTTCTAAGATCCTATAGGTTAGAGTTGTTTAAGTTTATTTTGACTTGTGATTTAATTAAACATGGAACTTTTTAAAATTTGATGATCTATTTTGACTTTGCTAAGGTAAGAAAAATTTCAAGAGATATTCTGTGCCTGTACAGATGTAATGTGTGTGCCTGTGTATGTATGTCCGTGTGTGTGTGTCTTTGAAAATTTCCTTCACCATCAACTGAAAGTATTAGTTATTTTTCCTGCTGCTGTGATAAAATGCTCAGAAGAAAAGCAGATTAAAGAAGGAAGGATTTATTTTGGCTCACAATTTAAGGGCATAGTTGATCATGGTAGGACAGTTGTGGCAGCCAAAGCCCGAGGAAGGTGACCATATAGCAGGTGCCATCAAGATGCAGAAGTAAAGGAATGCTCGCACTCAGCTTGTTTTCTTAATATTTTCCAGTGCAAAACTCAAAGCCAGGGAATTGTGTCATCCACTTTTAGGATGGGTCTTTCTGTCTCAATTAACCTAATCAAAAGATCCCAAACAGGAAGGGTGATAGGTTACATTCATCAAGCACTTACCAAGATAATCTCTCACAGATGTGCCTAGGAGTTTGATAGGTGTGATTCCAGGCCCTGTTAAGTTGGCAATCAGCACTAATGACCACAATATACTATTTGAGATAGATGTATGTTAGGCTTCTAACTGATGTTTAAATGTTTGTACTTCTTTTAGAATTCTGAGTTATAGCTATAAATCAGTCATGCTCATATAGGAGCATATTTCCTAGAT
Source organism: Peromyscus maniculatus bairdii (assembly GCF_049852395.1). Classification (NCBI taxonomy): domain Eukaryota; kingdom Metazoa; phylum Chordata; class Mammalia; order Rodentia; family Cricetidae; genus Peromyscus; species Peromyscus maniculatus. Next base: position 7,162,819 of record NC_134865.1, on the reverse strand, counting down.
TAAATAATTTTATAACTATTTTTAACATAAATATGAAAACTGTCAATATTTTAGTAATCAATTATGTGATAAAAAGTAAGATATTTTCTAAAATTCAATATGATTTACAAAAAAATTTTAGTATACATATTATATTCTATTCATACACTGAAAATGGGTTGCGTAAATATTTCTCTAAATAGATATTATTAACATTTTTAATTATTTCAAATAAATCTTATACTTACATTTATTTTAAGTAATATATATATATATACAGAGAGAGAGAGAGAGAGAGAGAGAGAGAGAGAGAGAGAGACTAGTTTTTAAATTTTCAATATATAGTGCCAAACACTGGCCTCTAATTACAACAAAGATTCAACCCAGCTTTAGCTTAGCATTCTAGACCTGGAATAACCCAAAGCTGCACACCTTTTTCTTCTTAACAGAGTTTTTTTCCTACTCTGCCAAATGCAGTTTATGCTACAAATTAAATATTTGAACTTACTAACAGTATGTAATATATGGAAAAATAAGTGGTGCTTCGGCAGCCCTGAAAACCAATAAAATAGTCCATGTTTCAGTGGGTCTGGATTCTTGTGTATGACTGCATTTCACTAAGTTTAGAGTAGACACAAAAATGTGCATGTTGAAAAGGGCCAATGAGTGAATACAGTAATATGTCAATGTACTCAAAGTTTAGAAGGATCTGTGAGATTCAAAGGACAATCATTGGTTCACTGCAGTTAAAGACCAAAAGGAGATCCACCTAATGTTTGGCTGTGGCTCTCTAAACCTGCACCTATCAGTTGCTGAATGAAGCCTCTCTGATGAGGATTATGCTAGACGCCAGGATATGAGCATAGCATAATATCATTAATGAAGTACTTCATTGCTTTTTGTTTTCGTTTTGTTCTTCTTGTTTCTGCCAGTCATGTTTGGTTCTATCCTAGGTCTCTGTCCAGCCTCTGTTTCCTGGCCCTCCAGGCACTGTGAGGGGTGGGCTTCCTGTCATGGTTTAATTGGACCAGTCATTGATTGGCCACTCCCACAAGCTCTGTGTCACCTTTACCCCACCCAGCACATCTTTCAGACAGGAGATTGTAGGTTGAAGGCTTTGTGGCTGAGTTGATGTCCTAGTCCCTCCACTGGAGGCCTTGCTTGGCTGCAGAAGATGCTTGCTTCAGGCTCCATTACCAGGAGTCTTTGCAAGGTTCACCCTAATAAATTCCAGGAAGTTTCCATTGCACTAGGTTTCTACCTCACCCTCCAAATGCCCCCCAATTCCAGTCATGTTTTCCAGGACTCTCTCACTCTACCCCTTACCTCTCCCCACCTGATCTGTTCTGTTCCTGTCCCTACCTGACCCCAGTATACTCATGAAATCTCTTCTATTTTCCCTCGCAGGAAGATCCATGCATCCCACCTTGAGCTCCCCTTGTTACTTAGCCTATCTGAGTCTGTGGATTGTAACATGATTATCCTTTACTTTACATCTAATATCCACCTATAAGTGAGTACATACCATGTTTGTTTTTCTGGACCTGGGTTACCTCACTCAGGATGATTTTTCTAGTTCAATCTATTTGCCTGCAAATTTCATTATTTCAGTTTTTTAAAAGCTTAGTAGTACTCCATTGTATAAATGTACAACAACATTTTTTTTTATTCGTTCTTCATTTGAGGGACATCTAGGTTGTTTCCAGTTTCTGGCTATTATGAATAGAGCTTACAGAGACTGGTGTAACATTCAGGGAGCCTGCATGTGTCTGACTTAGTTCCTCTACATATATGCTATGGTTATGTAGCTTGGTCTTCTTGTTGTGTTCCTAGCATTGGGAGAAGGGACTGTCTCTGGCTCCTTTGCCCACTTTCAGGACCCCTTTCTTCCTACTGGGTTGTCTCCTCTAGCCTTGATATGAGGGTTTGTGCCTAGTCTTATTGTAAGTTGTTATACCATGTTTGGTTGATATCCCTGGGAGGCCCTCTCTTTTCTGAAGAACAGAGGTGGAGTAGATGTGGGGGAGAGGGACTTGGTGGAGAGGAGGGAAGGAAACCTTTGGTCAGAATGTAATATATGAGAGAATAATAACAATAAAAAATACATAAAAGGAGGTAAAATTCTGACATGAACCCTAACCACTCTAGCAATTCCTATAAGGATGTCATATGTTTTGGAGGGATGCCATATTCAGATTTGTGTTTGAAAAACACATCCTGGTCACAGTGTAATGGAACACAGAAGCAAAGCATTACAAGCAGGAAGACAAACAAATAGGCTATTGCAGCCAGGCATGCACAAGAGCCTAAAGCAGGAGTCTCACAAGCACTTGAGAAGTCAGCCAGGGATGCATAGTTATATTTGTCTGAAGATTGGCATCAAAACAAATAAAAAATGGCTAGTGTACTGTCTGAATGGGAAACAGTAAAGTTATGAATTAGGGCCTCAACATTTGAATGAATGAAACCCATGTTGAATTTAGTGGTAAGCAGACATATTTATTGCCCATGATGACATTTTCTGTAATCTTCCTCTACTATAATGTAGTCTCCATCTACTAGGCCACTCTTGTGTTAAGAAAATGGTTGCCTCATGCAAATTCTTCAGAAAATTTCCTTGTATGAGAGGAGTATCCTTTATGTTGTCATCCTGTAACCTACTAGCATGCATCCATTGTGACAAGGCTTAAACACAGCTGGGAAGAAAACTGGCAAAGTTACCATAGTTCCTATCTAGTCTCTCGATATGAAAAAAATTGTGTAATTATAGAAAAGTTTGATACAATGTTAGGTTGGAAGAAAACACATTGGAGACCTTCAGATTTGGAGCTTTGTCACTCTATATACATACTGAATGCATAGAATTTTATCATACTTTGATCATTATTTTTACTTGTCATCTGCTTACCAATGCCTCAATTTATCAATTTGTAAAACTGTGTTCCTCTTACTCTAAATCAGTGAATGTTCTGCCTCCTCTATTAGAACATAAAGAGCATATATCTCATTTCTCTCTCTCTCTCCTCTCTCTCCTCTCTCTCTCTCTCTCTCTCTCTCTCCTCTCTCTCCTCTCTCTCTCTCTCTCTCTCTCTCTCTCTCTCTCTCTCTCTCTCTCTCTCTCTCTCTCTCTCTCTCTCTCTCTCTCTCTCTCTCTCTCTCTCTCTCCCGTGTGTGTGTGTGTGTGTGTGTGTGTGTGTGTGTGTGTGTGTGTGTGTGTGTGTTCTATAGTAGGAAGTGGCTAAAATCCTGGAATAACACAGAGGTAGGGACAAAGTGGCCTCTGGTTTGTTTGGAGCCACTAGCTAAGCCATTCAGTGGTTTTAAATGAGCATGCCCACCCTAGACCAAGGACTATTTCATCCACCCTACAGATCTTTAGACAACCAAGCCCCACTCCCTCATTTACATAACTGCTGTAACATCAAAAGAAGGGAGACAAGAAGCTATGGTCATCATTGAGAACCCACCCCAGGATGTTAGGCTACCTCTTAAATGATCTTTACTTCTCACCTAATTTGCATACACATAAGAAAATCAGAGCACCGATAAGTCTATGTCAATTGCTAGGTAGACACAGCCTCTTCATTGCCAACCCACTTTCTCTTCCTTTCTCAGCTCCTAGGAGCTTTTACTCCTGCTTAATAAATAACCTTTATTTCATTCACTTTTCACTGTCCATGTATCTTATTATTATTCTTCTTTAATTTACTTATTCCTTGAGAATTTCATATATCTATATAATGCATTTTGATCAGCTACATGACTCACTGTTCCCTCAAACAATGCCTACATCCCTTTACTCACACATAACTCTCCCAAACTCTGCCCCTTGATTTTGTTTATAACACATTCAGTCTAATTATGATTACCTGTGTGTACATGGTTTGGGGAACATGGGTAGCAGAGCAGGGGTCACACATCTAAAAAACCGTGATTCTCCCTTACTTGGCAGCCATCAACTCCCAATAGCTCCTCAGCTAGAGGTGGGGACTTCATGAAGTAACATTTCCTCATCCACACTGGAATGTTGACTTACTTGACCCTGTGCATGTCTTGTGCAGACAAGCACAGCTGCTGTGAGTTCGTGGGTACAATAACATTTCTCCATGCAGAAAACACTATTTTGTAGCACTCCTCCTTGTCCTTGGGTTCTGACAATATTTTTAACCCTTCTTCCATGATGTTTCAGCTGTGGTGTTAAGGGATGTGATACATATGTTCCATTTAGGCTGAGAACTTCAATATCACTTATTATATTAATTACCACTGAAAAATTATTCTCTGATAAGAGGAAAAGCTTTCTCTAATCTGTGTGAATAAGGACAGGTATTTAAAAGGTAATTTGATACTCTATCTATTCAGTAAAACAATAGTAATAAGTTCTCCCCCAAGACCTATAAGCTCCCCAACTTTTGGGGTTCTTTTGCACAGATTCACAGTACTAGGCATGAGTTGTCTGCTATGGAGCAGGCCTTAAATTTAGTCAGAAAGCAATCAGTTGCCTTATTAAATTCATGCCATATTTTGCACCAATAGTCATATCTTGCCTGAGAGATCATTTTGGGGTTCACAGCTGGGTGATATTTTGTCTCCCACAGGAACTACACTCTATTCAGGATTTTAAAAGCTAGCCTATAGGAAAAAATTTCCAAGTCAGTACCAGCTTGACTTTTTTTTCCATGTTCTATGACTACACTATGTGATGTTGTCAACAACAGGAACTTCTCAGAAAACTTATGGTGAGAAATTCACAGCTGAATAAAATTCTATCATTTAAATCTATCATAGTTTCATTATCCTTTGATGGACATCTATGTCATTTACGATTTTTTTAGCTATTGTGACTAGAGGAGAAATGGACAAAGATGCTCAAGTATCTCCATTGATGGATAGCATCATTTAGGTATGTGGGCAGGAGTATTTTAGCATGCACTTCATTCTTTGTGATTGTGAGAAAACTGGAAAGTGGGGAAGAGAAACTTTAGCACTAACATTTACTTTCCCTTGTGATTGTGGAAGTCCTCCTGGTTCTCTAAATACAGATGACTGACCAGTTATGTTCTCCTCTGTTTCCATCCTGAACAGCAGTAGAGGAAGTACAGAATGATCTGTCCAACATTAAGAAAAATTCTGTCCCTTTGGCAAAGTTGAGAAGACATGCAGGTTACTTGTCACATTAAGCACATACAATTTTATTCCTATTTTAGCTTTTTGAATGAACTTCAGTCATTTGAGGAACAGACATTTGAATTGAACGACTAACATGTATGAGTCACAAGAGTGAACAAAACCTGATCTATACCTGAAACAGCTTGGTTAATTACTGACTCAGTACACTCATTCAAAAAGTTAATTTTTGTTTTCCAAATGTGACAAATTCTTGAAGATGAGATCTTAAGATGCACAATCATGGCAAAGTAATGTTTATTTTGGCAACTCATAGAAGATTCCAGAAATGAATGCCATAGCACAAGGAAAATACTACTATGGAGAAAGTGAAGAGCAAACTTATAAAAAAACACTCATCAAGCTTTGATGGGTTGGGTCTGAAAGATGACCAATATTGTGACTGTTACATGTAAGAGAGAAGTAGGTATGGCCTTGTTGGAGGAAGTGTGTCTCTATAGAATGTTAGGAGTGATTGTCATGAGCTATTGCAAGCCATGTTATAATTATAGCTTATAGCAACTGATAATTTAGATGCCAACTCATCAGACGAATGGTTCTCTGATTGCTGAACCCTGTCAGGCAGGGCCTGTAGGACCATAGGCTCTGAAAAAACAGTTGCTTTTATCTGTAATTTCATTTGTGTAATAACAGCTGTGATATTTCTCCATTACCATATATTTTCATATAATGTGTATATGTAATTTCATGATTACATCTCAATCTTATGGGCACTTATATTTGTGGATAGTCAGGAAGATGACTTTTTTTCTTTTTAGCTGTATAATTTATATATATATATATGTACATATCTATATTATTAGGATATGTTTTATAGCTAGATTTATTGTCCCTCATGGACTATACACATTGAAAATCCTACTTTGTTCTTTTTGTTCAGACTAACACAAGGAAATAATTTCTCCTTATTTATGACTAACTCCTTATTTTAAGATTAACTGTACATATTTAGCTCATTTTTTACTTCAGAGCAAGTTCAAACTAAACTAAAGGCCTTTTTAAATAGATTATAAGTTTAAAACTTTGCAATTATGTATAAGGTCAGAGTTACAGGTATCTAACCAAGGTTATCCATATAAAGCACCCTAAGAAAACCATGCAAGTTTTTCTCTTGCCAAGTCTATTGATAAAGAGCTATGTCTCAGAGTTTGTCACATTGGGCATTATGCACCTTCTCTTTGGTTCTGAAATCTTGAAAACTTATGTTGCCATGGCAAATGGCTAGACTCCTTATCAGTTACCCTAAGAATATACTTTGAACCATGAGAGGTAACTCATAATTTTTTATTCAGCCTCCTGTAAAAAGAGAATTTTTAGGCTAGATGAGGAGAAGCAGGAGGATGAGAACAGATAATTAGAGCTAAGAAATTACAGACAATTAGGACAACAAAATTAGAAGAAAAACAGAACAATAAAGAGATGTGTTTAGAACAGTACGCATGTGAGAGGTACTCAGGTACCGTAAATTTCTTTCACTTCACTGTAGCATCCAATCTGAACCCTGAAGAGGACCTTGGGGCTGGACCCTAAAGGCCCTTGATAGTGAAGGTGAGCACTGAGGTCTCTTACAATCAAGATACTGCTCAGTGTCACAGTCCTTCCTGTTGCCTGCAAGATATAGGACTCTCGATTACTTCTGCAGTGCCACGTCTGTCTGCATGGCAACCTGTCCCATCATGATGATAATGGACCAAACCTGTGAACTGTAATCAAGCCACCACAATCTAAATGTTTTGGTTTTTTGTAAGAGTTACCATGGCCATGGTGTCTCTTCACATCAATAGAAACCCTAATTAAGAATAGGGCCTACCCTGGAGCACAGTCAACCTGCCAGGCTCCATATCATTTCTGGGCAGCTATCAAATATCAGCAGCTCCTCAGCTTGAGGTAGGATGTTGTCCCTACCACCCATGTTCCATGATATAATTTTGTCTCACTTGAACTTATATAGGCCTTGGGAATGCTGGTACAATAGTCCTGAGTTCATTTATGCAACAGCATGCCCTGAGAACATTTTCTTGAAATGATCCATTCTGGTTCTTACAATCTTCCCACCTCCTCTTCTATGAAGAATCCTGAGCCTCAGAGGAGTGTTGTGATATGGATGTCCCACTTATGGTTGATCACTTCAGTGGCACTTATCTGCTGTGGGATATCATTCTGTGTGCTGTGAATATGTGTTGCTGTGATTGGTTGATAAATAAAATACTGATTGGCCAGTAATTAGGCAGGAAGTATAGGCAGGATAAGCAGACAAGGAGATGCTGCTAGCCATCACCATGAGAAGTAAGATGCAAAATACCAGTAAGCCACAAGCCATGTGGCAAAGTATAGATTTATAGAAATGGGTTAATTTAATATGTAAAAGCTAGCTAGTGAGATGAACCATTGGCCATGCAATTTGTAATGAATATAAGCCTCTGTGTTTCTATTTGAGTCTGAGAAGCTGCAGAGCAGGCAGGTCACAGAAAAACTTCCATTTACAATTGGTGCCTCACTGTTGGGCATTGATCCACATAGGCCTAAGAAAGCTTAAAGATTCTCAACACACAGAAATGAACCCACATTAGGCTTCCTAGTCTCTCAGTTTCATGCCAACAGCAGTGCAGACTTGTCTTTCAACAGATGCCTGCAAGATGGAGATGGCCACCAGCAGCCATGAGCTAAGTGGAATGGCTGCAGATTCCCATCGCAGTACACAGAGGTATCTCCAAGCCATGCAGTGTGGTGTGTGGTGAATTTAGAGGAGGGATTCTATGAGCAAGAGATATCAAGACCCTGATTGGAAAAAGTACAGGGACAAATAGCCAAACCAGTGGAAACACATGAATTGTGAACCAATAGCTGAGGAACTCCCATGGAACTGGACCAGGCCCTCTGGATAAGTGAGATAGTTGATTAGCTTGAACTGTTTGGGAGGTCCCCAGGCAGTGGGACTGAGACCTGTCCATGATGCATGAGTTGGCTTTTTGGAAACTAGGGCCTATGCTGAGACACTCTTCTCAGCCTTGGTGTAGGGAGGAGAGGACTGGACCTGCCTCAGCTGAATCTACCAGGCTGGGTTGAATCCCCAGGGTAGACCTTGCCTTAGAGGAGAGGATTGGGGTGGAAAGGCTGGGGGTGGGAGGAGAGAGGACAATGGAATGATTGTCTGATATGTAAAATTGAATTAATTATAAAATAAAAATAGTAATAGATTCACAATAAGGCAGAATCAGATGAAATAAGACTTTAAATGGTTTACAGTGTGCATAAAAATATACATAAATTTGGAAGAAAGAAAAAATGAATATAGACAGTTATATAAAAAAAACAAAAAAAATAGTTTTAATAAATAAAGTCTTTAAAGAAACAATAAAAATCATATGAAAGTTAAAACACATAAGGATGGATATCACACACAGAGTCTGGATTATATTGTCTTTGGGATTTTTAACTAGAGAGAGATATTTGATTATAAAGGCTGCTGAGTTAAAGCATATGTATATTTTAAAGGTATCTTGACTTCAAAATGTATGTCTAAGGTTAGGTTGTTTTGGAAAAAGGTTCTGCTTTTGTTTCCACAGAAGATGAGAACCTGTGGATTGCTTCCAGGCTTATATGGTTTGATCAAGGAAGATCCCCTGAAAGTTCTCCGATAACACCATGGCCCAGGTAATCCAACATCCAGAATGGCTTCAAGGCAACTGGTTCAGACAATGCAGCCTCACAGACTACTCCAGTCAGGACTTGACCATAATTGTTAATTTTATCAGGATCCCCATAAGATTGCCAGAGTCCTCAATCAGCAGGAAGTAGAATGAGAAGCTTCCAAATTCCCACAATATTGTTTATAAATGTTTATTTTTATTTAAAGGAGGTGGATTATAAATGTAATCTCTTTCTTAAAGATAAAAGAGGGACAGGATATAGTTATGATAGGCAAAAACGGTAGATTATTGGATCTACTTTTAAAGAGCAACAACTTGTTTGAAATATTTTACATTGTTATAGATTTTACTTTATCAATAAGAGCTTAGGAAGAGTGGTATCTAGTTGAGGTATTATATTTCTATATTGAGTGAGAGAAAAATTTGCCTGGTAATCATTCTGCTGAAAAGTTCAGGCTAGTAGAGCAGTTCATTGTTCAGAGAAGAAGATTTTCAAGACCTTTATGAACTAAAATAATATGGAAAAATTATCTTCCTGGTATTTTCTATATCAAATCTTATTTCATTTTGTTAAGCATAGTATTAGTGTTTTAAAGATATAAAGGTTGATTTTATTACCCTTGTTCAATGTCTCAATTCTGTTTTGCTGAATAAGAAGATAAACACATTTGAAGAAACAAAGTAAATTACAAGCAATTAATAAGCTATTAACCAATTTAAGAATATATTATCAGCTGGGCATGGTGGCACACGCCTTTAGTTCCAGCACTGGGGAGGCAGAGGCAGGCTGATCTCTCTGAGTTCAAGGCCAGCCTGGTGACAAAGCGAGTTCTAGGACAGCAAGGGATGTCACACAGAAAAACTCGGTCTTATTAGTTTAACTAGGTTCTACCATGGGTTAGACAGCCACAGCTAATGACATCTGGGGAAAATTCAAAAAACTGAGAATACTTTACATTTTTAACGTGTGTGTGTGTGTGTGTGTGTGTGTGTGTGTGTGTGTGTGTGTAAATATAGACAGACAAGTACCATAGTGTCTGTGAGGAGTTCAGGAAGAAGTCTTCTACCCACCTTTTGAGAGATCATCAGGTTTGTGTGCAAGTGCATCTACCAGCTAAGCCATCTCACAAGCAAAAATCACTTTGGTTTTTTGTGTCTGACTTAAGTTCTCAGAATATGAAGAAAAAAAATAGAAATGACATAAAATATTTAGTACTAGAATATGTTTCTAATGCTTAGAAATGTCAAGGTATTCTTTAGAGTTGCAGATTAGACTTTTAGGCATGGATAAAACCCAAGTGCAGACAAACTGCCAACAACTAATTCATTTCTAATGAAAATACCTTTTAATTACATGTTGATTTAGTATTTTCACTTAGAAGAGGAATATAGTATAAAAATCAAGATTAAATGTGATTCATTGTTCTAAACAGGCTGTTCCATGATGAAATGTCTATATCTTAAATTTATGAGCTTATTTATTTCATAATAATGATTTAGGTAAATGATGGATTAAAACTAATTCATAAGGAAATCCCATCCCTGTGACATGTTTCCTATGTTTGTCAGCTAGGATGTGACTGGTAATTCATTCAGAATTTTTCTGTACCTATGACTATAATTGGTACTCCATTCAGAACTTTTTTGTACCTATAAGAGTAACCACTTTTGATTGCACAGTGCTGGAAGTGTTTACTACACTAATCCCTTCTTATAATTAAGCAATGCTATTTTAGAAAGTTACCTGAGAAACATGATAATTACATAACAGCTGGTTTGGAGGAAATTGATGAGCTATAAATAGGGCCATATAAAATACAAAGCAAAGAGAACGAAAAATTTTAATTTTTTAATTTAGGAACATGCCATAAGGGAAAATCACAAAGCAATTATGAATATCACCAAAGTTATAAAAACACATTCCTGTTGTTTGAAAGCAGGAGACATTCTTTTGCTACTGCAAAATTATATCCCTTTCTTAAAACTAAGAAAATGAAATATTTGTTTAAACAAAAGTTGTTTTGTAGTCATAGTAAAGAAACAGGTGGTTATGAAATGATTAATCAGTATGGGTTTATGATAACAGATACGTTTTTTCATGTATAGACAACATAAATATAATTAAACTCCACTTTAGAAAATCAAAATATATTTTTCCAAAGCATCTAAAAATGATACATGAAAACACACCAAGAGTACAAACAGTATACTTGCTTTTGACATAACAAGCTACTTAAACTGTGGTTCATTCTGGTTTCTTATTTCGTGTGTTTCATTATGAAAGAGATCATAAATTAACACAATTTATGTATAGTTCAATGTACATAGTTCTTCTATTAACATTAATATGTTGGCTAAGGTAGTATACTTAACTAATTTAATATAAATAAAATACAAATTAACATCTCTTAGATTCAAAGACCAGAGATCTAGAGATCCTGTTTAGTTATGGTATATGCTTATAAAAAACAAATAAACTGTCTTAGTTCCTCTTCCTATTGATGTAATAAAATATTCTGGCAAAATTAGTTTAAAGTAGAAAAGATTTATTTTTATTTTATAAAATTTATTATATGCATATTCATATGTATGTGCATATATTATAATATATATTAAGCACAAACCTATTAATGTTTAAACTTGAGTATCATCCCCAAGATATTTCATCTTGTATGTGGGGATACCACAAAGACATAGAAAAAAATCCAAATCTGAAGTATCCCTGGTTCCCAAAATTTCAGATATAAAATAATTAACCTATATTAGAAATCTCAGCTTCCATACAGGTTAGGTGTTTGCAAATTAAATCCACCAAAAAGATTTTAAACAGAGTTCCTGGTCTATAAAATACATGTAATGAGTTGAGCACAGAACTGCTCAGCTGGTCCACATTTTTCAAGAACTTCCATCTTTGCACCTTCACTGAAGGCAGAAACGGTATGTGTCTTGTCCGTGTGGGTTTTAAGTCACAGGACCTGTGCTTCTGTGTACCATCTTCCCCTATTTACAGTATAACCGCTAGTTCCCTAAGGAGTAAGGAACCAACAAGATATTACTCATGACTTACTGTGTCTAAGACATCACAAGACTGGACTGCTGAACCCATGATTATATGACAAAGGCATATTAAATTTGTTCTCTAAAATATTGTTTCAAGAGGATTTTCACTTTCTATATGCTTTATGCTTCATAATACATCTTCTATCCCAAATACAATTCTCCAGGACTTTAGTTGCCTTATGTAAAACTGTGCTTAGGTTTCTTCATGGTATTTTCCCAAACTTCCATAAACTCAGTATCCTGTGTCCCCTTGACATTATCCATTTTCCCAGAATTTTCTCCTTCTACCAAATGCTGGTTCTGTTCCTCCTATGCACATAAAGTTCAGATGGAAAAAGCAGGATCATTCTTGAACATCAGCATCATTAATTAGCAAATTAGACTTCATTCTCAAGGGAGAAGATTAGTAAATAGAAGCTAAAATAATAATTTAAGAGATAAGCTTGAGTAAGCAGAATGCATGAAGCCTTAAGGAAGATTCTTATCATCCTTCTTCTACCTCACTTAGAAGACTTCTCATTTAGTCAAATCTACATTTGTTTGTTTCTCTAGCTTCATATCATTTGAAGTAGGTGTCTTATTAAGGCTACTATTTCTGTGAGAAAACACCACAACCAAAAGCAACTTAGGGAAGAAATGGTTCATATGGCTTACACTTTCGAGTCACTGTTCATCATTGAATGAGATCAGGAAAGGAACTCAAGCAGGGCAGGAACCTAGAAGCAGGAGCTGATGCAGAGTCCATGGGGGTATACTGCTTGCTGGCTTTATCTCAATGGCTTGCTCAACTTGCTTTATTATCAAACCCAGGACCACTAACTCAGGGGTTTCTCCACCTGCAATGGCCTGTGCATTTCTATGTCAATCATTAATTCAAAAAATGACTGATAGATTTGCCTACAGCTCAATCTTATGTAGGCATTTCTCAATTGATGCTTCCTCTTCTCTGATGACTCTATTTTGTGTCATATTGACATAAAAACTATCAAGCACAGTGCAATAGTTTCAGATTCCTTAGTGATGACTGTCATCAGGTGTTTTTTTTTTTATTTTATTTCTCTTGGCTATCTATTTTCTACTCATCTTTATTGAAAATCAGTATTTTTCAAGTATTATATTCTGATTATGGTTTCCTCTCCCTAAGTCCTCCAAGGTTCTCCTATGTCTCCCATCTGAATACACACTGTTTCTATCTAGCCAATGGTGGACAGTAATAAAAAAGTTTTATCCAGTTGCAGCACTGTAGCTAGAGTTTTCCTGCCTGGCCCACAGTCAGGACAAATCTTTATCACCTGCCAGTCCCACAGCCATTCAGACCCAACCAAGTAAACACAGAGACTTATATTGCTGACAAACTGTATGGCCATGGCAGGCTTCTTGCTAACTGTTCTTATAGCTTAAATTAATCCATTTCCATAAATCTATACATTGCCACGTGGCTTGTGGCTTACCAGCATCTTTTCATGCTGCTTGTCAGGGTGGTGGCTGGCTGTGACCCCTTCTGACTTCCTATTCTTTTATTTCTCCTCTCTGTTAGTCCCGCCTATACTTCCTGCCTAGCCATGGCCAATCAGGTTTTATTTATTGACCAATCAGAGCAACTTGACATACAGACCATCCCCCAGCACAGCCAAGTGCAGACCATCTCAGATACCTGCACTTAGGCCCATGGTTCTAATCATCCTCTATTCGGACCTGCTGGATAAAGACATGAGGAACCCAAGAATGGGTTCCCACAGGACATACAGAACATCCCACAGCACAGCACTATAAACTACAATGATCATCTTTGGCAAAATATCCATAAAATTGCAGTACATGGCACTCATATGTTGGTGGCAATCAATAGCTATCTAACTGGCCTAAGACTGATTTAACAAGAGGAAAATCATGCTTGATATTAAAGAACTAGCCAGCTTTGAGGGGCTAGTGAGGTAACAGATCTTAGAACAGAAACTATTACTGCCACTTTGCTAGACCAGCATAATCCATTACTGCATTTTAAATCTTATCCTTATACTTTATAATAAGTGTAACTACCACTTTCATCAAAGAAGTATTTTTTAAAGCAAATGGATACATCACAGAAGACCAAAACTGAACATAATGTAGACATCAACAGCTCACGTGTATCTGAGCCATAGTGGATACATCTATGTCATAGTTCCTGAACCTGTGGTAACATCATGGAATATGGAGTAAAAAGATTTTAAAATCCAGAATCCCAGAAATTATGTATTGTTTGAATCTTAGATGGTCTCTTAATAAAGAACCCAAAGCCAGATATCAGGGTGAAAGCCAAAAGATCAGAGAAGCAGAACAGCCAGCCACTAGTACTTACCTCTATGAAATCCTCAGCCTAAAGAGAGTAAGGTCCTGTTTCCTCATGCCCTATATACCTCTGCCCTGCCATACTGCTTCCTAGGATTAAAGGCATGTGTACTTCCGAAGCAAAGGCATGAGATCTCAAGTGCTGGGATTAAAGGTGTGTGCCACCACTGCCTGACCTCTATGCCTAATCTAGTGGCTGGCTCTGTCCTCTGATCCTCAGGTAAGTTTATTAGAGTACACAATATATCTTCACACTGTATGACATGATCTTTCTTAGAAATGCCTGCACAAACAAGACCTGAGCAATAGGGATATGCATGGACATATTAACATGGAAGGGAGGAAAATTCATGGTATCCCACTCCTAGACAAAGAACTATAGGCAGCTAACAACTACTAGGAGAAGAAGAATTAGCCTCTCCCAGGAATAAGTCCACTTGGGAGTTGTCCAATACAAAGTGGTCAGCCCTGTAACCATATACACACAAACAACAGAAGCAAACTCAACAGGGTATATTTATGTATTTGTGCATACATACTTGTGTGTGAGAGACATAGGAAGGGTTAGGTATAGCGTACCTGGGAGGGGGTGAAGGGAGAAAAGGGAGGGGCAGATGGAAGTAATGTTATTTTAATTGAAATAATACTTAAGCAACATAATGTAATACAAAACATGGAGTCTATTTTGCATTGGCCACTGTTCCTGGGCATGCAGCCTATGTTGAGAAATGGTTGTTGCACCCAATATCACTCCATTGGAGGAAACTGAATTTCCCCTCTCCCTAGCAATAGCAATTGCAAAAGCTAGTTGGTCGGGGATCAGGCTTTGTGACTGCTTCCCATTTCTGCACTATTTCTGAGCATTTTAACTAATGTCTGAATAAAATAAAGTCACAGTAGCCCATAATGACATACAACATACACACTTTACATTTTTGGTTTTATCTTTAACTTTTAAAAGGAAATTAAGCTACAGGGCCAAGATAATGCAATATGACTTTTACCTTGATGATTACAAATATTAATGATTGATAGTTTCATTAGTCATCTTTCATTTGGTATAAAGCCTGCAAAGATTCTTACCAAGAGAGGCTGAAAATTCATGCATATTCTTTCCATTTCCTGTTGCTTTTATACAATTTGTTCCTTTAGAGTTTTTTTTTTTTATGACAGGTTTAACTTGATTTTTCAATGCTTATTCTACTGCGGCTTCTAGACAGGAAGGAAATTCAGGATTCTTTGCTTCAAAAATACACTAAAAGTGCTCTCTCTCTCTCTCTCTCTCTCTCCTCTCTCTCTCTCTCTCTCTCTCTCTCTCTCTCTCTCTCTCTCTCTCTCTCTCTCTCTCTCTCTCCTCTCTTTCTCTGTAACATGACTTGTTAGAAGGTCTTATTAGTAAAAACAATCCTGGAGCCAGGTATTGGGGTAAGCACAGAAAGATCAGAGAAACAGAACCATTCACAGCTAATCTCACCTCGCCAATTCCTCAGCTGATCTCGTTTCCTCAGACTGGAAGCCTCTGAGTTCTCATCCAAATGGATCTCAGCTGAACTGCTGCTAAAAGCCTAAAAGCTTAACCAGGCTATAGTCCCTGGTTTTCACACCTTGTATACCTTTCTGCTTCCTACCATCACTTCCTGGGATTAAAGGCGTGTGTCACTATGCCTGGCTGTTGACTTTTAACTCAGAGATCCAGGCAGATTTCTGCTTTTAGAATGCTAGGATTAAGATGAGTATGCCACCATTTTTTGACCTCTATGTCTACCTAATGGCTGTTCTGTTCTCTGACCCCAGGTAAGTTTATTAGGGTGCACAGTATATTGGGGAACACAATTTCCCCTTTGTTGTCTAAAATTTAAAAATTCCCAAAAAGTTTGGGGTGGGGCAGGTGGTTTTTGGTCTTTCAATGGGTTTTAGGTTTGAGATAATTTTCATTGTTTAGGAGAGTTTGTTACAAGTTGTTGTTGTTAATGGTTAGGAAAAGAGCTAAGCAAAGATTAGATTTAAGGTTCTTGTTTGAAAAAAAATATAGAAATGATAGAAAAGATGGTAGATTATTGAATCTACTCTGAAAAGCAAAAGAAAAGAGAGGATATAGATATGATATAGATAAAAGGGTAGATTATTTAATCTACTTTTAAAGACAATTACTAGTTTTAAATACTTTACATTGGACTGGATTCTTATATATTGTATACAAATTATATATATTGAGATTGATATTGTTAGAAAATTCTGTATGTATTTTTTCTAATCTTGTTCAGGATATTGTACTTAGAGAGTTCATCTAACAATATAGTGCAGTTAGCTAATCCTTGAATGTTATTATTACCAACTGTTAGGATATAAAGAAATGAAAGTTAGTAGTTTGACATTACAATCGAATTTGTAGTCATATTAGGTATGTTTTCAAGTCTAAGCAGAGATATATTTTACATAGAGAGGTCATCTTCAAACCCTTCAGAGATCTACAGAATATAGAATTTTAAATGTTTTAATAACTTATTATTTTTCTTTTTTATGACTTTTAGACATGCTGGCTCCTGGCAGCACCAATCTAATTCAGAGAAGGTATGGGCATTGAATAAACTGCATATGGAGTTAACTTTCATTGTAGCAAAAGTTAGCCACTGGGCAACTAAATGCCCTCACATCAACTGCTGACAGACAGGACAAAATGGACAGACAGGACACAAAACAAAGGACTACCGATCTTGCCACGACAAATGTGATTGCTGCTTTAGCAACAGGTGTCCTCTGAGGCCAGGACAATATGGCACCATCACTGAAGTGGCCTTTGCATTTTGGAAAAGGTACAGTGCCCCTTTCTTCAAAGGCAGCTGAACAAGCAATGGCTGTTGGCTGATGGCTTCTGGTATGCAATGGAACAGTAGCTGAAACAGTTATTCTTGTAAGAGTAACTAGGCTGACAGAGTCTAACTTCTCAATGGTAGACTAGCATTTAATAAGAGATGAATCCACCCACAAGCTAAGCAGAATGGGATACCGAGATGAAGCTGCCCACAAGCCAAGGAGAATGGACAACCAAATTCCAAAAACACCAACAATTTTCAGAATTTAAAATCCTGAATCATGACAAGACATTGGTGGAATTCAGGTTTATTTGGTACATGGACTACTCACACCTAATGTGAGGTGGAACTGTTGGCCTTGTGTTCATTCTACTTCACAAATGAGTCTGTCAGATACGCTAAGCCTATAGGCTGAAGATGATGCCCCAACGTTGCAGAGAAACCTTGGGTGACTGTCCAGGCAGCTGGCTATTTTGCACAACTCACAATTTTTTGGAAGCTGATTGTTTGCCCTTGCTGTTTTATTAGGTAATATTATTTCCTTCTTGGGTCTCTGAGGGAGTTGAAGATTAGATAGCTATAGTTAGTTGAAGATTAGATAGTTATGATTATAGTTAGTTGAATATTAGATAGTTATAATTTTCCTCGTTAATAATTTCAGAAAGGAAACTCACTAAAGAGGTATAAAGTATATAAAATTGAAAGACATTATAAAGTAGTTCCCTGTTAGTAATGCAAGTTAGGATAGAAAGTGAATCATGTACATTTTGGACTTATCAAAATAGATAGATAATGGAAAATTTTTCTCTGAGTTTGTCAAATGCAAATGGACTAGACATTTTTGAGGTATTTATTGCTTATATACATTGTATGTATTTATTGTACTTATTGTATATAGTTTTTCTTATATTTATAATTTTTTATTCTTTTTTATTTTTACTAGAAAAAAGTGATATTTTATTTGTGCTAAAATGTGGTATTTTATTTGTATGTTAATATATAAAGTTTGCCTGGAGATCAGAGGTCATAGTCAACCATAAACAGAAGTCAGGCAGTGGTAAAACATGCTCTTAATCCGATCACATGGCAGGCAGAGTCTCTGTGTGTTCAAGGACACAGCCAAGCATGGTGACACACACCTTTAATCCCAGTACCAACCACTGAGACCTGGAGGTCAGTATAGACAGACAGTGATGAGGAAGTCATGTGGCTGGGCTCAGAGCCAATGAGAAAGCAGAACAACAAGGCAATAAAAGTGCAGGTTAGACAGGAAGAGGCTCTCTTGGGAAGCTACGAAGAGGTAATACAGTAAGGTTGGCTGGCAGCTATTACTCTGATCTCTATGGCTTGCACCTTTGCATTTGGCTCTGTGTTTCTTATTTAATAAGACTGTTCAGAAATCTCTCTCTCTCTCTCTCTCTCTCTCTCTCTCTCTCTCTCTCTCTCTGTTTCTCTTCCCCCTCCTCCTCCTCCTCTACCCCTTCTTTGTGTGCAGGTATAATGTGTTTGAGTGTAGACACAAGTGGGTGCATGTGGATACCAGAGGACAGCTTTTCAGGTCTCACAGTCCACCTTGTTTAAGACAGGGTAACTGCTGTGCATGATAGTTTAGCTGGATCTTGAACTTCTTGGGATTTCCCTATATCCACTTCCCTGCTTGTTGTGGGACCCTTGGAATCACAGCTCTCACCACTACATGCTGCTTTGTGTGATCTATAGGGATCAGAATTAAAGTTATCAAATATGTATGGCAAGTGTTTTCATTACTGAGCTGTCTTACAAGCCTTCAAATATCAATTTGTAAACTAAATAATACATATTGGATGCCTAAATAAAATGTAATCCTTATTAGATAATATTTTCAGAAACAAGATTTTATCACTTCTCTAGTTTTAATATGCACAATTTGTTACCAAAAGTCTCTTTTATCTGATAAAATAAGGGCAATTACCTAATTTTATTTTTCTTGTTGCTAGGATTATTAAAATGTTACTTGTTTTCTAGTGGTAAAGGTCTGTAAATTTCACATATATAAATAGAATTATATATACACATATATAAGTGTATGTGAAATGTTGAGTTCAGATTATAATTTTGAAATGTATATAAATGTACTTCTGCAGAGGTTTCAGGATATATGAATAGTGTATTTGAGTAACTGCAGTATTTGTCACATAATTATTTATTTAGATATAATTCATTCAATACTCTTGAGTCATGTATTGCTAGATCCAGTAAAATATGGATAATTTGTAGTCAGTGAAAGTAGAGCAAGGAAATCACCAGAGAAGTGGTAATGATACCAGCTACACAAAATTTTCCGGAGCTCTCCATGGGATCAAAGGACTGCCACTGACAAGCAAGAATGTCTCCAGGATCATATATTAGAAAAAAGAAGGAAAAAATTAGACCATATGTAAGCAATCCTTAAGCACTTAGCATTCATTCAACAAACATGTAACTTAGTAGTTGGCTCATCTTGTTTCTTTCTACTCATCTTTCTCTGTGGAGATACCTTAAAATTCTAAGTATAACATGTTTGCAAACCTGTGGGACTTAAGTTGCATGGACTGAATTCAGCCAGTCTTGTCAGATCACATAAAAATACTCATGGCTAGTTGTGAGCATCTGTCAATAGTCTTATGGTTTTGAGCAAAGGTTGTGTCTGTCAGAATATTTTTGATATCCAAAAATACTCCATTTAGTCACAATTCCGGATGCCTACTATGAACATAAAAGAAGCTACAAATGATTGCTAATGTGATTAGTACTTTGAGAGTAATGATCAGCTGTTAGATTTATGCATTGTGAGTGTAAGGAAAATGTTTTAAAAATGAGTATCAACATAAGTTATTTTTTCACGTTTTAAAAGTTCCCATAACTAGGAAATATTAATAGGTAACACAGAAAGTTTTCCAAATAAAATCTATATGCAGTAGAGTTTGAAAATGAAAGTTCTATATTCCTTAGCAAACTAGCTGGGATTTCTATGTAAAAGCCTTTTAACTGCTTAGGATATTATTATCATGCTACTAATCACAGGTTAAAGATTCCTGACACTCATCAATTCACATAAGAAATTAACAAAGGAGTAGTTGTGTGTCTTTTCTAAAGATAGCTTTGGAATGTGCTGAAGCAGAAACATGAAACTTCTATGCAATTAACAGTACAGTGACCTCAGCTCAGGAAAATTTAAAGTCAATAGCTGAGAACCAGTTGAATGGACAGTGATTGATTTTGCTTTCTCTGGTCTGTGGAGGAATGATTGATCTAGGCTTTATTTTATGCTAGCCTTTTCTCTACTGTAGAACTAATGAGGCAGAAGGGGTAAAATGAAAATGGAAACAATAGACAGAGATTGTGTCTGCATGGGGCCAACCACATAGTACAGCCTGTGTTTTGGTGTTAGAAATCTGTATTTCCTATTTTCTAAGAAGAAAAGAAACACTTCTCTCAAATGAATTATTTATTTTTATCATATGTGTATAGGTGTTTTGTCTGCATGCATGTAAGTGCATGGCAAGTATGCAGTGACCATGGAGGACAAAAGAGAGCATCAGAACATCTGGAATTAGAGAGGATTGTTGGCCACCATGTGGGTACTGATAACTGAGCATAGGACCTCCACAAGAGCAATAATCCTCTTAACTGTTGAACGAACTCTCTAGCACCAAGAAACATTTAAATATCAAAAATTATAATAAAATACATTTTGATCATGTTTCCCCTCCTTAACTCCTTCTAGATTCTTCCTACCACCCTATTACCCAATTTTATGAGCTCTTTCTCACCTCTGCCCCCTCTCAAAAGAAACAAACAAAAACCTCAAAACTTGAAAGAAAATACATCAAAACAACAATAAAGAAAACCCAAACACAAAAATGGCATTCAAAATAAGCAGGCAAAAATACAGTAAGACATAAACATCTGAAAACAAAGCAAAATGCAACAAAAAGTTGACATAGATACCATTGAGTTGATGTTTGTGTTGACCAACTACTTTGGGGCATGGGGCCTGCCATGAAGCATTGTTTATATGCTCAGTGATATTTTTATTGAAGAAAGCTGAGTTTCACTTTGCCATGGTCATTGTTGTAGACAGCTTCTTGATTAAGATTCGGATCCCATCTCTACTTCTCCCTCTCAGTTATAGAACACTGTCAGGCTTGAACTTGTGTAGCCTGCGTGATGTGGACAGTATTTGTAAGAATGAAGCCTGTTGAAAGATAATCATTTAAACAATTATTGAGAACACTAAAATAAAGAATATTTGGTCAATAGGCTTCAGTCTCTGCGAAACTCATACAGACCCTCCCCTCCCCCCCCCACACACACATCTTCAGGTGGTTTCTTGTGATTTGCACCCAGACATATTTATGGCTAGAAAAGTGAATTTATGTATATCTGAAAACAGAACTGAAGGAGTATATATCAGAGATATGTTTTACAAGAAGAGAAATATTAACTGTAACTTGTCACATAAAGAAGGAGAGGTTGGTGTCATTAATAAAATCTTCCTGTTTATTTCTGGAGTGTCGTTTCATAATATAAACTACTTTATTAGTTCAGTAAGTATTTGTCATGTTAACAAATCAATTCCTACTCAGACTTCAGAATCATGTAGTTTTTACAGAGCTTCCAGACATTATCATGTTCTTGCTTTTTTATATCCTCATAACACTGTCCATTGATTTCTTAAACTTAACACAGTCATGAAGGTAAACCAATATATAACTACTTTTTTCAAGTATATGCTCAGTAAACAAGGACAGAAGCACTTTCTCTTACTTACATTTGTATTTCCAAAACCTGCACAATGCCTGTCACTTAATAAACACTAAATTGAAACAGTTAAATTAGTGAATTAGTCTGCCAGGCACAATTTTCAGCACTTACGTTAAGCAGTCAAATAGGATGAGATTTCTCTTGGGAAGAGCAAGTGTTGGAGAGTAACATGTAAATGAAGTCTAGCCAGGTATAAGAAAACATAAGTCTAAGGAGGAAGTTGTCAAATTTCATTTTTGAGAGGTAAGGTGAACCTCCATGAGAAAAGCGAAGAACAGGTTTTATCAGCTGAAGGAACAGTTTTCTTTTTTAGGATTGGATAAGTTTGCAACTCTGGGAAAAGTTCCAAAATGTGCTATGAACTTAAGAGGTTTACAGGGGGTGAGCACTGTGTAAAGAAAAGAACTAATATAGGCTCTTACAGGAAAAATAGAACCCACTGGGTAAAAGTGACCAAACCCTTGGGCCACAGTCATTCTCAGATGCTAGCTCAGGTTGTGCTGGAGAAAGCATGATGCTAGCAGAAATTTTGCATCAGATCTGAAAGACAAAACAATTTGATGCCATAATCTATCTACACACCTCAGATCTGGGTAGTGGGTCCTTCCTGGAAGACAGTCTCTGTACCAAACGTGAATGGCATCTCCAGTGACTATGTTACTGTTTCAGAGCATAGGGCAAGACGCAGATGAAGACTGGGTAAGAATCAGGAAATGAGAATGGTCTGTATTTCACAGGGGATATTGAAGTCTTTGCCCATATCCAATATGTTCAGATGGCTACAGATATATTTAAATCAACAAGAGGAACAAATGTACATTCTAGATATTTTTGGCACCATTGAGTGAAATGTGAATACAAGGTCATTGATGACATGCTGTATGTGTGAATATAAGGTCATTGGTGAGACTGTGTGTTTTTGTGTGTCTCTGTGTGTGTGTGTGTGTGTGTGTGTGTGTGTGTGTGTGTGTGTGTCTGTATCTGTGTGCATACATGTGTACAGTTCCTCTGGTGAGGTGCTGTATGGGAAAACTAGCAAAAACATGAACAGAGAGCATAGCATAGGCTCAAGAAGCACAAGAAATCAATGATTGGAAAGTTTATTGGCTTTCTGAGTCTGGGTTACCTCACTTGATATTTTGATATTTGTTGATGATATTTTCTAGTTCCATCCATTTGCCTGGAAACCTCATGATGTCATTGTTTTGCTCTGCTGAGTAGTACTCTATTTTGTATATGTACCACATTTTATTTATCCATTCTTCAGTTGAAGGGCAGACAAACATGGTATGTACTCACTCATAAGTAGATACTAGATGTAAAGCAAAGGATAACCAGACTGCAACTGATAACTCCAGGGAGGCTACCTAGTAAAGAGGACCCTAAGAAAGACATGGGGATCGCTCAGCAATAGAGAAATGGATGAGGTCTACATGAGCAAACTGGGGGTGGGGGTGGAGCAATGGAGGGCAAGGATTGAGGGAAAGAGAGCTTAGGAGAGTGGGAAATCCCAGCTGGATCAGGAACAGAGTGGGAAAACAAGGAAAGAGATACCATGATAAATGAAGACACCACGAGAATAGGAAGAAGCAGAGTGCTAGAGAGGTCCCCAGAAATCCACAAAGATGACTCCACTATAGACTACTGGCAATGGTTGAGAGAATGCCTGAGCTGACCTACTCTGATGATCTGATGGCCGAACACCCTAACTGTCATGATAGAACTTGCATCCAGTGACTGATGGAAGCAGATGCAGAGATCCATGGCCAAGCCCCAGGTGGAGCTCCAGGAGTCCAATTGGCGAGAGAGAGGAGGGATTATATGAGTAAGAGACATCCAGACCATGATTGGAAAAAGCACATGGACAAATAGCCAAACTAGTGGAAACACATGAACTGTGAACCAATAGCTGAGGAGCACCCACAGAACTGGACCAAGCCCTCTGGATAAGGGAGACAGTTGATTAGCTTGAACTGTTTAGGAGGCCCCCAAGCAGTGGGACCAGGATCTGTCATTGGTGCATGAGCTGGCTTTGTGGAGCCTAGGGCCTATGCTGAGACACTTTGCTCAACCTTGGTACAGGAAAGAGGGAACTGGACCTGCCTCAACAGAATGTACAATGCTGGGCTGACTCCCCAGTGGAGACCTTACCTTGGAGGAGGTGGGAATAGGGGGTGGATTGGAGGGCAAGGCTGGGGGGTGGGAGGAGGGAGGACAGGGGAATCCATGGCTGATATGTAAAACGTCAAGAAAATCTCTTATATAATTTTTTTTTTTAAAAAAGAAAAGTTTATTAGATCGGCATGTCATGACTGATTAACTGGAGAGCCTGCAATACGTCCTGATTTTCTATGAGATAAGAAATTCCAGTGTGCTACAAGAATAAGCTTTAAGGATATGAATAAAATGAAGCTTACTGAAATTTTTCACTCAAAATACAAAGTTGTCTGATTATCACAGAATCTCTACCATCTCCTAAAATCTACTTTCTGTTGTGATTACAAAGTACTGTATCTCAAGCCAGTGCCAAGAGTCAAAGAAATACTCACTGCTGAACATGATTTGGAGAGTTGTAGCAGTCCCAGCATTTCCTTTTCAAAGGAAGTCTATGCTGATATTGATATATTCAAACAAGAATAAAAGAAACACAACACACAAATAAAATAGGTCTGAACTTGAAAGCAAATGAAAATAATGGTAATTAATATTGTTTTCTTGTTATCAAACTAATGGATTAGTGAAGTCATAATACTCAGGTGAATTATACATGTGAAATAAATGTTTCCCTTAAAGCATTTACTTCCTGACTGATAATTCTTATCAACCCCCTCAAAAAAAATAAAAAACAACAGACAACAAAAACTAAACTCATTTATGACCTTACTATTCACTGCACTTAGATTTACTAATTTAACTCCTGATTAACTATCCAAACACAAATAGTCAGCTCTAAATACATGTACATATGAGCAGCAGCAAATGAAATCTGTAGATTGTATGTCTCCATGTTCATGTCCCTCTCCCCACAGTGTGTGTGAGAGAAGGGGGGCAAGAAGAAGAAGAGGAAGAGGAGGAAGAAGAAGGGAGAAATGAGGAGGAGGAGGAGGAGGAGGAGGAGGAGGAGGAGGAGGAGGAGGAGGAGGAGGAGGAGGAGGAGAAGAAGAAGAAGAAGAAGAAGAAGAAGAAGAAGAAGAAGAAGAAGAAGAAGAAGAAGAAGAAGAAGAAGAAGAAGAAGAAGAAGAAGAAGAAGAAACTTCTAAGCCTTCATAATAATCTAAGTCAAGTGCATTAAGCACTAAAATGAAATGAGGAACAGTCCTGGGGAAATGTCAAGACAAACTGCAAAGTTACTTGAACACAATTACTGGAATTCTGTAATTGACATTATGTAAAGATTTGAGAGGAGAATAGATTTAGATTATATAGTCATATTCCAGCTTTGGATGACAAAGTAATAAATTAGAGTAACAGAAGGCAGACTTTAGGGGGGAAATCGGGATTTTTTTAGCTACCATTGACAATTATACAAATCACAGAGGCATTTTCGGTGATGTGAGTTAAATAGGCATAAAGACAAATATTAAGTTTGATTCAAAATTAGTGTTTGTTGTTTTGCTGTTTCAGTGTTGAGTGGAGATTTTGCTAGGTGAAAAGCGAGCAGAGGTAAGAATTAGATGAGAATGTGCTTCAGGTGATTAACCAACATCTAAGCCATCTATAAAAATGTAGATAAGACAGTTCTTTTCCAGCAATGGGCCATGATAAGATAGGAAGATGAGTAAAACACCCTTTACTGAATGCTATGCAATTGATATGATCTACACTGCATGTGAGAAGCCAGGGGAGGGAGTTCTGACTTTTCAGCAAACATTTGTAATAGTAGACAGTGGTAACATGTTCATGTTAGCTTCAAGGGCCTGGCAATACTTAGAATTAAGGTAAAGGGGAATTTGGGACAAAATAGTGTTTACAAGAAACACCTGCAGAAAACTTAAGTCCCTAGAATCATGGCAAGGTTTACAGTGGAAAAGGGATGTGTCACATTTTTCAGTGTCTGGTAAGAGCTTCAGTTTGAAGAGAAATAATCATAGGCAAAGATTTCATTGGGAGGCCATGTTTAATTGTCCTTATCATCTCAGAAAAGAAAGAATAAGCAGTCAGCAATAAGGAGGTAGCCAGGGAATTTCTTGAGTAAACAATTATCCTTGATTTAAAAGAATGATGAACTTCTTGAGATCAGAAGTAAATTGTCCAAGTTGAGCAACCCTTACTGATAAGGACTGTCTTGGATTTTTCCATCTCACATTCACTTTTGTGGCATTTGTAGCTTTGAAATGGAGAGCCTATGTCAAAATATTCCTTAATGGAGATCAATGTTGAAAAGCACAATATTAATATTCCCTGATTTCCAAAATCAAAATAGATTTTAAAAGAAAACATTGCCCTAAATATTAGTAAAATGGAGTCTTCAAGTTCATACTGCAATTTTCTTATAAAGCATTTAAGTCCTTTAAGGTATATATAAAGATCATCAGAACTCCATTCAAGTATACTTCTTTATAATATTGCTGCAATATCTCCAGTTGTAAACTTCTCTTAATGCCACAGAGACTGGAAAATTCCAAGGCAAAGTAATCAAAATAAAGACACTGACCAAAGGAACTAATATATATATATATATATATATATATATATATATATATATATATATATAAAGAGAAAGAGAGAAAAATCATTCAAAATATAGATAAAATACTGAGATGAGATTATATTGAATTTTACAACTAAATAAGACAGTGGGTCTATGTCTATAAAGGCCTTAAATAACAGAAAGTTATTGTTCTGTTGCTTAAGGTAATTGAGTCATTACAGCTGTGAATACTTAATGCAGTGAGACAGAAGACCATATTTTCCTTTATTTTTTTTGTATGATGATGATCCTAGAATATTTTACAAGCCACAGAAATACCATTTAAATCTTAAATGCCATATATTTAATTCTCAATATAGAACCCTAAAAGAAAAGGTAAGAGTTCATTTTTTTTTGTTTTTTTACAAAGTTACAGCATCAGAAATGCTGAGGTTAAAAGCATGTTTCATTCTTTGAATTATAACTCAAAACAGCAACTATTCTATCTTTATGCATAAGGCCAGGTTCTTTCTGGTGTTAATTTTGTAACCTCAAGCCTTCACTCTTCTTGAAGTTTGCTAATATTATTAGATGAAGGGTTATTTTAGTGAGGCTTCCAGAACACTAACAACATGAACATGATGATACACATTACAAAAATTAAAGTAATAATATCCCCCTATGAAAATATCTTGGTAGTTTGGGGGAATTTTTATTTGTGAAATAAGTCATAATTTATTTGAGAATACTATCAGGTCATCCCAATTCTCTGATTTTTCAGTCTAAGAAAAATATTCTACCTTTAAAAATTCTACTTTTAAAATATCAACTATATCTCACAATAAACCTTGAAAAATGAAAATCTTACATTCATTTAACATAAAGACAAAATAGAATATAAAGAAGTATATATAAAATATACATAATATGATAAGTTGATGGTAAGAGGAAAAAAAACAGTTCTAAAGGAATGCTGTTTTTAATTTTAAGGACAAAAAAGAATTAAGGTAAAAGAGCCGCAGGCAGAACAAACTAAAGATGCATCAGTCCTGATGATGGGACATGCCAAGTACTTCCTGAAAGGCAAGAGAAGAGGACTGTGGCATCAAATAAATCAGAAAGCAAGCAACAGGAAAGGAGGCAGAAAGTTAGATGTGAGGGAGAGCAGGTCTATTTTAATGGATGTGGGCTTAACACTGAGATAAGCAGCCATGTGCCTGCTTTGAGCTTACAGTAAGTACGTGGCTGGGCTACTTTGTCCACATAGACTAGCAGGAAAAGGAGCTGAAAGGCTGTTATAAAAACCTCAGTATAGCATGCTAGAGGTTTAGATTACAATGAGGATGTGGAGAGGAAGAGAACAGCTGGATGCTGCTTGAGTTTTGAACAGTTCAAGGAGTATGTGTTAGTACAGAGAAAATGAGAGTAGTCAGAAATGATTCCTGAAGGACTGGGATGATGAAGCTACTTCTAAATGAAATGTTTGCACATAAAGACTAGGATTCTAGTGCTAGGCAGTTGCTGTCAGCATTAATATTTCAAGTTAATCTGTCTTTTGAAATTTGACATTTGGTTGGTTTCATTTGATTTCAAACCATCTTCTGCATTGTGGAATACAAATACTATTGCTTCTTCTTTTCGCATATCTTTTGTGTGATAAAAAGAAATGAATAATGATATTCAACTCATGCTTACTTTTTCAGTAGGAAAAGTTTTGGAAAGTTAACTAGAACGTTCTTCTTCCTCTACCACACTTGCCTATGTTTATCAATTATGTTTATCAATTTATATACAATTTCTAGACACTAGTAAAATGTTATCTTACCATTATTAACTTTCCTGAAATTTCCAAAGGGGTAAGATGTGAGGACAATGAAGAGAAGTCATTAATGAGCTGCAAGCACTATATGACCTTTTAATTTACTTTTATTAAATGAATCTTTGAAAAAATATGACTTTCCAAAATCAGTCTAACCAAGCATCAAGAGTGATAAAAGGATGATAGAAACATCTCTTTTTATAGGACATAGAAAGAGCTACAGTGATACATATCCTTTAACCATTAGGGGGATGAAAATAAATACTACCATGAGACAGATACTATTTCACTTTGGTGAGAATGGTGTTTATTTAAAAAAGACAAAAGACTAGCAAATGACAAATGGGAATGTAGAGAGAAGAGCATTCTTACAGAATTCCTAGGAATTAGCTTAGTTCAACTATGAAAGGAGTCCATATGTGGATTCTTCAGATTATTCAGAATGGAGCATCTATCAATTCCCTACAAAGAATAGTCCTAGAAAATAAAATCAGCAGGTCAAAAGACACTTACAATTCTCATCACAATATGCCATCAAATTAAGTCTATTAGTAAATAAATTAATTTTAAAAGTGGCATAAACACATATATTCAGATTTTTGTGTTGAGAAGTGCTCATACAATATACACATACTCTTCCTTGTTATGTCTTTGTGTCTGCATAAGCTTCCCAGCTGGTGAAGGTGTTTGGGGAGGCCTGAATTGAAGTCACTGATGTGTGGCTTAGAAAGTTCTACAGACTTTCCAGATTTCCCTCTTTTTCTCCTTCTACTCGACCATGATATGTGATAATCTACCAAACCTATGTACCACAATGGACAGGAGCCTGTAAAAAATGAATTCAGCCGGGCGGTGGTGGTGCACACCTTTAATCCCAGCACTCGGGAGGCAGAGCCAGGCGGATCTCTGTGAGTTTAAAGCCAGCCTGGTCTACAGAGCGAGATCCTGGACAGGCTCCAAAACTACACAGAGAAACCCTGTCTCAAAAAACAAAAAACAAAAAACGAAAAATAAATTCAGTCATTTTAAAAAATTCCCCTTGAGTAGTTTTCTCAGGTACTTTGTTACAGTGACAAAAGTCTGAACAGAACACTAGTAAAAAAGGTAAGGTGGAATAACAAACTATTCTCTGTTCTCACTCATAAGCAAAAGGCACACTAGTTGGTCTTGTGAATCTTGAGAGCTGAAGGTAGCTAACAGACACTAGTCACAACAAGAAGTGTGAAGGGAATAAGTGAATCAACAGGCAATATTCCCTATACCATAACTGATGAAAACAAAGGCTACCATCATGCACCCACCACAAAGAAATGGCTAAAATCTGGGGCTTATATGTGCTACCCTTCTGGCTTGATTACTAGCCTAAATATGCATGAATCCAAATATTACATTGCATTCCATTCATAGAATGAAAATATAAAAAATTACGATGAATAAAAATAAAGAGATGAATGAAAGGAAAGATAGAAGATAGTGAAAGTAAGTTGGTACATATCCAATTCTTTAACTGAGCTCTTTGGTGAGTGATAAAGCTTAGTTAATTTTTATTTTAATCATCACCAAGTTTTTGGTTTTGAAAAGCATGAGTAATATGTGCAAAATGTCTGAAAATACCATTTCAACTAATATTAGCTTATAGTTCTTCCTATAGCAAGCAGAACAGATGTAAGTGGGAAAAATATCATGGGCCAAAACAGTTATAAGTAGTGTATCTGATGACCTCAAGGGTGAGTAACAAGTCATTCCTCACCATTCTGTTTTTATGCTTCCTATTCATAAACTCATTAATTTCACTTATGCTATTACATGTATCTAAAGACAGGGTCTCTTACCTAAAATTTTAAGCTCAACTGTTTGGGTACAATCATAAAACTGAAATGATGATAAAGTGTTCACTGATACTTGTAATTGAAGGGTAGCAATGGGCACTTAAATTTTCATAGTTAATCTTAAAATTATAACATGAAAATTATTCCTGATTAGTAAATACATGTAACAATGACGATTTCATATAAATTGAAGAAATGAAAATTAGTGCACACATTTGGGTGCTGTGGGACGGTCTGTATGTCAAATTGCTCTGATTGGTCAATAAATAAAACACTGGTTGGCAAGTGGCCAGGCAGGAAGTAGGTGGGATGAGGAGAGAGGAGAATTCTGGGAAGTGGAAGGCTGACGCAGAGAGTCACTGCAGCCGCCGCCATGATCAGCAGCATGTGAAGACGCCGGTAAGCCACCAGCCACGTGGCAGGGTATAGATGTATGGAAATGGATTAATTTAAGCTATAAGAACAGTTAGCAAGAAGCCTGCCACGGCCATACAGTTTGTATGCAATATAAGTCTCTGTGTTTACTTGGTTGGGTCTGAGCGGCTGTGGGACTGGCGGGTGACAGAGATTTGTCCTAACTGTGGGCAAAGCAGGAAACCTCTAGCTACATTTGGGTGCATCACTGTACTTCCACTGACAGAGTCAAACAACACAGTAATGCATTAGGCAGATTAAATATGAATCACTCAGACTAAATAACTTGGAATAATTTTACAATTTTATTTGAATACAGCAAAAAAATACTAATATAAAATTATTTAAAAATGTGACTTTTCTATATCATTAAAAATTTAGTATTATAACTTCCAAGCACACACAAAAATTACAATTTTAACTTGTATCTAAATCACAGATATTAGAGAATGTAAAGTTTAAATATTATAAAATTATACAGCATGCTCTAGATTGACCTACATTCTACAGAGTGTTGTGCAATAGATCCATGTGCTTATCAGTAGCATTGTTACCAAAATATTTCTGATGTAGCCTTGATTTAAAAATAATCACTCTAGAAACACAATATAGGATTGTCTAAATAAGTTTTCTCACTTGCTTTAAATATTTTCAATAATTATACTGATTTTTAAGCTGTTCGCCAAACTTAAGAACTCCAAAATGTACACTTCTTATATCAAATTTTGTCAGGAATTTTGGATTTGATGCAAGCAGTGTACATTTTGGGGATTGTTCTCCTGCTTCTATTGATGAGGTGCTATTCTGCGGATCAGAGGCTGTGCAGTTAGCCAGGTGGGCCTTAAAAGCTGACTGTTCTTCAGTGGTTAAAGAGAAGGAATGAAAACAAGTTCCCATTCCATAGTTACTCTCACAACATTACCTTGTCTTCTTACTAGCAGATGATGTTTGAAAGTCAACGTATGTTGGATACCTCCAAGATAACTAAAAAAACATTAGCATTGCAATTACCAGACATGTATTTTAAATGCAGCAATTGGAAATCATTTCCCTAAATGCATTGGAGGTCTCACTCAAATAAAAAGGATGAACTTCCTCTAATAACAAAACCAAGTAAGCAATTGAAATCAGTTTATTCTCTCCTTAAATACTGTGGAGGGGATCCCCACAAAATGAAGAACAAAACTTTAACAGTATGTCAGGAAATGATAACTTTTCGATGTTTAGTATCACTGATTTCTTTCATGCTGTTTTCCTTTTCAGAATAAAATCAAACAAACTACAAGTTTTGAAGATTGTGCTCTGTTGACTTCCTGGCATTTTTGTCATAGTTGTTAGGTTAGAAAAAAACAACATGATCACATTTATTTTTGCTTACTCACAGGCTTATCATGTATTTTCATTTATCACTTTATTTAGTGAAGGCACCAAATGACTACCCTTCTGGCTTGATTAAATTGACAACATTAATGAGAAATGGATGCTATTCATGTTTCCATTACATACATGAGATACTGAGAGTAAAATGAGGTTCATGGATTAAATGGTTATCAAAATGAAAGTGTATCATTTCACCTATGTTGTTGCCGTATCTAAGAAAACATCAAGTCATGTCCAGGTGCCCTACACATGAATTAATTGTTTTACAATTATTCTCATTTATCACGACACATCAGGTTTTTTATATTTTTGCATCTGGACAATCCTGCTTCCCTTCTCATATGTGTCTCTTGTTCAACATCACGTCCTCAAATTCAATGAACCATGCTTCTCAAGTTTCTTGGAATAGCCATAGTTTTTCCTATTTTAACTATTGAGAGCTCTCCATCAAAAGATCCCTATGAGGCCTCTACCCTATGCAAAGAAGCACAGGCAAATAGAAAAAAATGCTGAGAGCAGCAGAAATAATCGTCCCCAGGGAAGAGCACATCAATTGGTTGTCCAGAGGCAAATAGCCCTGAAAACATACATACAAGTAACATGCAAACTGAGCAGAATATATTTACAAATATATGTGTATGTGCATATACATATGCTTATATATAAAATATGCCCACATGCATGTAACAACCACTAATGAAATAAAGAGGCCATGGATTTGAAAGACAGAAAGGAGAGATATGGGATTGAAGGGAAGAAAGAGGAGGCAGAAATAATGTATTTTATTATAATCTCAAAAGATCAAAGAAATAATTTAAAAAATGAACCACTTAGGTAAGTTTCAGAATGTCTCATTTAAAATGCTGCTACTAAACTTGATCACCTCATTTAAAAAATTACTTCAATGACTAAGTCATAGTAAAAGCTCAAATAGGACTCAAAATATCCTATACTTTTTTTAAAAAAATAATTTTCAGACTTTATTAATATATTCTCAGGGCTAGAGATCTTCAGAGGTTCACAGGTTACTCAAGGCTGTGGGTACAATTGCCAGCAATGAAGCAAACAGATTTATTCCTTATTGCCCTACCAAAATTAGTCTCCATCTTTAATAATTTTGATTTTACATTATCTTTTCTGCTCACTTTCATAACTCCTGTAAACTACGTTGAAGATGCTTTTGTTATTCATATTGGAATAACTTCAATTCTTGTAGTATAAAAATTATTTCTAGTAATATATCAAATGAGCTCTCATGTTACGGGCAGACACAAACTGAGAAGTGCGTAAGAGTGTGGATCATAGCACCATGATGGCTTGAATTAGAATATAAGTCATTCTTCCTACCTAAATCACCTCGTTCCCATTTATTGTACTACATTTCTGAAGGCAATAGGTGGTTATTGAATAGAAAATGGAATAGAGAAAGAAAAATATACAGGAATAAAATAATACCCCAAATCCTTGAAAAAATGATGACCTGGCACAACTTCTCTACCATCAACACACCCTTATAGGCCTGATGGTAGAAATTAGTGCTCTCACATGTGAGAATATGACATGGAATGTACATGAGTGAATATATCACATTAAAGGGGTGGTATTTTCTTCTTTTTTTAAATATGTAACATTTTTTATTTGAGAATGTCATACAGTGTATTTTGATCATATTTACTCCCCAACTCCTCTCAGATCTACCGCTACCTCCCAACTTCATGTCCCCTCTCCCCACTTTTTTAAATAACCCACAGAGTCTAATTTCTGCTGTCAGTATACTCCTGGGCATGGAGCCACCTCCTGAATCTCAAAGAAAACTGACTTTTCCTTCTCCAGGAGCATTCAGCTGTCTATAGCTCCACTCTGAGGGATGGGGGCTCATGAATCCCTTCCCTTTCCAGGTTCTTCTTATTCTTGTACCATTCTACTCTATCATCTTTCTCTTTGTGTGTTACTGACCTGTCCAATATCATTCTGCCCTATCATCCTTCTCTTCATGTGTAACTGACCGTCCAATAGGTCATTCTACTCAGAATTCAGACTTGGCTTCCACAATCAAGATGTATTACTATGTACATGAAAACATTTCAAAATTATTTTTAAAATTCTAAAATTTGAAACGCTTTGGGTCCCAACAATCTTTGAAAAGCAATACTTAACCTGTATTGGTATTTTTAATACTAAATTAATTACTTTAAGAATGAACTATGTTTGTGTATGCATGTGACTCCTCACTCTGAAATCATATTGCCTTAGTTAGGGCTTCTATTGCTGTGATGAAACACCATGAGGAAAAAAAAACATGGGGAGTAAAGGACTTATTTTACTTCCTCATTTAATATTATGGTATTTTCTTCTGATCCCCAGCATTTCAGTTCTGAGACTGGAAGTTGAGGAATTTCATTTTTTATTTGAGGGCACTTGCTCAACTCACTATCCAGGATGGTTCTTTCTTTCTTCCTTCCTTCTTTCCTTTTATCCCTCCTTCTTTCCTTTTTCCCTCCTTCCTTCCTCCCTCCCTCCCTCCCTCCCTCCCTCCCTCCCTTCCTTCCTTCCTTCCTTCCTTCCTTCTCTCTTTCATCTTTTTTAAATTTGTTTTGTTTTCAATTCATCACAACTGCAGTTTCCCCTCTCTCTACTCTTTCCAGTGTCCACCCACCACAACCTCCCATCTCTCCCAGATCTGTTCTTCCTCCATTTCACTTCAGAAAAGTTCAGGCATC
The DNA here is from genome assembly GCF_049852395.1 of Peromyscus maniculatus bairdii. NCBI lineage: Eukaryota > Metazoa > Chordata > Mammalia > Rodentia > Cricetidae > Peromyscus > Peromyscus maniculatus. Next base: position 7,128,222 of record NC_134865.1, on the reverse strand, counting down.
CCAGGATATCAACTGAATATAGCATAACAAGATAGGCATAAACCCTCATATCAAAGCAGCATGGCGAAGCAGCCCAGTAGGAGGAAAGAGGTCCCAAGAAGAGGAGAAAGAGTCAGAAACTCTTACTGTGTTTGTTAGGAGTCCCACAAAAAATATCAAAATAACAACCATAAAGTATATGCAGAAGACCTGGTGCCCCAAGGCAAAATGTAGATGAAGAGAAACAGGTTTGTTTAAAGTTTTATTTTTTTAACTTAAATGAGCACAAGTTAAAGCATGATCATCATTTACTTAACAGTTAACATCCACTGATAAGTGAGGTACATACCATGTTTGTCTTTCTTGGTCTGAGTTACCTCACTCAGGATGATTTTTTCTAGTTCCATTCATTTTTCTGCAGATTTCATAATGTCTTTCTCTTTTTAATAGCTGAGTAATACTCCATTTTCTTTTTTTTTTTTTTTTTTTTTTTTTTTGGTTTTTTTGAGACAGGGTTTCTCTGCGTAGTTTTGCGCCTTTCCTGGAGCTCACTTGGTAGCCCAGGCTGGCCTCGAACTCACAGCGATCCGCCTGGCTCTGCCTCCCGAGTGCTGGGATTAAAGGCGTGCGCCACCACCGCCCGGCAATACTCCATTTTCTAAGTGAACCACATTTTCTTTATTCATTCTTAAGTTGAGGGATATCTAAGTTGTTTCCAGTTTCTGGCTATTATGAATAAAGCCACTGTGAAGATAGTTGAGGAGGGATCACTGTAGTAGGATGGAGCATCCTTTGGGTATATGCCCAAGAGTGATATAGCTGGGTCTTAAGGTAGAATGATTCCCAGTTTTCTGAGAAAACAGGATGATTCTTTTTCAACCCAATATGGTAGCCTTCTCCACAAATCTTATGACCACATAGTTTCAATTTTTTTCATTTGAGGAAACTTTCATATTCCCTCAACTAAAATCATCTACTCTAATCCCATCAGTTTGCCTCTGTCTTACCTACAGCCAGTTATCCAGTGTTGGGCTTGGATATTTTATACTAAAGATAAAGACTTGAAAATAACATGCCATAGTTACTCAATAAACAAGGTAACTGGCTTAGGTAACTATTTCAGGAATTATTACTTTGAATAACATGTTTCTCATATATGCCACTTATTTGTGTCCTGGAATTAAAGCCATTTTAGTATTGATGCAAAACATTGTTATGGAATATTATGCCTCTAAATTTATAAAGTACAATTATTACTGCGACCTAAAGAGTCACAATAGTATTTTAAGTTTTTAAACAAGACTTAGAAGCAAATAATTAGTCTAATTGGCAACTTAGTACATATAGATAATAACAGTTTTAATAATCAAGCTTCCAAATAAGTATCAAAATATTCACATGAATTGTTCAATATTATATATTATTGTACATGTAATGTGCATAATGAGCCAAACTCATTAAATTCGTTTCTTGCTGTAAAAATGCTCTGGAGTAGTCTCTTTTCTCTGAAGCATCCATAGACATAGTTATGACAACATAAAGAATGTTAAGTTTTATCACTTGATATTTTTTGATTTATCATTTTTTTATTTAAATGCTTTGATAAATGTTTTAAAGATATTAAATCTATTTGAAAGAAATTACAGAAGCAGATACAAAATCCAAGAAAATAAAATATGGAGTGGAAGAACTTTTATTTGTGAGCTTGTTAAACATTTTTGTTGTCCTATATTTGTTGCTTAGTTTTTTTTTTTCTGGGATATTTGCACAATCTCAATACATTTAGAGAACCCAGTTCAGAAACACCAAAAAGAAAGAAAACCTGGTAATTTCAAAATATCCCAAAAGGAAAGGATTGAAATATTATCTTTGATCACTTTACATAACCGTTTTTTTTTTAAACTGCCTTGTTTCTTTGAAGTTCTACTCTGGTCCCTAATGAAACACTATTTGCAGACAGCACTAGGAAGTGAAAAGAAAAACTGTGTAAAAATGGGTCAGTGCAGGTTTAGAAATAAAAACCCACGTACATGCATACTAGTTCTGTCATTTATATTTAGGGTACAGTTTACAGTTGCTCTCAGTTCTGGCAGGTGTTTACTAACATTATTTGAAAAGCCCATTTTAAAGAAGAAATAGAGAAAGAATTGGTAATCCAAGTCCTGTCAAAGTAAAAGATAAAAGTTCCCCAGGCAGCTCTTCAACTTCTGTGTGGGTGTTTGGAACTCAATCACACATGAGGTTAGTAAGTTCAGCTCAGTACAGTGAGGACCATTAACTGGCAGCCAGGGAGAAAAACAAATACCTGGATGAGGATGATTGTCAGCACTCATGGCAGCAAGTGTCAGCTGTGCTAAAGTGGGCCAAGCACTGATGTAATAGGAGACATAGAAAATAGATGGATGCTGCAAGCTTAGAGGATTAAGGCCTGGGCCACCAGGCCACTGAGGAATGAGTCTGCAAGGTGAAACACACATAACAAAAGACCTTTGAGCATGTTAATATTCAGGAGACAAGATTCAACAAGACCATTTTCTGCCTTTTGCCCTAGTGAATGCTTCTAAGAGCTGTTATTATGTGACCAGCAGCAGTATATATCCAGTTGAAAAAGACCAAGCAAAGTGTGAGAGGCATATTTCAATTTCACACCTCTGGGCTAAATTCTTGATTTGTTCATCAAATATGCATTTATTAAACACAGTTACCATCTTTTGTTCAATGACAGTGAAGTGCTCAATATAATAAGAAAGATTCTGGGATTTTGTCTGATGATACTTCAATTACTTAATTAAAAATTTCAAAAACAATTTGCATTCTTTTAATCAGATATTTAACAGGCATAGTTCATAGCAGAAAGTATGCTAACTTCCCACTAAAACTCTTACAGTACTCCTTTTTTTTTCCTGCTGAGAAATAAATTCTTTACCCTCTTTTGATTACATGTGTCTAGGTTATTGAGCCCTACACAATGAAATGTCATCAGAACTTATTCACATCTTCTCAACGTCAAGGCTTTGCAAAGTGCCTATGCACTTAATGCACCCTGTACCCCATTTCTAGCTGTGTTACACAAAATATAGAGGCCCCTGTATTTACAGAATATGATAACAGCTGATAGCTCAAGCCACCATTTATATTTAAATAGCTCAAAATCATTGATGATTTTATTTTACATTATTAAACTAGTCACATTTCAGCTACTAACTACCTGAAGAGCTAATTGTTGCTACCTGCTACTATCATAAATAATATCATCATTCCGGAAAGTTTTGTTAATTGGTGGTGGCATAGACAAGATCAAAAACATAAGTACTATAGTCCTTGAGTCATCCCAAAGAAAGCCTTACATTAGCAAGTAACTTCTACTTAGTCTACTATATGAATAAGAAATATAATTTTACTGATTTGAGGCACAGAAGACTTTAATACAGCTAAGGTAAAGAAAGAGAATATCTAAATATTCACCAAGAATAAGAAAATTAATTTGATAAAATGACCCAGATTAGGACCTTGATTATTGGAAATCTCTATAAACTTTCTCAAGCAATGCATTTTATGTTGGCATCTATTGTTATCCCTTGTTATGTATACTAAATTATAGTTTGGATTTTGGTCAACAGCAAAGTATCGAGTCATAACACAAAGAGAATGTATACTCTAAAACTGATTTTTATTTCTACAAAAAAAAATGACTAGAAATACAGTAAAAGAGAGGTTCTAAAAAAGTACACCTTTTTTTCCCTATACTGAAAGAAAAATTTTAACTGAAGTATAAATCTTCAGAGGATGAAGAATAACAGATTTCATTCAGACAGAGTGAATTTCTTTTCTGAGTTTACCACAAGAAAAGTAATAAAAAAAATGTGAAGAAGCTTCCATGTGAACTTATAAAATAGTTTTTTTTTTTAAAAAAAAAAAAAAAAAGAAAGAAAGAAAAGGGAAGAAAGAAATCTCTCCTGATCCAGCAAGCAGGGATATGTAAGAGAGTAATTTATTCCCTGAGCCTTTTACTTTAGACCAGTAGGTTCACTTGTAATAGCTGCTCAATCTTAACCTCAGGATTTTACACCTCATGAACTTTTGTATTGGCATTAATGAACTGCTAAGGCAAGGTAAAATACCGATCAACATGGACATCTTGTTTCTTTAGAAAATTAATAAGGAGATATCTCGGGGTAAGCATTGCCTGTCATTACCTTGGGAATTACAGCCATAATGTTGAGTCTTGATTGATTGAAAAAAGGAATGAAACATTTTATAGGCTATCGTGTGGGAAATTAGCACACTATATCAAGTCATCTCTAAATTTCATCACTTTCCTCCTTTCACATTTTATTTCTTAAGTGATGAGTACTGACGGAGGTACTAAATTGGCAATTAGAAATCAGAAACCTGGGGAAAGAATCCAGTTCGTTATCAAAGTAATTAACTCGTTTTTTTTTTCCCACAGATAATACAAAAAGGAAGTACAATTAAAGCCACTAACCTTATTGATACAAAAAAAAAAACATAGTATATCCTGAGAATAATATACACCCTAAGAATGAACCTTTACTTTTACAGAGAAAGGCACTACATGCAATTCATACCAAGTACAATACCTTGAAGTTTCTCCCATGTGTAAATATCCACAAGTCTGAAATGCAGACATTGAATTAGAAATGTGCGCCTTTGTAAACTCAGAACCAAGGAACCACGCCTGTTCAACAGAGTCTAAGGAAAGTAAACTCTGAGTGGGTTTGGCCCTTCCTGGGCAGTTTCTCTCTCCAGACCATGTGTCTGCCAATATTACTATCAAACCACAATCAATTGATAAGAAGTAAAATTCTAGACTAGAGTCAAGACATGCAGCAACACTTGAATGATTCACCACCTAATTATGTGTTTAAACAGAATTCTCCCCTCCAGCCAGCAGGGTGTGGTAACACTAAAGTATTTCCATTACCTCGTTGCAATTTCTGTGGCCAGTGTTCTCTGATGGGTTGGCGCTGGCCATGTTGACATCAGGATTCTCTTGCATGAGTCTTGTAGCAGAAGAAGCACATAAGACAGATGATCAAAACAGAGGCTGAGAATGAAAATGTTTAGTGGTTTGAAAATGTGCTACATAGGGAAACAAAATGCAGAGCATTGGTCATTGTTTATGTTTTCCATTTGTATTTCAAGAATGAGCTAGTGATGTTTTGTTACTATAAACTTATTACAAACATATACCAGAAATGCAGATATTATGTTTTTTTTTCCTTTGACGTCATGTGGATATAGTTCCAATAGAAGTACATTGAGAAATTCAAATAAGGCAGACCTCTCCCTGAAGCAATTTCCGGAGAATAATATGCCTCCATAATTGGGTACTTCAGAATCTGTGTGATGGAGATCATTTGATTAAATCAGGGACCATATACCTCAAGGGGTGACAATTTTTCTCAATTATCATGTTATATTATTTGCTTGCAAAGAAACATTTGGACCCATTATATTTGATAACAGCCATTTGTAAACTAGTTTTGGTTAAGAGTGGGAAACATTTGAGCACTGAAACAATTGTTTAGGTATATATTTTATAGTTCTGATTAAATGGGGATTTCCACATAACTTGATTACTTTTTTTGCTGCTATGATAAAATACTTAACAGGAGCAACTTTAACAGAAAGGGCTCATTTGGGCTTAACATTCCAGGGAGAAACAGTCCATCATGATGAGCAAGATATGTCAGCAGGCAGGAAAGGCAAGACAAGGTAAAAGAGGCACAAGGGCTGCCCTGCCTCTGAACTCAGAAAGAGGAAAGTGAAAAGGAAGTGAAGTTTATAAAGCCTGAAGGCCCTCCCTCAGCCCACTTCCTTCAGCAATGCCCCCTCTTCCTGTTCCATAATGCTACCAAACAGTGCCACCTGCTGGACAAAAGGATGTTCAAACATGTGAGCCTGTTAGGGTCATTGCATCACCAAAGCCTAACACCTTTTTTCTTATCATAGCTACTACTTGTTGGACAGATTTCTTTAACTTTGGTGATAGACAATGTCTGTTTGCTCACCTTGCCTATACAACCTTTCTTTGCTATAACCCCAGTCTGCAATAAGCAAAGCTATAGTTATTTAATATATATTTGCTCATGCCCAGTCCTATTCTAGATGTAATTCATTTTCTAGGTTAGCTGATTATCAGATGGTCTTCCTCAAATCTATTGCCTTGATGAGCCATTTACATATAAATGTATCTGAAACTCAGTATATACTCATGAAAATTAAAGATAAGTTCTGGTCAAGATGCAGAGTGACAAGTTGATTACAGGGATGAGTTCAGACACCACAGTCTTCTACAAAGATAGTTGTGTAGTTTCTTAACAAAATGAGATGTGTTCCTATAATACAAGCCACAAATCCTCCTCCTAAGCTGGGTAAGTACCCAGCTAACCTGGGAAATAATGTCCAAGTTACTTGCATGTAAATGTTTAGCAACTCTCTTGAAAGTCATGAAAACATGGAAGGAAACATTATTTCCTATAGTAAGGAAGTCTGTAAATAAACTACTGAACATCCTTACAGTAGGTCCTTATTATTCAACAATTAAATAATCCCTCAGGCCAAAAGAACTTGGGAGAATCATAAATTCATATTTCTACATGAAAGATGACAGTCTCCAAAAGCTATATATTGTATTTTTCCACCAATCTGAATCACTAGAAGAGGGTAAAGACATTACAAAGAAGAGCATTTGCAGTGTTTCATGGTCATAGGAATAGGGAGAATTCACTGTGTATGTACTTGATAGACAAAGCAATTATTCAGTATCAATACCATTCTGATTGATATGGTACATTATGCATTATAGATTTATCAAAACCAATAGGACCCTACAGCACAAAGAAAGAAACAATCAAAATCACAACTTATGTCAATTACAATTCGTTAATTTTGGTTCATTATTTCTAATAATGTAGCACACTAATACGAGAAGGTATTTGTCTAGGGACAGTGGTTGTATAGGATTTTTCTGTACTATCTGCTCAATTACTCTAGAAATCTAAAACTGTTCCAAAATAATTTATTAATTAAACAAAAAGTTTAGAAGTGGTTTAATGTTCTTTGACATGTAGAGATTTCTTGTAATGCAGTATTTTTCTACAGTGTTTCAATACTTAGCTTTTATGCATTGTCAATATCTTATGTTAATTACAATTAGTACAATACTAAGCCAACTAATTGTTATTTTATTGGAGAGAATAATTATACCATTAAAATCTTCCCACTGAGATTTCTGATTAGAATAATTTACAATACTATAACAGTTAACAATTAGCCACAGATTTATATCCAGATCCAATAATTACTACCTTGGTGATTAATCAATAGTTAATTTTATTTAAATTCAAAACGATCAAATTTTCTTTTCATTTTAAAGCACTTTCAAGGATTTAAATTTTCTTTTATGTGTATGGATATTTTGCCTGCAAGTATGTATGTGCATCATGTGTATACATTACCTGAGGAAGCCAGAAAAGAATGTTGGATTCCCTAGAACTGTGGTTACAGGTAATTGTTAGCTACCATGTGGGTGCTGGAAATTGAACTCTGCTCCTATGGAAGAACAGCCAATGCTCTTAACTAGTGGGTCATCTTTCTAGCCTAAGGTAACATTTTATGTATACATTAATGTGTTCCTCAACCCTATATTAACTTTGAATCTGAATGAGTCTGATAAATTATTTCCTTAGCTTGATACAGATGAAAGGCTATCTTGTTTCTATCTGCTCCTGTATGTATCTGGAATCATACATGATATCCACATGCATATATGTTTTCTCTAGGAATGTCTCTAAAACCCCAAGGACTGTGACCTGTTGTGGAATATTAACTGAAGAAGTTTTACATTTATTTATGTTGTGGAATATTTGTTTAATGATGCAAAGATCTGTCACATTCTTTTATATTGCATTTGTTTAATTCTGTAAAGCTGTGTTACTTTGCCTGCCTAAAACATCTGATTGGTCTAATAAAGAGCTGAACAGTGAATAGCTAGGCAGGAGAAAGGATAGGCAGGGCTGGTATGCATACAGAATAAAGAAGAGAAGAAGAGAAGAGGTAGGAGTGAGAAAAGGAGGAGAGGAAGACACCAGGGAACAGCCACCCAGGCACTACAAAGTAAGAAGGAAAGAAATTTAAATAGAATAGAGAAAGCTAAAAACCCAGAGGCAAAAGATAGATCGGATAATTTTAGTTAAAAAAAAAAAAAAGCTGGCTAGAAATAAGCCAAGCTAAGGCTGTGCATTCATAAGTAAGAATAAGTCTTCATGTATTTGTTTGGGAGCTGGGGAGTGTCCCAAGCGCAAAGAGAAAAACAAACAAACTACAGTGATCTTTTTTGCAGAAAAAAGAAAATTTAAGGTCAACCAGGAAGAATGTAGGAAACTGGAAAGTTCAGTTGTTCATCAATTTCCCTCTAAAACAAACTATCAATATTTTTATTATACCATAATACTCTTTCATGTGAAATTTGGAGAGAAATATGTAAATTACAATGCTCATAATAATAAAACACTAGACTTGAGAGATGGCTCAGCTGTTCTAGGACTTGTTGCACTTGCAGAAGGCCCAGGTTAATTCCCAGCACCCTCACTGGGTGACTCACAATTGCCTGTAAATCTGCTTCCAATGACTAACACTTTTTTCTTTTATTGAAAGTAGATTTTTTTTTTTATATAATATATCTTGATTATAGTTTCCTCCCCTTCTGCTCCTCCCAGTTTTTCCTCACCTCTACTACCAACCAGATCCACCCCTTTGTGTTTCTCAGTAGAAAGCAAAAAACTTCTAAGGGATTATTAAATATAATATATTAATATATTACAACATAATAAAACAAACAAACCAAACATCAGAATAGGACAAAACAAACAAACAGAAAGAAGTAAAAAAAAAAAAAGACACAAGAAACAGATATAGATGCACAGACCCACTTGTTCACACACTCAGAAATTTCATAAAAGTAGAGTACAAATAGCTATAATGTATATTTAAAGGGCCTATGTAGTAAAGAGAGGGAGAGGGAGGGGGGAGAGAGAGAGAATAAAATTAAAAATGATATAGCAAAGAAAGAAAGAAAGGAAGGGAGGGAGGGAGGGAGGGAGGGAGGGAGGGAGAGAGAGAGAGAGAGAGAGAGAGAGAGAGAGAGAGAGAGAGAGAGAGAGAGAAAGAAAGAAAGAAAGAAAGAAAGAAAGAAAGAAAGAAAGAAAGAAAGAAAGAAAGAAAGAAAGAAAGAAAGAAAAGGAAAAGGGCATGACGTGATATTATCATGATATTATGAGACACAGCTAGGCTTGAGGCTTAAGTTTAAGAGTCGTTTGTTTCCCCAGAGAAAACTAAATTTTCATTTGCAGGTAGAAATTTCAATTGGAGACTGCTTCTGAGTTAAGAGTAGGGGCATGTGTTCACTTCTTTCAGATCTGGGAACCCATGTACAATCATGCAGGCCCTGTCCATGCTGCCTCAGTTTCTGTGAATTCTTATGTGCGTAGGTCTACTTATATTTAGAAGGCCTTATTTTTTCTTCTGGCTCTTGCAGTCTTTCTGCCTCGGATCGGGGAATGTCTTTATGCGAATATGTGTTTCTCTGATTGGTTGATAAATAAAGCAAGGCAGCTTAGAGGTAGGTGTTGTCATCAGCTATAGGGCATTCCCATTAGTTACTGGAAAACATCCTATAGCCTCAGCAACAGCCTTTGGTGTTTGAGGTCCCGTGGGGCCTCTCTGGTAAATAACTCAATTATTTGTAACCCATACCCAGAACTGGAAGCTGCATTTGATGATAAGAGATATCCAGCTGAGGCTCTGACTCCCCAGTTCTTTGGCAATTTAATTTAGGTACCTTCACATATGTGAATATTTTAGGAAGCTTCTACTGCATTATGTTTCTGTAGAACCCTTCAAATGACCTTTAATTTTAACAGTCTCGCCTTATATTCATAGATGTCTCTAAGGAATTTATTCATTTCTTTTTTAAGGACCTCTATTATATCCATAAAAGCTATTTTAAGGTCATTTTCTTGTGCTTCAGCTATGTTGCATTTCTCAGGATTGCTGGTATCTAGTAGAGACATGTCATGACTATTATTATTTTTTTTATTCTGGCATATATGCATCTGGGATTGGGATGGTTGTAATTCTAGGTGCTGATATCTGGTCTTATTGTTGTTGAGTTGGTGTTTTGTTCCTTGGATCCATTGCCCTTTACTGCTTCTTAGGAGAGTGTGGAAGCTATCCATTGCCTGGTAGGGAAGGAATTTTTTGGGATCTTGCCAAGCTAGCCACTGGTGTTTCTGGGTAAATGTGCTTCTTGTTATTGGAAGTTGACACATAGGTATGAAGATAGAACAGAAGGCAGGAATTATGGGATCTATAGGAGGGAGGAAGCAGAGTGTTTCACCTGGATATGCTTAGTCCCTGGGAACAGGTGCAGAACAGTAGATAAGGTTACAACAGGTCGTCTGCTCCAGAGCTGAGGATGACACTCAATGACTGGATTTGGAGGAAAATGTGGATAGAGATGATCTGGAGCTTGCTTACCTGTTTCCCCAGCCTACTTCTAGGGAAACCCAGGCATCTCTGGTGGGTTCCCAGAGAATGATTCCTAGTGTTCACACATGAGACAATGAGTGGGGAGGAAGGTGTGACAGGAATATTTGCATGATCCACTGGGGATAGGGGCATAGAGGAAGGGATGTCACAGCAGGTGGTCTGTCACAGATCTGGGGGTGAGACTGAGGAATTGAATTTGGAGGACAGATTAGGAAGAGGCAAAGATCTGCAATTAGCCTAAATGCTTTTCTTGCTGGCATGGCCTCTGGGTTGCCAGGGAATCACAACACTTATTTTGCCCGTAGCTGGAACCCATATGCACATGCCTATGCAAACATATACATGTAGTGGGTAGTTGTTCCAGCTTTGACCTGAAGGAACTACCCCTATTGAGGCTTCCGGTAACTGTCACACCTATGAGGCAAGGCCAAGACAGGAGCCCTTAAGACCTGAGATCCGGTTGTGCCAGCTCTTTTGGTTCCTGGATCCTGGAAGCTGGAGGTAGACGGAGCAGAGTTTTCCAGAGAACACCGCTGGACTGCACCTCACCTTTCCCGGACCCTGTAACCTATCCCTTTACTTTTAAATTACCCCACAAAATAAACCTCCCTTTTAACTACATGGAGTTGCCTTAATACTTTCACCAATAAACGCATATAAATATATATTTAATAAAAGAATAAAATACTGATATGAATCAATAGAACTAAAAATATGACTAATATACTATATTAAGTCTATAATACATATGAACCCTATTATGGGATAAGTAGAGAAAGTATTTTATTTGTACAAACAACTCATGCTACCACAGTTTTGTATAATAAATCAAAGTGAAATATGATAAAAGATAACGAAGAGAATAACATACAGCTGAAGAAGTGATATGAAAGCCTAAAAAAATCCATAAAGCTTATAAATGTAAATGGTAGAGTAAGAAGAAACATAGAGTTGAGGTCATTGAGTTAATCTCAGAACAGTAAAAACCTACTTTCCCTATTCAATGTAAGTTGCACTAACTGAAAAGCTATAGTAAAACTAGCTTGAGAAAATGATAGAGGAATTATAAAAATAATATTTAAGAATATTAAGTTTGTTTAATATAATTTACATAGAGATTCCAAACTGTATTACTAACAATCTAGAAGGAAAAAAAGTCACACAAACTAAACACACAACTAAAATCTATGTTAAAGTATAGATGCTGAGAATTTGAAAGAATAAGAAATTCTTAGAATTTCCAAAACTAAGAACATGTAGTTTAAAGAAAAAGATTTGTTGTTGGTGTTGTTTGTGATTTAATTTTGAATCTTTTGTTGTGCTTATGACCTGTGTGTGGTTGCCTGCACACCTTTAGAGGGTATCAGATCCCCTGGAGATGGATTTATGAATGGTTGTTAGCCACCTGACATAGGGCCTTGGAACCAAATTCAGGTCCTCTTCAAGAAGAGTAAGTGATTTTAACTGCTGAGTCATCTTTAGCCCTGTACCTTTGAAAATAGTAAATGCTTTAGTAATAAGAAAACCATATATCTCCTCAAGTCAGATCTGCCCAAAAGGACCATCCCCCCAAAATTATCAATTAAAAATACCCATTAATAGAGTTATTAGATATTGAGACATTATAATAAATCCACATGGAACCATAAAAGGACCTGGTGAGCCAAAGCCTTCCTGAGGAAAGGAAATCTGCCATGCCAGATTTCAAGCTGAATTGTAGAGGGGTAATAAGAAAAGCAGCTGGAACCACTTGTGCTCTGCTCCTCTACTTAATGTCTGTGATTGAGGATGTGATTTCTTAACTTCTTTCACAGCCACTGAACCTGCCTGTTGCCATGTTTTCCCATCATAGTAAACTCTTGACAGTCTGGAACCATAAACAAAATAAACCTTTCTTTCTACACACACACACACACACACACACACACACACACGCACGCACGCACGCACGCACGCACACACACATTGAAAAGGTTATGAATTTAAGAGTACATGGGGGAACATGGAGAAGTTAGGAGTGATGAAAATGATACAATTACAATACACATGAAATTTTCAAAAATTGTTTTTAAATTATAAAACAGAAAATAGAATGATACATTTAAATGTTTGTACACAAATGTAAATGCAAACATATGAGTCTACTGAATCCATTCTCATTCAATCTACCACTCATTATTTCTTCACCTTGAAGAGCTTTATCTTTTCTCTCATCTTAAACAAGACATTAAGATTAAACAACATGAATTTCCTCCCACTTCATGACGATATTCATGCCATAATAAAATCCTATTTTCTTCCATCTTTCCACCAAATAACCTAAAAGACAAACAAATTGAATCATTAGTTCTCTAATGATTAGCCTCTAAGAGACTTGATTCCTTATGAATAATGTTGTCTTGGATCAAGGGCAATGAGCCAAAATAACAAGTGTGTTCCTGGTAGTCTTTGCTAATAAAACACTGTCAGAATTATACCTATCACTCACAACAATTCTTGGTCATCAGATGTATATGAATGCTACAATTTTGTAATTTAATTTATCAGTGGGTAGGTAGTAACTTTCTGTGCAACTTGGCCTCAGGGAAGTAGGTACATATAGTTCATTAAGAAATTGCAAGAAATATCTTCAGTTTACTGATAGAGTCCAAGATATATTACGACTTTCTGTGTCAACCAACTTAGCATTGAACACTTTAATATTTATTGCCTTGTGATACTTTTCAGATCCACATGATATTTGGTGGATAGAAGTTATTTTACAAAACAGTTTTATAGAAGCAATTTTCTTATGGCACTGCTCACTGCAAAGATTGTTTTGATGATAAAATCTGCTTACTTGATTCAGATTATTTATGCTTCTCTTCCTCCAGAAATAATATAATGCTCATTTGATACAAACACAGATATTTTATCAAAATAATGATATTTGTACCAAATTCATTTAGTATAAGATTTCTTTGATGTAAAATCCCCTTTATCTTTCCAAATAGAATAAATAAATTATTAAAGATAACCCCTGAATGTTGTATACCTCTTTGGGGCAGATTTTGAGTACATTACAAGTTTCTCTACATTTAAACCAATTTTAATGCTCAGCATGAGCTTTCAAAACATAGACTAGTTGAGATTTATACTGTTTAGACACAAATACTTGCCTTGCAATTGCATCAGGAATTTTTTTTGTGTGTGGCTGAGAAATGGCAAAATATTCACTATAAATGGGTCTGAGCATTGCTGTCAGATGTCCCCTCCCCTGTCACTTCTGTCTTACATATTTCCTTTTCAGATATTGCTCAGAATTATAGCAAAAAATGGAAATTTCACTGGCAATTCTAATAAAGGTCTTCAGGAGACATGAATTTGGTTTAACATACCAGCTTTTATTTGTGCTTTTCATTACCAGTTCAAAAGGAGGCCTCAGCATTCCTCTGGAAGACCTTTTGCATTTTTCTAGACTATTTCTCCTTGAAGAATGAAGAACAGATTTTTGAAAATAGTTCCCAATATTAACGATGAAACAAAAATTAATGAAAACTAACCCTAACCTCAAAGTTTATTAGAAAAGAAAACAAATTTGCGGAATTTAAGGTTGAACTAAAAATGTCTCCAAGTCATAACAGATTTAGTGGTAGTTATAGTCCACGGTGCCAATCTTAAAAATCCATTTGCATGTTAGTGCTGACTAGCAGAAGGACACTGGTAAATTATTGGGATTTGTTTCTGAGTCCTTGTTTATGAAAGTAAAGGTATAAAAGTGCAAATAATCAAACCAAATTTGTTGAATAACAATAGTCTAAGATTATTTTAAGCAAAGTATTTTTAAACATTTTAGTTTTACTATACTAAAGGATACTTGATTACTTATGTAAAAATAAAGTCAATTTTATAAATAGGAAAGTTAGTATGTATTCTGGTTTTGGTCATATTTATAGCTACTTGAACTCATATTCTTCTGATATTTTTCATATTTCAAAATAATTCTATTTTATATGGAAAAGGAAACATTTATAGGATATTTATAAATGGAAAGCATAAAGTGCAAACATTGTCTTTTACAATCTAACAGTCATCGCTAAAATGATTTCTTTTAAGAGCTTATGTATTACATGAACTGTGATTTCCATAAGAACAATGAGATTTGAAAATTTTACAAAATCAAGACAATTAGAACATTACTTTAAAAATACTTCATTTAAATGCACATCAGGAATAAAGATAATTATAGCAATTATTTCCTCAGGAAAATAACCCAGATTTCAGCCTACAATTAATCACCTTGCCAGTCAGTGAAATGTATCATAGGATATTTTTATTTCTGCAAATCCATTTTTAGTATTCATAAAAAAGTGTAATTAAGAATAGAAGTTCTGAAGTAGTCTAATATGATGCTTAAGATGCCTAACTATGAAGGCTACCCATTTTCATGGGCTGTTTCCTTGATATTTATAGAAACTCTAGAAATGTGTTCATCTTGTTCAGCATTAAAAAAAAAAAAACTCTTTGCAACAGTAATGTTATTTGCGATTAATTAAATCCTCCAATATTATAAGCTGTCAGACAAGGCAGAGGAGGTCATAATTTTCAGATCAGTGAAATAGAAAGATGATTGTGTATTGCATTTATTTAGGCAGAGAGGGGTCTCTTTACATGAATTGTGATGACGTTTATCTATAGCCAGGTAATTGTTATCCATTGGTGGATGTGACTTCCTCCATGCCATGTTAATTGTCTTTCAAGATTTGACAGTATGCTGCAAGAACTTAACATCACAGGATGCCATCTATCATATGTATTTTTGGTGAATTCATGTACACAGCAGAAGTTAGAATTGTGTATGGAATATTCGTCAACACCCCAGGTGGAAAAATTAAAAGTGAAAAACTACATTACAACAGATTCCTTGTTAAATATATACTCATTAAGTTAATGTATGTTGCTCTGTATGCACAACATTTTCATTTTATCTTTTCAGATATTAATAATACAAAGGCATCAAAATTCCAAGATTGTACTTAAAATATTTGTGGTGATTAGGAAACTCATGTTCAAAATCAAATCACATTAATACAGCAAATTTTGACTACAGTAGAGAAAATACTGGCTCACGTTTCTATTTCTTCTTTTAAATTATATTACAGAATCATTGACATAAACTTCTAGTTTCCAGTTCTAGTTTAGAAAAGTTACTGTGCTAGTAAGTATAAAGTTGAACAAATTTGAAACTAGTAACTTTTGTGAGTTCTAGGAGAAGGGAATACACAAAACTAATTGCTATTCCAAGTTTGAACAGACAGACAGATGAATGTATGGATGACTGAGATCTAGTCATAGGGATCAAAACAAAACAAAACAAATAAAAATACAAAAAATAAAACAAAGAACCAAAAATAAAATAAAAATGCCCAAACAAAACCAGTGAAACAAAAAGTCCACAAAAATTCTGTGGAATTAGTTCTGTGTTGATCAACTACTACTCGGCATGGGGCTTGAGCTGGAGTGTGATTGAGACATCTAGTGACACTCTATTGGAGAAATCTTTCTATCTTTCAGCAGATAGACTTGCATATAGTGGAATGAATGTTATGTGAGTAATCACCACTTCTTGATTGGATTTAAGGCCCTCTCCATGAGATGGAAATCATGCCTGCCACTGCTAAAGTGGCCAAGAACTTGATGCTAAATAGTTTAAAGACTTAAGGTAAAATCTACTACTGTTACACCACTAAAGGAATATATAACACTGTTTTTTTTTTAAAAAGTAATTGTGTGTGTGTGTGTGTGTGTGTGTGTGTGTGTGTGTGTGTGTGTGTGCGCGCGCGCACATGAGTGGCATGCACAGAGACTAGGAAAGAATATCAAATCTTCTGGATTTGTAGTTAAAGCAGTTATAAGCTACCATGTAAGTGATGGAAATTGATCTTGGGCCCTTAGCAAGAGTGTCCAGTGCTCTTATTCACTGAGCCATCTTTTCAGGCTTGTCCTGCTTTCTTATACCACCTTGAATCAAGTTTCCAATGGATGGTAGTTCCGGAAATGTACTGGACCTTCCCACATCAATCCTTAATCAAGAAAATGCTCCACAGGCTTGTTTACAGGTCTATTTGGTGAAAGCCATCTTCCCTCTTCCAAAATGACTCTAGTTTGTGTCAAGGTGACAAAATAAAAATAAATAAGTAAAAACAAAAACAAAAAATGGACAAATATAAACAAAATCTTCAACAACATTTAAAACAGTACATGAGAAAGATCACATACTACAACTAAGCTGTATGATTTCCACAAATGATAGTTTTAACACATGCAAACTAATGACTATATTACATCATATCATTAGAATGAGAAACAAAAGCACATAAATAGCTCAATATATGAATGCAATAGATTCAACATCCCCAAACAAATTGTATGTATGGAAAATCCCTCACAGTTTGATCATTCTACACTGAGTTGAGACACAGAGGAGATGAATGGAGAGGACAAAGGAATATAAATGATGTAAATACAATACTCATGCATAAAGTTCTCAAAAAATTCAAAAGTGAATTTGCTGAAATAATGAAAACAACCCATTTACCATGCTTACTAACAGAGCACTGCTTACTAACACTTTTAGGAAGTGGGACCTGGAAGAATGGAGTTGATAAATGAGTCAAAAGTCTTGTACAATAGTCAACTTTCTTCAGTGCATCATCTGAGGGTTATGTATGAAGAGTCACAGGAATAAATTGTACAACCACCACAAGGGCAAGCTGGACATGGCAGACAAAAACAAATAAAAATATGTTTTTTCTTTGAGGTGTATAAACAAATAACAATAGCCAGTTGTAAGGAATAATCTGAAGTAAATCATTCCTATCCACAACAGCTTCAAGGGACACAGGATCATATTCCAAGAACAATTCCATGTTTTGAAAGAAGCTAAGGGACAATACTTGTCTTGTTTTCTTATAAGTACTCATAATTCTCCTCATATGATGCCATTCTTTGGCTGTGTTCCAACAGGCACCATAAAAGGAAAAAAGAAAAATACCACATATGAAAACTTAAATAAGGAAATATAAGACTCCTTACAATGGAAAGTACCAAATATTGAAGAAGGAACTTAGAGAAGACAAGACATAGAATAACCTGTCTTGTTCATGAATTAAACAATATGAAAATGTCCCACATTACCACCCAAAACAATTATAGATTTAATTCAATTCTCATCTAAATAGCAATTGCATCTTTCACACACTACGCAAAATGCCCTAAACTTTGTAGGGGACCATAGAAAAGCTGAAGGAAGGAAACAAGCTCCTGTAGAAAGAATCATGCTGAGCATCACTATTTGGCAAATCCATTGAAATTCACCTTCATGGCAGTCACATAAAATAACACCAATTCGTAGAAAAGAAGATAGGCATCTACAAAAAAAGCACATGCGCCTATATACAACCTATTTTCTATCAAGGTCAAAAGCAAACACTTAAAAAATGACAGCCTCTTCAATAAAAGATGCTGGTCCATACCTTTCACTCTGTCACAAAAGCAACACAATTCAAAGACCTAAAAATAAGACCTGAACTTGTAGGACTGAAGGAATTCCTTCCCTGTATCTGTAAAATGGATGGTTTTCTGGATATCACAATGAAAATTCAAGAAATCAAACAAAAAGCAACAAATGGATTAGATCAAACAGAGAACACAGAAAAAAAATAAACAGCAACAACAAAAACAACTAAATTAAACAAATTAATCTAAGAAGAGTAGCCAAATTATCTCAGAGCTCTCAAAAGAAGAAATACAGATGGACAATACACATAAAACAAATGTTAAATATCATTAAGTTTTAGAGACAAGCAGGGTAAAATTAAATTGGAATATCATCTCACTCACATTAGAGAAACAAACAAAAAATACAAAAACAAAATAACAGATGTTGATGAGTATGTGGAGGAAAGGGAACTCCAAGCCAATGTGTTAGCACACTGTTATTCCATACCTAGGAGAAGCTGAGGTCAATGCTGCCTGTGCTACACAGAAAGTCCAGAACTAGTCTTTCAGTCTCTCTCTCTCATCCCTCTTTCTATATATAATGCTGTTTCACTCTTCGTGTATACACACACACACACACACACACACACACACACCACCACCACCACCAACAACAACAACAACAACAACAACAAGGAAAGATTTTGCCTGTTGTGGAATATTGGTTTAACCAGACAAAGATGTGTTACACATTTCTTCATGCTGTATTTGTTAACTATGTAAAGATGTGCTGCATTTGCTCTAATTAAATAAAAATTAACCTGGGTTCAGA
This sequence comes from Peromyscus maniculatus bairdii, assembly GCF_049852395.1. Taxonomy (NCBI): domain Eukaryota; kingdom Metazoa; phylum Chordata; class Mammalia; order Rodentia; family Cricetidae; genus Peromyscus; species Peromyscus maniculatus. Next base: position 7,109,357 of record NC_134865.1, on the reverse strand, counting down.
TAGACTGGGTTAGCAACTTATTGACGGGAAGTAGCAGGGAGGAGCCTAGTGTATTTTTTTGGTATGGGTTTGGTTTTTTTTTGTTTTGTTTGCTTTTGTTTGTTTGTTTTTAGTTGGGGCAGAGTGGAAGGGAGTGACTTCCAGAGATGCCTGCAAGTAGAGTTACACAGTTGCTATTCTAACTCTCTGAGCTCACAGGTCTAGTTAAAAATAAGTTAGTGTTGCCGGGCGGTGGTGGCGCACGCCTTTAATCCCAGCACTCGGGAGGCAGAGGCAGGCGGATCTCTGTGAGTTCGAGGCCAGCCTGGGCTACCAAGTGAGTTCCAGGAAAGGCGCAAAGCTACACAGAGAAACCCTGTCTCGAAAAAAAAAAAAAAAAAAAAAAAAAAAAAAAAGTTAGTGGCAGCCACAGAGCCATTGTCTGAGGAAACAGAATTCCCCCCAGGCTATGGCCTGAGTGGCAGGGCCACTGGTACTTTAAAGCACAGTCACTGTGACAAAGGTAAGACAGCAATTGCCATCTTGTACTAGAGAGGCTGAGACAGGATGACAAGCCAAGAAAGCAATTCAACATGGAAGCAAAGAGAAAGTCTGGAACCAACTATGGCTGACTAAACCTGGCCAGAACCACTGATGTAGGCACACAAAGACACTGCAGGGAGTCTAAGGTGATCTGTGTCTCATTAAAATACTAAAGTGCACATCTCTGGGTAGAGACTAAAGATGCTAATGAGGCATGTGATTCAATGAAGTAGTATGTCAAATTATATGGAACAGATAAAGCAATGTGAGAAAGCAGGCCATGCAAATGACATAGAAAGTTACTCTGTGGTATAAAAGCTGCTGTTTTTTGCATAGTAGAGTTATTTGAGACACTCATAATTTTCCTCTGCTCAGGCAAACATCCTCTCTTATAAGTGTTTAATTTTCTAGTAAACAGACCCTACATCAGTTAGCATCCATGTATATCTATTCAATTTCTTGTTCTAGGACACAAGAACCAAAGAATGATCTGGAGGAGACTACCTAATCCCAACATCCAGTGATAACATTAGAATGTCAGAGATACAGTACCAAAAATATCAAGGGTAGTGAAATCATTTTTACAATGTTCATGTCCTTAGACTCAAGACGCTGAAGTGAAGCTGGGTGGTGGTGGCACATCCCTTTAATCACAGCACTCAGGAGACAGAGGCAGGTGGATCTCTGTTATTTTGAGGTCAGCCTGAGCTACAGAGGGAGTTCCAGGAAAGGCTCCAAAGCTACACAGAGAAACCCTGTCTCAAGACAAAAAAAAAAAAAAAAAAAAAAAGACCCTAAAATATCTAATGCCAAGGATGAAGCATCATGTGGACTTTGCTGATCACTGTGGAGCCTTCCTCTCACTGGTTTCCTGTCTCATCAAGTATATGTTCCCATCATAATGCCATGTATCATAATAGCATATAAACATGTATACCGTTGTGGCAGTTCTTGTTATAATATTTTCTTGGAGGGCTCTGATGCTTAAGGTTGCAGCCCACCATGTCTGGACAGCTCTGTGAGCTCAGCACAAAGTGGAGGACTCCCTTCCCTCAGCAGGACTTCCTGCTTCTCTGCCTGACCTTATTTGGAAGTTATCCCTGAGCCAGGATACCTGACTTATCTTAAATGTGACCTGTAACACAAATTGCTAAATGGTCTTTTTATAAAAAAAAAAAAAAAAAAACTGGAGCCTGAGCCGTGTGGTGGCGCATGCCTTTAATCCCAGCACTCAGGAGGCAGAGCCAGGTGGATCTCTGTGAGTTCGAGGCCAGCCTGGGCTACCAAGTGAGTTCCAGGATAGGCGCAAAGCTACACAGAGAAAAAAAAAAACTGGAGCCTGATCTTGGGGTGAATGCTGAAAGATCAGAGAGATGAAGGAACAAGCCACCTCTTACCTCCAGGACTCCTCAGCCTGAAAAGCTTTCCTCAGCTGAAAGACTTTAGTTCCTGTCTCCTCAGGACTTATATGCCTTTTCTACCCACCCATATCATATCCTGTCTCAACTTTCCGAGTGCTGGGGTTAAAGGCACGTGACTCCCAAGTATTGTGATTAAAGGTGTGTGCCACCACTGCCTGTTTCTCTGTTTCTCTCCTAGACTGAGTCAATCTTATGTAGTGCAGGTGACTGTGAACTCACAGAGATCCAGATGGATCTCTGCCTCCTGAGTGCTAGGATTAAAGTTATGTACCACCACTGCTTGGCTTCTATGTTTAATCTAGTGGCCTTTTCTGTTCTCTGATCTTCAGGCAAATTTATTAGGGTACACAATATATTACCACAGTGACCTTTGGTACAGTTCTGTGCAAATGTCTTCCCCCTCCCTCCCTAGCCCTCGAGTTGTCCATGTGATAATTAGGTATGGTGCTCTGGCTGTATGGTAGAACAATGGTGCCAAACACGAATTAGGTGATGCCCCAACCACTGTCCCTATCTTATATATTCCCCTTACTCTGGAATAAAGCTTATCTGTCTTAATGAGGCTGACTCCCAGAAGGCTATTTCCATCATATTCAAAGCCATTTTATCCCTGCTCGTCATTTCCACTCCCTCCTCACTGGAGGACCAGAGGTCAACAAACCCTGAGGAGGAAGAATACCCTCAATATTTAGGCCTTTCACACTCAAATATATGGGATTCTTTTTCTTTATAAATAACAGCATGTATTTTTGTTATAGCAATAAAAATGCCCTAATAGAGGAAAACTTTGTATTTGCAGTTCAACTTTTCTTACATGGGTTCTAAATTTCTGTGAGATGATAAAAATGGTAAAATAGATGGAAGATTGTTTATCAATTGTGTTTGAATGAGTATAAAGAATTATTCTAATAAAGAAAATAACATCCATACTCATTACCTTTTAAGCATATCAAAGTGCTATAAACCCCATCATATCAGGTAAAGAGAAGTGTTAACTATGCCTTTTATCATGCTAGATAATGATTATGCACTTTAAAAACAACCCCAAAATGGTTGGGTTTAGTAGAATCCTAACAGAGTCAAACAATATTACCCACTTAATGTCTTTCCTATTTTCTTTTACTAATACTGTCTTTGTGTTTAATCTAGAGTTTGGGTATGAAAATGCTACTCATCACGTTCATCAATATTTTGCATACTATTTCCACATGACAGTTGAAAACTGAAATAAGAATGAAACATTGTGCATATTTTTCTGTCATTATCTCAGTGGCTGAGCTGAAAATATACTAGAATCCCACAGGTTGGCTGGTTAATAGAGAGAAAGAGGGTGACAGGGAGGTCTCAAATGCCTAAATCAATAAAGTCAGAAAGTTCAAATATTCAAATCACTATATGAAAGACTATTATTTTTCCTTTCTGTTTATATTGTATGTTCATGTTATCCAAATGAAATATTCTTTGCATTCTCTTTTTAGGGTTTGTAAATGTATTATTTCTAGAACTTTTACATACTTGAAATAAGGAAAATCTGGTTGTGACATGATTGAGTTTTCACATTTTTTTTTTTACCAATGATCCAAAAATGAATTTTTTTAATATTGGAAGTATACCATGTCTTACAATAAATACTTGTTATATTATTGTTGCATAAAATTGCTCTCTACTAATTATTCCTTTAAATGCTATTTTATTTTTATATTATACAACTGGAAGCCTTCAAGTTATTTTTTCCTATGAGGAACTTCCATATTCTTTTAGAAAATGTCAGTAGTTTGAACTAACACCCGAAAGCAATGAAGAAAAATTCTCTCCATTCACACCTCTAAATTTTAGATACTCATTCAACTGCTTCTTGGGTGTCCATACTTAGATATCTTGCATCAACAAAATCACCATGTCTAACAAAAACTACTTTAATTTTCTGTGAATGTTCCAAACTTAATGGTATTAATATTTAGATGAGAAATTTAAAACTGAAATTGCTCAATCTTTACATATATATACATTTATGTAGAATCAGCCCATTACATATACAAAAGATTCCTCACAGTCATTTCTCCTTTTCAGCCTGCAGGCATCTTTGACCCTGTGTCCTCAGCAGTTTGCAGTTTTCTAATATTTTCTTGCTTAAAACTTTTAATTAGTACCTCATTTGACATCAGAATATTAAATTAGAGAACATGATTAGAAATACAGCATTGCTTAAACAACAAAGATATATCTACTAAAAATTCTAAAGGTTAGGAATTCATTGTCAAGGTGATAACAATTTGGTTTCTGGTGAGGGCTCTCCTCTGGACTTGTAGATTGACACTTTCTTGTGATGTCCCTACACAGCTTACTCTCCAAAGAGAAAGTAAAGAGGCTTGTGTTTATTTGTATGAGGGCAATAATTCTCTTGGATGAGAGTT